>NC_141106.1:14762026-15362026 GCF_041138505.1 Cibotium barometz | reverse complement strand
TCTTTCACGGAACTCCCTTTCACGTAACCACATCTCACAAAACCACTTTTCACGAAACCACGTTTCATTAAAAAGAGAAAAAATAAAAATAAAAAGAAAAAAGAGAAATGGTACCTACCCCACCAGTTGGGAGAACTAATGCACTTTTCATGTACATATGTCGGCCTAGGAAATAGAAGCTGTAGAGACCCCAACAGCCACTCAAGCTAGTAGTACAGGCTCCCAAGCAAGTCAAAAGAAGAAACCAATGTGAGGGTACCCAAACTAAATGTTTTGGGCCTATATGCCCAAGCCTTCCTTGGGGCCAGCATTAGCAAAGAAGCGCTTACGGCCCATGGAAAGGTCGCACTGCATTACCATAGTCTAGAGTGCCTCCAAATTTTGGAAGAGGCAGAGGTCAAGGAGAAGCTGGAGAAAGTGGGTTTGGGGAGAATGGCGCAAATACTTCCAAAAGGAGCATTGACACAGAGCTTTGTGTCCAGTATATCAAGACCTATGACAAAGGCACCAAACGTGGCACTATCACAAAGGTTGAAGGGCACTACAAAGCAACTCCTGATCACAGAAGAACTCATAAGTGATGCTCTACAGCTCCCATCAACAGTCAAAGTCCACGCCCACGTATTCAACAAAATTCCTCTGGAAGCAATGTTAAAGAAGAGTTCTTATAACGCCAATGGGGCAAAGTATGAGAATATCCAAGATGAGGCTACAGAGAAAGCCTACAAGGCCATGTCACTGCTGATAATGCAAGTCAAGCCAGTGGATAGATACAATAGGGTCCCATTGAACAGGATCGCTAAGGTACATGAAGAGAAGGAAGAGGACTGGGCCTATTATATTCATAGAGAAATAGAGAACTATCTGAAGGCCCACTAGTCCAAAATATGCAACCTGTACCTGCTAACTCAAGTCCTTAATCATGTGGCAAAAAGGCCTCTCCCAGTGTCCGAACTAGCAAAGAAATTACAACTAACACTATTGCTAGAGAAACCACCACTAATAGCTGAAGAAATGCAAGAGGGCCAAGCTGTCCTAGTGGAGACCCACGTCATTATGAAGGAAATAAGGAAAGCGAGAAAGAAGAAGACAGAGAAGAAAATGTGGGGCATCATCTCAGACATAGCTGTAGAATCTCAAGGACTAGAGGAGGATGAGGTGGCATTGGAAATCAAAAAGTACCAAGAAGCATTGACAGAGCAAGAAGCCACAATTAGCCAGTTTTCCTAAAATATTACTCTCAACTGCCATTGCTCCTTTGAACATTTTTTTTTGCCATAGAAACAGGATGATGAAGGACCAAAGGTTTACAATCATAATACATTCAAGGGACTCGGCACTCCTAAATATGCCACTCAAGAGCAACAACAGCAAGTTACTCCCGCGATGACCCCGGCATAACTGATTTTCACCAACCTGTCCCCTACTGAAGGATTGAGCTTTGACAAACACACCGATAGAGATGGAGCCTGATGAACAAGCAGCATCAATTCCAGTACAAGCTGAGGAAACACAAGGCATTGAGGCAGCAAACGGCTCAAGATCATGAACTAGCAGCCCATACTCATTTTAGCAAAAAACCAGAAAGTGCAGAACCATCAAGCCCAAGCAAAAGAAGGTGTTTGGAAGATGAGGAAAGAATACCGGGCAGTTGGCCTCCCTACAAAACATCGACTATCAACAATTCATGCAAGAAACAATGGAGGGTTTGGATGAATTGTTAAACTTGCTACATGTGGGACTAGAAGAAAGCGCAAGCATAAGTGCACCATGGGAGCAGGAGTAGAAAGTTTAGCGTTGCCACTTCCTCACAATGCCAGACTTTCTATTCCATGATCGTAACGCTGCCCTTTGGAAGTAGGTTAACGAGTCGAACACACAAGTGCTGACCTTAAAGGACTACTTGGTGACATTAGAGGCCACATTGGGATGTCATAATGAAAAACTTGAAGGCCATGGAGGAGCAAGAGATCAGATACAAAGCAGTGGAGAGAAATAATGTGGTCCGTAACCAAACCATTGTATAAAGGATCAAAGAAAATACAAACCTCAAGGCAAAGTAAGAACAAGCTAAAGAGCAACTCCAGAAGGAGGTCGCCCACACCCATGAGCTCACAGCCCTTCATGCTGCCCAACGAGTACAAGAACTCTAGCACAATTCGAGGGCCAAAGAAGAGGAGCTGCAACGATAGATCCAACAGCTATCCTCCAATCTGAAAGCAGCGAAGGACAAAGCAACTCACTTATACACTACAAGACAATGCTGCCATACACGCGTTTCATACACGCGATAAATTACGAACGCGTGTATGGTCGCGCTTGTATTTGAATAAAATCGGGCGCGTGTATTTTAGCATTTAACTTCGCGTGTATATTTGCATTTATCAACGCGTGTATAAACGCGTTTATATACACGCAGTAATACACGCATAAATACACGATAATATTCACGGGGTAATACTCGCTATTATACACGGAAAAATACACGATAATATTCACGGGGTAATACTCGCTATCATACACGAAAAAATACACGCCACTGTACACGGATTAATACACGCATGGCAGAGAAAAACTGAAAAAAAACTGAATTCCTTAACAAAATTAAAAACTATTTTCCTTAAACCATCTCATAGTACATTACAGTATACATCATTACACAATCCCACTACATGCATTTACAACAATGAAATATATTCAAAAATAAATCATGCATATGAGATGATAGAAATGTCATCAATTTAGAACATACAGTGACGGATTGGTTAGGGTTCGATCTCATCTTCAATAAGATCCATCCTTGTCAAACGATCAACATCAATATCCATTTGATCAATTGGTAAGGCTACGATTAAATTTATTCCACTATCGATATTCTGTACTCCATTGATAATGGTATCGATGTCCTGATCATCCTCATCATCATCACCATCATCCTCAATGGTAGGGTCATTCTCATGATCATGAGAAATGGCATGCTCATCCTCATTATCACGATCATCTCTTATTTCTTGATCATCGATCACAACATCTTCAATGGCATGTTCGACGTCATCTTCATTGCGTCTTGTTACATCCTCCATATGCTCCATATCAGTGAATGTATTATACATCACTTTGGAACGTGGTGCAATAGGGATGACGTACCACCATTTGATGTCATGCACCATTGGTAGATAGATAACCTACTCAAATACCCACAGTACAGTAATTAATTAGCATATCAAAAGTCAAGGGGTACGCGAGCTTAGATATATATGTACATGAAACACATTAGTAAAAAAATGCATACCTGCTCACATTGTTGTGGCAATACGAGCCTATCTTTCTTTGTTTGCCAGAACTTTGTAGAGTCAATAGTTACATATCCACTTGCATGGCGTTTTATCGTTGCATCAGGCCCTTTTTCCACCACGTTCATTTGCCATTTGACATCCAAAACATACACAAAGAAGCGACGAAAGTCAAGCCTAAATATGTCTTGGATTATGCCACAATAATCATCCATTTTTCCATTAGCTCCCTCAAAGCTACTAATGACACCGCAATCTTGTGTATTTCTCTTTTCATCAATTCTTTGTGTTCGAAAATGCTTGCCTTCACACCATATAGCATTGAACATAGTGCACTGGACCAAAATAGAAGCAATATTTGTGTAAGCAATGTGAATAAATATTAAAAGAAAATCACTTACAACTAATGCAAAACATTAGTTCTATGTACCTTTGACATGCATCCTCGTGCATACTCCCATTCTTCCGCCGTGATATGCAGCCCCTCGTCACTCTCTGCTCTCTCCATTTCCTCATGCAACCAATCAACATGGATATCATTCGGAAGTGTTGCTAGATGCTTAGGGTACGCCTTCCGAGAGCCATGTTGCCTCCGAAAGAGAGCTCTTTCTGCTTGCCTTTTTGTCTTTGCATCCTCATATCTTGTAACCCATCTGCTCATCACATCACTATTAAGGATACAAGTGAAATTGAGATCATCAATCAATGTTCTGTCAATTACTTTACTCTGTCCTTTTCCTTGAGGCACAATAGAGGTCATCCTCAAGTCCTCTTCATTGCTCCATAGTCGTGGCAAAGAGCTGTCCACCTGACCAAGAAATTTTGAAATATATACAAGAGACTCTTGTATCAACCAACCCTCGGCCATGCTTCCTTCAGGCCTTGCACTTTGCCTCACAAAGTCTTTTAAGGTCTTCATGAAGCGCTCTAGGAAGAACATCCAACGTGCATGCACAGTACCACATAAAGCAATTTCGTCCACTAAATGCACAATGAGATGTAGTTGACTTGTGAGAATGGTTCGCGGAAAAGTCTCCTCTACCAAACAAACCACCTCCACTGCCATAACACGCGCATCATCCAACGTGGCTGGATCAATTGCTTTGGAACTAACATATCTGAAAAATAAATAAATAGTACGTTATACCTCATGCACGTTCATTTTGCAAGGTATAATGAAGGGTGATCTGAGCATGGGTTTTACATACCTCACAAGCTCGCCCATCTTATAAATACATTTTTTCAAACTCTTATTCGCACAATGGTCGATGCTAGTAGGTAGTATGAACTGCGCACATAAGAGCACATTTATGGTTTATGGCATTACAAAATTTAATTTCAACGTACGTACAAGACTTGGAAAACACTTACTTGAAGCATCTTGTGCCAATCGTGGGACTTCAACCCATATAGTTGCTCAACGCCTCTTTTCTTAGTGGTTGTAAAGGCTCCCTTCAATGATCTCATGCATCCAGTGGGAGTACGCAAAGTGGTGATGGCCTTGAACATGTGTTTGAACATGTGTTTGATGCGAGGAATTATAGGAAAGTGTCGCAAGACTTTACGAGGTACATCAAAACTCTTCATATCTGTTCTGTACCTTGCTTCACCACAAGTGGGACATGTCAGAGCCTCCTTATGCGTCCCACGAAAGAGAATGCAATCATTGACGCATGCATGTATTTTATCATAATCCAGTCCTCCAAGAGATGTCACATAGCGCCTCGCTATGTCTCTTGAGGTGGGCAGTCTATTTTCCTTTGGAAGCATGTTTGACAATAGCCTGCATCCAATATCATCAATTATAATTAGTCTTAAATCCTAAACCTTAAACCACTAATTCAAATTTATAAGTTAGAATGCTTACTTCAACAATGCGTCAAGACTTGCATTGCTCCATCCATAAACTGTTTGTATATTAAGTAGTTCAAGGGAAGCACGTAAAACTGAGAATGTGCACCCGTCAAACACCGGTGTCGATGAAGCTTTATAAAGATGCTCTTGTTCCATATCATCGTCGTCCATACCTTTGGGATCATCCTTAAAAAGATTCCGCACCATATCATCAAGCACCTCCTCTTCCACAACTTCGTGGGGTGCAGGGCTATTGTCGTCCCTTTCCCACTCATCTCTGACATTAGATCCCGAAGCTCCAGCATCATCTCGTCGACGCTTTACGTGCTCTCGTCGCGCGTAGGGTACCATGTTAGGGTGTGGTACTGCATCCTGCTTCAATTTATCAAATTATATGTTACAACTCTATTAATTTAATTTGGATATCATGAGTCATTTGAATACCATCAATTTACATCTACTCACCTCTAAACCTGTTTGATTCCATTCTCCATACATGGAGATGTGATTCAAGGTAATTCGACGTGCTCGTACAATGCATCCTTGACATCGATTACACATACATTTGATCCGTTGTCCCAACCACACATCGCGATTACGATGACGCAGTGTCTCATCTTCCCCAGAACTGCTTGAAGAGGTTGATGACATCCTGTGTACAAACCAGAAAACACAAACTCATTATATATTTTTAATGAAAGCACAAAAACGCGTGTATTCACGCGGCTATCTCCTAAAACTTGCGTGTATAAACGCGGCTACTTCCTAAAAAACGCGTGTATTCACGCGGCTACTTCCTGCAAAACGCGTGTATAAACGCAGCTGAAATCCTGTACACGCGAAAATACCTGCGTTGATAAACGCGAACATAAACGCACCCATAAACGCGACGGCATATTTAAACTAAAAATAGCCCGCCTTCCCCAAATATAGATTTTGAACTTAGAAATCAACAGTGCATGCGTTTTTGCCTATTTTTGCCTCTTCCAACAGCAAGGAGGGAGCAGAGAAAGGAGCACACACACGGGAGAAGGAGGGAGCAGAGAAGGAGCAGAGAGGACTCACTTTTTCAGAGGTGAGTCACTTTGTCCTGTGCCTTGTCTCTTTTGTCAGATTTGTTTACTTTGCTCTTTGCTCTTTGGGTTTGTCTTTTTGCACACGATTGGGTTGCTGCATCCTGACAGGGGCGACAATGGCTGGTCCTTTTATAAGGACATTCTGTTTTTTGTCGGGGGTCGGTCTTTTCGAGAAATTTTTTTCGCAGGTCGCGTGTACGAACGCGTGTAGGAGCGCGTGTAACCTGTCTGCAGAGTTTTTCCACGCGCATATACACGCGTTTTTTGTCGGGTATATACACGCGTTTTTTAACGGGTGTATACACGCGTTTCTGCAGACAGAAAACTGCGGCGTTTCAGATTTCATGGTTTGCAGGCATTTGACTTGTGTAATGACAATGTGTGAGTCAATGATGTACATGATGATGTTTGCTGCAGGTTCTTTATGGATATTCCAGGTTCTTCATCCGATCCATTTGCGTATAGCAATTGGTTGATGGAGATGATGAATCACTTTGGGCGCCAACCTGGTCCGGTTGAGCTTACAGAGTATATGTATGCTCATCCCCCTCCTTCCCTGCCTGGTGTCTATACCCCTACCGCGAGTATCCAGGGCACTCCAGTGCCGTCTATTCCTCCGAGTCCGACGAGACGGCATGCAGCTTCTCCTCTTCCACGTCCACCGAGGAGACATACCTCGTCCCAGACACACTCACGTACACCCTCACAGCCACCATCACGTGCTCCCTCAGAGCCACCGTCACGTCAGGGCTCACAGCCACCGTCACGTAGACAATCCCCCAGTCGTGACTCCACCCGCAGCAGTAGGAAGAGTGGGAGTGGAGGATGCGGCGGGTGCTTTGGTGGGGGAGGTGGGGGAGGTGGGGGAGGTAGTAGGGCACGGGATGAGAGAGGAGATAGAGGGAGAAGAGTTAGAGGAGACAGTTCGGAAGAGGAGGAGATGAGAGAGATGGAGAGAGTGGTTTGCTATGATGTGACGGATAGGGGCGGGATAGTGATGGATGCGAGGGGGAGGGAGGTAATGGAGTACATGCGTGGGGTAGTATCAAACTCATATAGAAATTGTTTTATTAAATTTAAAGATCAAAATAGCCGATTAGTTGGGGAGGTGATAGAGGCTGTACACAGTCGGTACCCCAATCCCCCACATGCTACATTCTCGGATGTATGGGGAAGGACGCGAATAAGGGAGATCTTAAGTAATAAAAGATCTCACCTTAAAAAACTCGCGTACGATGACCGGCTAAATGTAGCTGCGGGTGGCTATCCTGCCGAGAAACCTGCCACTGCGCACAAACGCGAGTGGAAGGAGGCAAAGAAACGAGCAGAGGGTGGCGTGAAGAGCAGGCAGCATGTGGAGGCACGACGGATCCAGATGGAGACCGTTGGATCTTCGCATTTCGGATCTGGCGGCGTCGAGTCATGGGAGGCAGAGTTCGTAAGTATCCTGTCACTTTATTTGATTGTTTACTTAATTCATTGATTCTATGAATTGTTTTAATCTTACAAATTGTGTTGATTATGATACAGCGACGGGTTACGGGGAGGAAGCCCACAACCCACGATACTGCGTATGCTCGCCGGCATAGCAGACGTGACACGTGGGCCATCTTCAGAGCCGAGGGACGTATTACGGACGCGCAGTTTGAGTTGGCCATGAGACCATACGGTCGACAGGTACTTGAAAATTCGTAACGAATGGTTTTGGTTTATTGAATTGCATATATATATATATATATACTTATATACTATATATTACTTGAACAGGCACAAGCTGCTGATGATCCACCGGCCGCCGCTGCAGAGGGTGGACGTGAGCACTACTCCTCGGACATTCCGACCGATGCGAGCTCATCTGAGCATGAGGGGAGCACCGAGTCATCATCTGGGTCTGAGTAGTACTCAGATTTGTAGTATCACATTCCATATTTAGGATGTGATTGTATATATTTTTTTGTAAACTCAAGCCATGGGCTACTTCGAGATATGGACTCCCTTGTATACATGTATGAAATTTTGATAGTAATATTGAATTGATTGATCGATAGTATTACATTCATGGCTGTCTTGAATCGTGTAATGACAATGTATGCATTCATGTCGTTCTTGTCTTAATCTCCCTCGTGCATATGTTCTTCGTGGATGGTCTAATGGGATGGTCTAATGCACCAAAAACCCTAAACCAGAGAGTGCTATTGGGTGCTGGAATGCTGGAACAGTATTCAGGCACCAAATAGCACTCTCTGGATTTTTTTTTTTGCTCTCTGTTCGCGTGTATAAACGCGTCAAAACTGCTAAAAATTGCGTGTATCTGCGCGGATACACTGGAAATTACGCGTGTATAAACGCGTATAAACTGGCAATAACGCGTGTATAAGCGCATCTAAATAAAAGAAACGCGTGTATAGACGCAAGTAAAAACGCGTCTGGGACATTGGGACTGAACAGGATGCGGCTATACACCCGTGTATAACCGCGTCTAAAAGAATAAGAAGCGTGTATACTGGCGTGTATTAACGCGTCTGAAAAAAAACGCGGCTACACACCCGTGTATACGCGCGTCTGAGAGGTATTGTACACGCGTTTTTACACGCATGTCTCTGGCCGCGATTATACACGCGCTGATACACGGGCCCGCTACTTTTTTTCACAAGTCATTTTTAGCGGCTAAGAGCGCGGGTATGAGCCCAATCCCTTGTAGTGATAGCAAGAGAGAAAACAATCAAACAAGGCACATGCAGAGAAAATAAGAACACTTAATGACACCATCAGTGCCAGTCAAGTCGAAATGCAAAGGATGGAATTGGCCCACCAAGAAGCAATGGCACAAATTACCTAGCAACTACAAGGATAGTCAGAGACTGGCTGCTCTGCCGAAAGGCTCCAAAGAATCATAGAAGCTCAAGAAAATGAAGCAACGGCCAAGCGTGCCCAAGAGGAAGCAACCCAGAGATTCGAGGAATTGGATAATGTTGAATGCGATGATAACCCTACAATCCTTGCGCTTTCTTCTAGTCCCACATGTAGAAGGCAATTTACCCAGTAGCTTGTGGACCGGATTGCCTACCAATGTACCAAACTCTTCAAGTTGCCGCTTGATTCGATTAAATTCTCCAAGCTTCTCTACTATGTTGTCGGATTCAGAGATAGAAATCTTATCCAAATCTTCTTCCAACTTAGCCATCTTAACCGTTGAAAGTCTTCCATATTGCATTTGTATAGCGTGCCATAATTGTTAAGCCATACTCCTTGTAGAAAGAAATTGAGACACAACCGATGTAGACATGCCATGCACAAGTAAAGCTTTGGCCCGTGCACCCATATAGGTTTGATATTGAGAAGGCACCATATGAGGAGAAGTGACTATAGACCACACCCCGGCGCTTTACAAAAGAAATTGCATAAACAAGGACCAAGTGTGGTAGTTGTTTGGGGTAAGCTTTTGTGAATAGAAAAGACTTGGAAGGCTCAAAGATTGAGTGAATGGGTTAAAGGGCTAATCTGATTGAGTGGGGAGAGGAGTAGTAGTGGAAGTAGTAGAAGGAGGAATCATAGTAGATGAAGTTGCCATAAAAGGCATAGATGATGTAGGGGGATATACCATAGAGGGCATAGAAGTATGTGGATAGGAAGGCATAAAGGACAAAGAAGAAAGAGAGAAAGGATCCGTAGAAGGTAATGGATATGACGGAAAAGAGAAAGTAGAAGCACCTACCAAAGAAGGAATTGCACCAACTTCCATTGTAGTAGTTGTCGGTCCAACCGTCATAGGAGATGTAGGATCCATAGTATCTTCAAGTTTGCCTTTGTCTTTTGGAGTAGAGGACTTCCGAGATCCCATAGGGAGAGGAGGGTGGGAAAACACAAGGGAAGAAGTGTCGTACCTCCAAAAACGCAGCCAATATATGGGTTGTCCACCAAGGAAGTATCTCCAAAATATGCACAAAGATAGTGCAACAACGCAGCCGACCACAAAACGTAGCCGATATATGAACCAATAGACTCCGTAGAAACCACCAAAAGAGGGCTGAGAATGTAGCCTTAGGTAGAAGGAGTATGGAGGAGTTGATTGTCCACAAAAACGCAAACACAAAGTGGAATTTTCAGCCGGTAGAAAGGTGTAGAAAAGAGGATGAATATGTACCTCAAAACACCATGAAGAGGGCTGAAGTTCATGATGATGAAAACGCAGCCAAGAAATGGCTACAAATCTCTCCACAAGAAGCCTCCAAAAAAACGCTACCGCATGTAAGAAAAACTAGTTGGCAATGTTTTCACCGCAAGTAGAGTTGTAGCACTCGGATTGAAGTACTTTAAAAACACACTTGTAAAGGATGGTAAGGGGCTGTTTTGAAGCCTTTTGCATTATTAAATGAGTGCAAGGATGATGAGTAAGGGCTTCTGCAAAAAACGCAAGCAGAAATTCTGCATGCAGGCAGGCAGTCTGCGAAGAATAACTCAAAAACGGTGCGGAATTTGCGAAAACTTTTTTATACTAAGTTGTAGACCACGATGATTCCAATAGGTCTCGCAGGCATAATCCTAAAAAATGCATTCGTTTAGCAGAAAATCAAAAAATGAAAAACACCATTGAAAGCGGGGTTGTTGAAGAGGACTAGAGGTAGAGAGGAAGAAGGATAAGGAGGCTCTATGTGCGCCACCACCTTGCTCTGATACCATGTGAGAAAGAAGAGATGAGAGAAGAGACAATGTACTCAAGAACTCATCAATGAACCACTAGACAACTTGATTAGAAATGAACTACAATGCCTCATATATATAGGCACAAGATGAACTGATCTCTAGAAAAGTTCCTCCACCCAAAAAATCTGTAAATAGGAAGAAATGGAAATGAATGCTATAAATCCCAAAAATGCCTAGAGGCTAAAGAGTGTGCCACTAGCGTGACACCATCTGGAGATGACACCTATCCAACAGCACCTTCATGCTTCACTTAAGTTTTACGAGGCTACCATGCCTGCACTTTCACGAAACCACTGTAGTCTCACGGAACCTGCATTCATGAAACCACCTTTCACGGGACTTCAGTTCACGAAACCATTGTAGTCTCACAAAACCTCAGTTCATGTAACCGTATCTCACAAAACTTGCTCTCATGTAACCACTTTTCATGAAATCACTATAGTCTCACAGAACCTAAGTTCATGTAACTGCATCTCACAAAACCTGATTTCACGTAACCACTTTTCACAAAATCACTTTTCACGAAACCAATTTTCATGAAACCACTATAGTCTCACGGAACCTAAGTTCACGAAACCACATCTCACGGGATTCTCTTTCACGGAACTCCCTTTCACGTAACCACATCTCACAAAACCACTTTTCACGAAACCACTTTTCATTAAAAAGAGAAAAAATAAAAATAAAAAGAAAAAAGAGAAATGGTACCTACCCCACCAGTTGGGAGAACTAATGTACTTTTCATGTACATATGTCGGCCTAGGAAATAGAAGCTGTAGAGACCCCAACAGCCACTCAAGCTAGTAGTACAGGCTCCCAAGCAAGTCAAAAGAAGAAACCAATGTGAGGGTACCCAAACTAAATGTTTTGGGCCTATATGCCCAAGCCTTCCTTGGGGCCAGCATTAGCAAAGAAGCGCTTACGGCCCATGGAAAGGTCGCACTGCATTACCATAGTCTAGAGTGCCTCCAAATTTTGGAAGAGGCAGAGGTCAAGGAGAAGCTAGAGAAAGTGGGTTTGGGGAGAATGGCGCAAATACTTCCAAAAGGAGCATCGACACAGAGCTCCGTGTCCAGTATATCAAGACCCATGACAAAGGCACCAAATGTGGCACTATCGCAAAGGCTGAAGGGCACTACAAAGCAACTCCTGATCACAGAAGAACTCATAAGTGATGCTCTGCAGCTCCCATCAACAGTCAAAGTCCACGCCGATGCATTCAACAAAATGCCTCTGGAAGCAATGTTGAAGAAGAGTTCTTATAACTCCAATGGGGCAGAGTACGAGAATATCCGAGATGAGGCTACAGAGAAAGCCTACAAGGCCATGTCACTGATAATGCAAGTCAAGCCAGTGGATAGATACAATAGGGTCCCATTGAACAGGATCGCTAAGGTACATGAAGAGAAGGAAGAGGACTGGGCCTATTATATTCATAGAGAAATAGAGAATTATCTGAAGGCCCACTAGTCCAAAATATGCAACTTGTACCTGCTAAATCAAGTCCTTAATCATGTGGCAAAAAGGCCTCTCCCAGAGTCCGAACCAGCAGAGAAACTGCAACTAACACTATTGCTAGAGAAACCACCACTAATAGCTGAAGAAATGCAAGAGGGCCAAGCTGTCCTAGTGGAGACCCAGGCCATTATGAAGGAAATAAGGAAAGCGAGAAAGAAGAAGACAAAGAAGAAAATGTGGGGCATCATCTCAGACATAGCTGTAGAATCTCAAGGACTAGAGGAGGATGAGGTGGCATTGGAAATCAAAAAGTACCAAGAAGCATTAATAGAGCAAGAAGCCACAATTAGCCAGTTTTCCTAAAATATTACTCTCAACTGCCATTGCTCCTTTGAACATTTTTTTTTGCCATAGAAACAGGATGATTAAGGACCAAAGGTTTACAATCATAATACATTCAAGGGACTCGGCACTCTTGAATATGCCACTCAAGAGCAACAACAGCAAGTTACTCCCGCGATGAGCCCGGCATAACTGATTTTCACCAACCTGTCCCCCACTGAAGGATTCAGCTTTGACAAACACACCGATAGAGATGGAGCCTAAACAAGCAGCATCAATTCTAGTACAAGCTGAGGAAACACAAGGCATTGAGGTAGCAAACGGCTCAAGATCATGAACTAGCAGCCCATACTCATTCTAGCAAAAAACCAGAAAGTGCAGAACCATCAAGCCCAAGCAAAAGAAGGTGTTTGGAAGATGAGGAAAGAATACCGCGCAGCTGGCCTCCCTACAAAACATCGACTATCAACAATTCATGCAAGAAACAATGGAGGGTTTGGATGAATTGTTAAACTTGCTACATGTGGGACTAGAAGAAAGCGCAAGCATAAGTGCACCATGGGAGCATGAGAAGAAAGTTTAGCGTTGCCACTTCCTCACAATGCCAGACTTTCTATTCCATGATCGTAACACTGCCCTTTGGAAGTAGGTTAACGAGTCGAACACACAAGTGCTGACCTTAAAGGACTACTTGGTGACATTAGAGGTCACATTGGGATGTCATAATAAAAAACTTGAAGGCCATGGAGGAGCAAGAGATCAAATAGAAAGCACTGGAGAGAAATAATGTGGTCCGTAACCAAACCATTGTATAAAGGATCAAAGAAAATACAGACCTCAAGGCAAAGTTAGAACAAGCTAAAGAGCAACTCCAGAAGGAGGTCACCCACACCCATGAGCTCACAGCCCTTCATGCCCAACGAGTACAAGAACTCTAGCACAATTCCAGGGCCAAAGAAGAGGAGCTGCAACGATAGATCCAACAGCTATCCTCCAATCTGAAAGCAGCGAAGGACAAAGCAACTCACTTATAGCAAGAGAGAGAGAACAATCAAAAAAGGCACATGTAGAGAAAATAAGAACACTTAATGACACCATCAGTGCCAGTCAACCAGTCAAGTCGAAATGCAAAGGATGGAATTGGCCCACCAAGAAGCAATGGCACAAATTACCCAGCAACTACAAGGATAGTCAGAGACTGGCTGCTGCCGAAAGGCTCCAAAGAATCACAGAAGCTCAAGAAAGTGAAGCAACGGCCACGCATGCCCAAGAGGAAGCAACCCAGAGATTCGAGGAATTGGATAATGTTGAATGCGATGATAACCCTACAATCCTTGCGCTTTCTTCTAGTCCCACATGTAGAAGGCAATTTACCAAGTAGCTTGTGGACCGGATTGCCTACCAATGTACCAAACTCTTCAAGTTGCCGCTTGATTCGATTGAATTCTCCAAGCTTCTCCACTATGTTGTCGGATTCAGAGATAGAAATCTTATCCAAATCTTCTTCCAACTTAGCCATCTTAACCGTTGAAAGTCTTCCATATTGCATTTGTATAGCGTGCCATAATTGTTAAGCCATACTCCTTGTAGAAAGAAATTGAGACACAACCGATGTAGACATGCCATGCACAAGTAAAGCTTTGGCCCGTGCACCCATATAGGTTTGATATTGAGAAGGCACCATATGAGGAGAAGTGACTATAGACCACACCCCGGCGCTTTACAAAAGAAATTGCATAAACAAGGACCAAGTGTGGTAGTTGTTTGGGGTAAGCTTTTGTGAATCGAAAACACTTGGAAGGCTCAAAGATTGAGTGAATGGGTTAAAGGGCTAATATGATTGAGTGGGGAGAGGAGTAGTAGTGGAAGTAGTAGAAGGAGGAATCATAGTAGATGAAGTTGCCATAAAAGGCATAGACGATGTAGGGGGATATACCATAGAGGGCATAGAAGTATGTGGATAGGAAGGCATAAAGGACAAAGAAGAAAGAGAGAAAGGATCCGTAGAAGGTAATGGATATGACGGAAAAGATAAAGTAGAAGCACCTACCAAAGAAGGAATTGCACCAACTTTCGTTGTAGTAGTTGTCGGTCCAACCGTCGTAGGAGATGTAGGATCCATAGTATCTTCAAGTTTGCCTTTGTCTTTTGGAGTAGAGGACTTCCAAGATCCCATAGGGAGAAGAGGGTGGGAAAACACAAGGGAAGAAGTGTCGTACCTCCAAAAACGCAGCCAATAGATGGGTTGTCCACCAAGGAAGTATCTCCAAAATATGCACAAAGATAGTGCAAAAATGCAGCCGACTACAAAACGTAGCCGATATATGAACCAATAGACTCCGTAGAAACCACCAAAAGAGGGCTGAGAATGTAGCCTTAGGTAGAAGGAGTATGGAGGAGTTGATTGTCCACAAAAACGCAAACACAAAGTGTGTAGCAAAGTGGAATTTTCAGCCGGTAGAAAGGTGTAGAAAAGAGGATGAATATGTACCTCAAAACACCATGAAGAGGGCTGAAGTTCATGATGATGAAAACGCAGCCAAGAAATGGCTACAAATCTCTCCACAAGAAGCCTCCAAAAAAACGCTACCGCATGTAAGAAAAACTAGTTGGCAATGTTTTCACCGCAAGTAGAGTTGTAGCACTCGGATTGAAGTACTTTAAAAACACACTTGTAGAGGATAGTAAGGGGCTGGTTTGAAGCCTTTTGCATTATTAAATGAGTGCAAGGATGATGAGTAAGGGCTTCTGCAAAAAACGCAAGCAGAAATTCTACATGTAGGCAGGCAGTCTGCGAAGAATAACTCAAAAACGGTGCGGAATTTGCGAAAACTTTTTTATACTAAGTTGTAGACCACGATGATTCCAATAGGTCTCGCAGGCATAATCCTAAAAAATGCATTCGTTTAGCAGAAAATCAAAAAATGAAAAACACCATTGAAAGCGGGGTTGTTGAAGAGGACTAGAGGTAGAGAGGAAGAAGGATAAGGAGGCTCTATGTGCGCCACCACCTTGCTCTGATACCATGTGAGAAAGAAGAGATGAGAGAAGAGACAATGTACTCAAGAACTCATCAATGAACCACTAGACAACTTGATTAGAAATGAACTACAATGCCTCATATATATAGGCACAAGATGAACTGATCTCTAGAAAAGTTCCTCCACCCTTTCCTCCACCCAAAAATGTGTAAATAGGAAGAAATGGAAATGAATGCTATAAATCCCAAAAATGCCTAGAGGCTAAAGAGTGTGCCACTAGCGTGACACCATCTGGAGATGACACCTATCCAACAGCACCTTCATGCTTCACTTAAGTTTTACGAGGCTACCATGCCTGCACTTTCATGAAACCACTGTAGTCTCACGGAACCTGCGTTCATGAAACCACCTTTCACGGGACTTCAGTTCACAAAACCATTGTAGTCTCACAGAACCTCAGTTCATGTAATCGTATCTCACAAAAACTATTCTCATGTAACCACTTTTCATGAAATCACTGTAGTCTCACCACAGAACCTAAGTTCATGTAACCGCATCTCACAAAACCTGATTTCACGTAACCACTTTTCACGAAACCAATTTTCATGAAACCACTATAGTCTCACAGAACCTAAGTTCACGAAACCACATCTCACGGGATTCTCTTTCACGAAACTCCCTTTCACGTAACCACATCTCACAAACCACTTTTCACGAAACCACTTTTCATTAAAAAAATAAAAAATAAAAATAAAAAGAAAAAAGAGAAATGGTACCTACCCCACCAGAGAACTAATGTACTTTTCATGTACATATGTCGGCCTAGGAAATAGAAGCTGTAGAGACCCCAACAGCCACTCAAGCTAGTAGTACAGGCTCCCAAGCAAGTCAAAAGAAGAAACCAATGTGAGGGTACCCAAACTAAATGTTTTGGGCCTATATGCCCAAGCCTTCCTTGGGGCCAGCATTAGCAAAGAAGCGCTTACGGCCCATGGAAAGGTCGCACTGCATTACCATAGCCCACAGTGCCTCCAAATTTTGGAAGAGGTAGAGGTCAAGGAGAAGCTAGAGAAAGTGGGTTTGGGGAGAATGGCGCAAATACTTCCAAAAGGAGCATCGACACAGAGCTCTATGTCCAGTATATCAAGACCCATGACAAAGGCACCAAACGTGGCACTATCACAAAGGCTGAAGGGCACTACAAAGCAACTCCTGATCACAGAAGAACTCATAAGTGATGCTCTGCAGCTCCCATCAACAGTCAAAGTCCACGCCCACGCATTCAACAAAATGCCTTTGGAAGTAATGTTAAAGAAGAGTTCTTATAACTCCAATGGGGCAGAGTACGAGAATATCCAAGATGAGGCTACAGAGAAAGCCTACAAGGCCATGTCACTGATAATGCAAGTCAAGCCAGTGGATAGATACAATAGGGTCCCATTGAACAGGATCGCTAAGGTACATGAAGAGAAGGAAGAGGACTGGGCCTATTATATTCATAGAGAAATAGAGAACTATCTGAAGGCCCACTAGTCCAAAATATGCAACCTGTACCTACTAACTCAAGTCCTTAATCATGTCTCTCCCAGATTCCGAACCAACAGAGAAACTGCAACTAACACTATTGCTAGAGAAACCACCACTAATAGCTGAACAAATGCAAGAGGGCCAAGCTATCCTAGTGGAGACCCAGGCCATTATGAAGGAAATAAGGAAAGCGAGAAAGAAGAAGACAGAGAAGAAAATGTTGGGCATCATCTCAGACATAGCTGTAGAATCTCAAGGACTAGAGGAGGATGAGGTGGCATTGGAAATCAAAAAGTACCAAGAAGCATGGAACAGAGCAAGAAGCCACAATTAGCCAGTTTTCCTAAAATATTACTCTCAACTGCCATTGCTCCTTTGAACATTTTTTTTTGCCATAGAAATAGGATGATGAAGGACCAAAGGTTTACAATCATAATACATTCAAGGGACTCGGCACTCCTGAATATGCCACTCAAGAGCAACAACAGCAAGTTACTCCCCCGATGAGCCTGGCATAACTGATTTTCACCAACCTGTCCCCCACTGAAGGATTCAGCTTTGACAAACACACCGATAGAGATGGAGCGTGAACAAGCAGCATCAATTCTAGTACAAGCTGAGGAAACACAAGGCATTGAGGTAGCAAACGGCTCAAGATCATGAACTAGCAGCCCATACTCATTCTAGCAAAAAACCACAAAGTGCAGAACCATCAAGCCCAAGCAAAAGAAGGTGTTTGGAAGATGAGGAAAGAATACCGGGTAGCTGGCCTCCCTACAAAACATCGACTATCAACAATTCATACAAGAAACAATGGAGGGTTTGGATGAATTGTTAAACTTGCTACATGTGGGACTAGAAGAAAGCGCAAGCATAAGTGCACCATGGGAGCAGGAGTAGAAAGTTTAGCATTGCCACTTCCTCACAATGCCAGACTTTCTATTCCATGATCGTAACGCTGCCCTTTGGAAGTAGGTTAACGAGTCGAACACACAAGTGCTGACCTTAAAGGACTACTTGGTGACATTAGAGGCCACATTGGGATGTCATAATGAAAAACTTGAAGGCCATGAAGGAACAAGAGATTAGATACAAAGCACTGGAGAGAAATAATGTGGTCCATAACCAAACCATTGTATAAAGGATCAAAGAAAATACAGACCTCAAGGCAAAGTTAGAGCAACTCCAGAAGGAGGTCACCCACACCCATGAGCTCACAGCCCTTCATGCCCAACGAGTACAAGCACTCCAGCACATTATTAGGGCCAAAATAGAGGAGCTGCAACGATAGATTCAACAGCTATCCTCCAATCTGAAAGCAGCGAAGGACAAAGCAACTCACTTATAGCAAGAGAGAGAACAATCAAACAAGGCACATGCAGAGAAAATAAGAACACTTAATGACACCATCAGTGCCAGTCAAGTCAAAATGCAAAGGATGGAATTGGCCCACCAAGAAGCAATGGCACAAATTACCCAGCAACTCCAAGGATAGTCAGAGATTGGCTGCTGCCAAAAGGCTCCAAAGAATCACAGAAGCTCAAGAAAGTGAAGCAACGGCCAGGCGTGCCCAAGAGGAAGCAACCCAGAGATTCGAGGAATTGGATAATGTTGAATGCGATGATGACCCTACAATCCTTGCGCTTTCTTCTAGTCCCACATGTAGAAGGCAATTTACCAAGTAGCTTGTGGACCGGATTGCCTACCACTGTACCAAACTCTTCAAGTTGCCGCTTGATTCGATTGAATTCTCCAAGCTTCTCCACTATGTTGTCGGATTCAGAGATAGAAATCTTATCCAAATCTTCTTCCAACTTAGCCATCTTAACCGTTGAAAGTCTTCCATATTGCATTTGTATAGCGTGCCATATAATTGTTAAGCCATACTCCTTGTAGAAAGAAATTGAGACACAACCGATGTAGACATGCCATGCACAAGTAAAGCTTTGGCCCGTGCATCCATATAGGTTTGATATTGAGAAGGTACCATATGAGGAGAAGTGACTATAGACCACACCCCGGCGCTTTACAAAAGAAATTGCATAAACAAGGACCAAGTGTGGTAGTTGTTTGGGGTAAGCTTTTGTGAATAGAAAAGACTTGGAAGGCTCAAAGATTGAGTGAATGGGTTAAAGGGCTAATATGATTGAGTGGGGAGAGGAGTAGTAGTGGAAGTAGTAGAAGGAGGAATCATAGTAGATGAAGTTGCCATAAAAGGCATAGATGATGTAGGGGGATATACCATAGAGGGCATAGAAGTATGCGGATAGGAAGGCATAAAGGAAGAGAGAAAGGATCCGTAGAAGGTAATGGATATGACGGAAAAGAGAAAGTAGAAGCACCTACCGAAGAAGGAATTGCACCAACTTCCGTTGTAGTAGTTGTCGGTCCAACCGTCGTAGGAGATGTAGGATCCATAGTATCTTCAAGTTTGCCTTTGTCTTTTGGAGTAGAGGACTTCTGAGATCCCATAGGGAGAGGAGGGTGGGAAAACACAAGGGAAGAAGTGTCGTACCTCCAAAAATGCAGCCAATAGATGGGTTGTCCACCAAGGAAGTATCTCCAAAATATGCACAAAGATAGTGCAAAAATGCAGCCACAAAACGTAGCCGATATATGAACCAATAGACTCCTTAGAAACCACCAAAAGAGGGCTGAGAATGTAGCCTTAGGTAGAAGGAGTATGGAGGAGTTGATTGTCCACAAAAACGCAAACACAAAGTGTGTAGCAAAGTGGAATTTTCAGCCAGTAAAAGAGGATGAATATGTACCTCAAAACACCCTTTCACGTAACCACATCTCACAAAACCACTTTTCACGAAACCACTTTTCATTAAAAAGAGAAAAAAAGAAAAAAAAAAGAAAAAAGAGAAATGGTACCTGTTGCATGTGAAGATCAATACAAGGATGCAACAAAAAAGACACTTAGGGCTCTTGAAAAGAGTTCAAAGTTGTAGATGAATGTGGGAGAGGGCTTGACAATAATCCCACATGGGAACTTGTGGGAGTTCTAGAATTTTTGTATAAAAGGTGGCCCATTTGAGAGCTAGAGAGGACTCTTTGGTCATTTGGTTGAGAGGCTCATAGAGAGAGCTTGCTCCATAGCTCCTTCTCAAGTGCTCTCCCAAGGCTCTCCATCTCCATTATTGTTTCAATCATGTACTCTCTATTCTTTACATTTTTAATGATATGAGGTTTTAGTCTACACTCTTGCTAATCTAGATTTCTTAATGATGTTTTGATTTGTGAGTTGTAGAGTGCTTGTAATGAAGCTTGTGCTTGAAATAATGTGTAGTTGAGGCTTGTGTGATAGCTCTTTGCATATTAGGTTCCTTGCATAAGTTGCATTTGTGTGCTTAAGTGTAGCCTAATCTTGATGCTTTGATTATGTTAGATTGATGTGTTGATTATGTAAGATTGATTGCTTGAGTGCTGAGAAGGATTGAGTAGAACTAGAAGTCATTAGTGTGTGGTTAACTCTTCTTCTCCCATTCGGGATAGCCTCTATGCGCTAACCGGGTTGCATTCACGGATTGACAAGTGTGTGGGTTGGAGTGTAGCCTCCGCTATGCTATGATGCCCCAAACAATGGCACCGCTGCCGGGGAACGCACACCTAAGTTAGTGAAGGGTGTTAACCATTACTTCTTACTAAGTGCTCCATTGATTGCAAAATCGTGGATTAGGGTAGATTAGAGTGGAGTTTGCAAGGGCATTGAGTGTGTGATCTCAAGGGCGCCTTGTGTGTTTTCGTTTTTTTTATGAGAAGCAAGAAAAAATTTAAACCCTATTGCGGTTGAGTAATCCCGCTAGTAATTAGGATTAAGAGTTCTGTTTTTGTATTTTTTTGGCATATCCTTTTTTTTTTCACTAATCAACTAACACACTGCAACCAAGAGGCAGGCAGTGGAGGCGTGGGCGGGCTGTAGCCAAAACCGTTGCAAGTGGCTGAAAATATATATATATATATATATATATACATATATATATAGTTATATATATATATATATGAGCTGCAGCGTGGAGTAGAAAAAAATACCGGCGAGCGGCGAGGGATAAGGTAGGTGCAATTTTTTATTTTTTTTATTTTCTTTATTTTTTATTAAATTTTTCATGTTTTTTATTTTTTTAAATAAAATAATAATAATAAATATAAAAAATATTTTTTTTTTAAAAAAGAAAGAAAAAAGAAGAAAAAAAACAATTAAATATTTAAAAAAAAAGAAAAAAAAAGAAAAAAGAGATAAAAAAAGAAAAAAGAAGGAAAAAAAACAATTTTTACTTTTGTATTTTGAAACCATTGTTCATTTTTTCAATTTCTGTAAAGTCTTGCATAATTAAAGTAGCTTGCATTTTTTATTTTTATTTTTTTAGAAGTTTTGTAAATGATGCATAATTAGTAAATTCATATTTTTTATATTTGGCACGAAATTTATTAGTTTAAAAAAAACCAACAAAAGGAGAAAAAAAACAACAAAAAGGAAAAAAAAATTTGATAAATTAAGTATTTTTTAGGAGTCTACTTTTTTGCATAAATTGTAATTCTTTTTTTAATTCTTTGCATAATTAGTGTAACCTGCATTTCTTAATTTTTTGTAACTTTGTGCATACTTAGTATTTTTTTTAGTGTGATTCATAATTTTTGTGTAAATGTTTTAAAAAAAATTAAAAAAACATAAAATCATTAAAAAAAATCATAATTAAATAAAAATAATAATAAAAAAAAATAGGATAGATAGTTACGCCACACATACTCCTTTTAGTTACCTTTAGTGGTTAGGTAGGGTTAAAATATATATATATATATATATATATATACATATATATATATATATTTATCAAAAAAACAAAACACAAAAACCAAAACCAAAACAAAAAAAAACAAAAACAAAGACAAAAACACATAAAAAAACCAAAAAAAATTTGACCTTATGCACTTGCGGTCGGGACGTCTTGTAGATTCTGCTATAGGGCCTAGGGCACCTTCTAGAGTACCTACGCAAGAAAGTGGGACCCAATCGGTAGGCAATTTGGCAGATATTGCTGAAACCCTTTCTGAATCCCAATCCGATACCCTTTCCTCCAGAACAACTAGTTCATTGTCCATGGACAATCTAGGGCCGACAAATAGTCATCCCGTAGCCCCAAATAGGACACCCTCAAGATCCTTTAATCCATTTGAAGCCGACACCATGGGGTTAACATTTAATGTGAGACTCCAATATGTCTACACAAATGCTCAAGGAGCTGAGATCTTTAGGGACCCACAACAACGATATCTTGTTAAGATCGCAGACATTTTCTCAGAACTTGATAGAGCACCTCTAGTCAATGACCAGGGTAACATGTACATGGGTGGAGATGGTGTTCGCTATGAAGTCACCTACCATCCAGAAAAGGTAGACAAATCAGGGGAGCTCTCTAAAACCGAGTTCTTAGACTTATCAGAACCTTCCAGAGCAAGGGTGTCTAGAGATGATTGGCTCATCGAGCCGGACATGCCTGGACCTTCCAATGCCCAGTCCTCAAAGCCATCCATAGATGATTTACTTCTTGTAGATCTAAATTTGGAAAGGGATAGGAAAGGCAAGTGTAAACTGGATTAGGGGGCTGAATGCCAATGGGAGTTTGTACGACAAATTCCTGTGACAAAGGTCTTACAGGATGACCCACTTCAAGAGGTCTATAAGGACTCGTTAGAGGGATATTATGCCACAACTAAATTGCCACAGCTAGATCTTCCTCTAGCTCATGTGGTGGTAGTTGAGAAGCGTGCAGGACACATGAACAGAATAATTGATAAATGGGCCAATGAATACCGAACCTTAGATTGGAAAGAGATTCGGGAACTCACGTGGAAAGGACAACCATTATTTATGGAAGTGTTCTCAACAAATACAGCCAAACCAGGAGAGACAGCCTTTCTTGGAGAAACTGTTGCTCCTCCCCTACTAGAGAGGGACCCTCAACATCTAAGTGGACCACTGCTAGTAGCCCAACTCTAGCACCCAGATATCGTCCTACACCAAATGTGCGACCACAGGTCACACCACACCAACATCTTTCTCATTATAACAATCGGAGGGTAGGGGAGTCAACTCGGCATCCCATTAATGCACCTCCTGAAATGAGGGTGACAAGATCTTTGGAGGGGTTTGGTGAGGCTGGTAATAGGGTACCCACACCAATTTTGGAAACATGTGGACCATCTTTCCAAAGAGAGGAACAATTCCCACTGAGAGTAAGAGGCCGTAGGCCCTATGATGAGTATTCAAGACAAGTAAGACCATCAACTCTTCAGAAACTGGTAAAGAAGTATGAAGGGTCGGGAGATCCATACGATCATGTAGCAGCATTTCGACAAGCAGTTCGAGCTGAGCAAGTGGCTGATAAGCATACTCAAATTGAAGGATTTGGACTCACTCTTGAGGGAAAAGCCCTGGCTTGGTTTCAGGCATTAGAGGCTTCAGACAAATCTTCTTTGCGAGTTTTGGAAGAGAGATTCATTGCTGCTTTTTCCTTGATGGGAATACAACATGACACAGTAGCACACATCTACTCTTTCAAACAAGGCGAGAATGAAAGTGTTAGAGACTGTGTAAATAGAATGAAGCAGTACATTAATCGTTGCCCAGAAGATGAGAAGCCCGCCCAAAGTCGATTAATTTCTCTCTTCTTAAAAGGACTCAAAAATTCAACACTGCATACACATCTCTATGCGAAAAAGCATACAAATTTCAATGAGTGTTGCCATGATGCTATGGATTTCACCGATAACTTCAAGTTCCAGGATGGTTCTGGCCCTGAGGTGAAACCTAGAGATCAGTGGGGTGATGACCAAAGATCAGGGTCTAGCGCGCTAGTAAATCCAGACCAGATAGCTAACCTAGTACTAAGGAGATTGGGACAGACCTATCGTCCACCCATGCAGCCACAACAACAGCAGCAGAGAATGAGGAGTGTACTTCCTACAGGTCCTCATCTTTGTGGAGCATGTGGCGGTGACCATAAAACAGAGAACTGTAATACCTTTTCTCCTCTAGTCACAAACCAACCCACAAAGAAGTGGTGCCAAGCCTGTGCTTGGAACTTTACTCATACCACACAGGAATGTACTCGCATTGCGAGAATGAGATAGGAACGTGAGCAGCCGAGGGGTGGAGTGGCTCCACAAATGTATCAACAGTATACTAGTTTTGAACGTAAGCCACCGATGACACAAGAACAAGCACGACCTATTCTTGGTGCTCAACCTCCTGCTCCTGGGACAGCTCTTGTAAGGGTTGTGGACTATGACAATTCAAATATGTGTAGAGACTTGGTAAACCCAGGCTATGTGGAAGAAGAATACGCATCATATTCATCCAAAGATAATCTCTTTGAAAGTCCCGCATACCCAAGCCAAGCACTGGAGACTCAACCACCAGGGGAACAAAACTCTTTAATGTTGCTAGGCGGCTACCAACCTAGGACTCCAGGCCCCTCAGGTCAATGGCAGCCAAGGAAAGTAGAGGCCAAACCAATGGGCCCCTGTTATGAGTGCGGAGAACCCCATTGGGCTCGTGATTGTCCACATCGCTCAAGGCAAGCATCTCGGTCAAATACAACAGTACAACAGTTTCCACCAATTGAAAGATATTGTCTAGGGTGTTGTGTAGAACACTTCCCAAAGGATTGTCTGCTGAAACCACATGAGGAAGGCACCTCTCAACCAAAGGTCTCACTCAACCTTGTAGGCACAGTTCCATCGCCACCTTCATCTGAGAATGAGGATGTCGTGCCACTTAGAGTCATGACTAGATCACAGACACGAAACGCTGAAATACAGACTGATGAGACACCTCGAACTAGGGATGCAAAGACAAATCTAGTGGACAAGACCCTACAGTCCAATAGAAAAAAAACCACTCGGAGGAAGAAGAACCGAAACAAACAAACTAAAAGTACATCCACTAGTTCTCAAGAAGCCTCTAAACAAAACATGAGGGATAAAACTTTTACATCCTAGGAAGTGCATGAGGAACATCAACCTCAACCTGAGCTTAGTGCTAAACAAGATGAGGCTAGTACGACTGAGGTTAGTTCTGGGGGTTCTGTTTTTGTGGATAAAGTGAATGAGACTCTAGATGCCATCATTGATGCTCATAGAAGTCGCATTGCAGCTTTATCTGAGCTACCCAAGAAGCTTCAAGAATACCCAAACCCTCGTGAGGAGAAGATCAATCTAGCTGTACATCAGCAACTCATTAGGGAAGCTCAGTCAATACTTGAGGGACCACCATCACCTATTCCTCGGGGCCCAACCTCTCTTAAGCCTACATTAGAAACCATACCAGAAGTGTCATCAAGTCGGGAAATGAAAAGTGAACTCATTTCACAAGCTCATAGCGAAAGGTCTGCACCAATTGACACCCAATTGACAGGGGGTAATCTGCCACCACCTAGCCTTGTCTTCCCATGCAATGATGAAGTTATTGATGCTAATGAGGACATGGCAAATGAGATGTGGGCCACAGTAAATGAGAAAATTAATGAGAACATGTCTTCTGTTAGTTCGCCTCCATTCTCTGAGGTGGATTTTACCAGGGGCACGGAAAACAAATTTAGACACCCAAGCATCCAGGAGGAAGTTCAAACAAATGTTTCTCCTAGAAGTAAGCATACAATGAAAACCTTACCATCATATCTGGGAGAATATGAGAACTGTTCTCAAACCTTGAGGATACCCTCCATGCATAAAAGGTTGACAAAGGAGAAAGATATAAGTATGGTGCAAGCTATTTTTTCCGCACTAGTGGCTTGTACCTTACCTTTGCTCGATTTGATAAAAATTCGACCTGAGTTGTGGAATGATATTGCCACATGTTTGTCAGAGCAGGTATTGCTACAAAAGGGTCACCATGAGTGTACTATACACCCTGAGACAAAACATGTTATGCCTGTTCCTATCAACAAAGTAGGAAAATTTTGTGAAGACGATCAGGGAAATGCTACCCTCCCATTAGAAGTGCGAAAAGTATCTTCAACTGCAATACTTGATAGTGGTGCAGGAGTGGGCATTGTGACAAGGTCCATTTGGAAAAAATGGGGCAAGCCAGCTAGTAGAAGTACCAGGATGCGCTTGCAGCTAGCAGATGGAAGCTTAGAACATCCCCTTGGGCTGCTTGAGAACATATTGGTCACCACATGTGGGATTGAATATGAGCACACCTTTGCAGTAGTGGATTTTGGACAACATCCAAACTATGAAGTGATATTGGGTAGACCATTCATGCGACAATTTCAAATGATTCAAGATTGGGGATACAATTATTTGTACCTCCGACATGATTCTGTCATCACCAGGGTCAACCTAAGAAATCACTCATATCGTGATGTAACAAGGTCTCCAATAGATGAGTTTGATTCTGCTTCATCTGAGGGCTCAAGAGTTACATTGTCCGATGGACGAGAAGATCTATGGATGTGTGGAGCCTCATGCAGGGATTTCAACACTGAGAGACTTAAGGGTAATCGAAGTGTATCAGACGAGGCATACATTCCACAACCCTTCCCTGAGCATTTAATTGATCCATTAGAATGGAGTCATGTCCTTGCAACATTATCGACATGTGCTTTACAGAAGCCAATTCAATTTTGTGACTCAGATGGATATGATATTATTCCTATACGAATGGTACAACCACGTGCCCTTCTAGATGATTTGTACTATAGGGATACATCCACAACAGCTCTGCATGTCGAGGAAGTCTCAGTAGAGGACTTAACACTCGAATCTGCTAATGATGCTGATAAGGAAGATGGATGGGACTCTGATTTCAATAATGAGGTGACAATCCCTGAGGAAGAGTTAGGAAAGGCACGCCTACTCTTGAGAGGAAGGGAGGTTCAGGTAGAGATCCCTAGAAGCCGACCTAAACGTAAATGCTGTAAGAGCCATAAAAAAATCCGTAGACAAGATGAGCGTGAACAACGTGAGAGACTGCAGAAAGAAAAGGAGGAGTCTAAGAGTGAAAACTCTCGACCACCACCTCACTTCTCAGGAAAGAACGGATATCTATACTATGTCCAAGCACAAGACAGTATCAAAGACCAAGTCAAACGATCAGATGGATTCCAAGCAGGGAAAAAGCTAACAACTGTTAGCAAAAATCATAAAAAAACGAAGAAACAAAAACCAAAACTCACGTCTAAAACCGATTCAAAAAAGAGTGTGGGAAGTGCAAAGACAACGGTTGAACAAAAAAATCCGATGCAAGATAGCAAAGGAGAGCTCAAAACCGCATGGTCTTCAATGAGTGAAGACTCAAGTGGACAAGAACAGGGTCTCAATGTTCCTCCCAATTTCACACAGTACACTCTTCAAGATCGGAAGATTGTTCTTCAACAGCCCGTGCGACAAAAACCAAGCGAGCCAGGGATTTCATACGATGGTCCAGAAGATGCAAAAAAGATTGATATTGCTAAGCCAGGAGAAGAGCCTTGCTATGTGTGGATTGCCACAGACTTGTCCTTAGATGAGGAGAAGTTATTAATACAAACAATAAAGGAGTATCGCGATGTTTTTGCTTGGAGTTATAAAGACCTCAAAGGAGTTGATCCAAGCATATGTCAGCATACAATACCATTGCGAGAGGATGCAAAACCCTCCAAGCAACGTCCTTATACCTACAATGAAAACTTCGCACGGAAGATAAAGGAAGAAATAGACAAGCTCTTAGAGGCAGAATTTATCTATGAGATTGAACACACTGAATGGGTCTCCCCTATTGTAGTGGTGCCCAAGAAAAATGGAAAACTTCGAGTATGTGTAAACCTCAAGAAGGTAAATGCAGCTACTGTGCGTGATCATTACCCACTTCCAATCACGGATCATGTTCTGGAACGAGTTGCAGGGAAAAAAGCATATAGTTTCTTGGATGGATTCTCCGGGTACAACCAAGTGTCAATTGATCCAAAGGATCAACACAAGACAGCCTTTGCTACTGAAGATGGCATCTTTGCCTATCGTGTTATGCCATTTGGTCTAACAAATGCACCAGCAACCTTTCAGCGGTTAATGAGTCATGTATTCAAGGAGTACCTTAGGCAATTTCTTGAGATTTTCATGGATGATTTATGTGTTCACTCACAAGAGCGTGATGATCATATAGAACACCTCAGACTTGTGTTTCAAAAGTGTCAACTTTATCGTATATGCTTGAATCCTGACAAGTGCAAATTCATGGTAAGACAAGGAAAAATTTTGGGCCATATTGTTTCTCGCAATGGGATTTCAACAGATATGGATAAAATTGATGTCATTGTCTCATTACCTCGGCCTATCAACCCTAAGGGGGTACAAACTTTCATGGGACATTGTGGCTATTACCGTAGATTCATCTACATGTATGCTGTCCTAGCCAGACCGTTATATGCTCTTCTTGTAAAGTTTAATTGGACTGATGAGTGTGAGGAATCCTTTGAAAAGTTGAAGCGAGCATTAGTGACTGCACCCATTTTACGGGCACCAGATTGGAACCAAATCTTTCATGTCCATATTGATGCTTCCAACTTTGCAATTGGATGTATTTTGGCTCAATCTGGAGAACACAATAAGGATTTCCCAATCTCATATGCTAGAACAATGCTGAGAAGAATTACACCACAACAGAAAGAGAAGGATTGTCCATGATATATGCAGTGAAAAAGTTTCGCCATTACCTTTTGGCAAACAAATTCATATTTTTTGTGGACCATCAAGCATTGCTATATTTGGTGAATAAGCCTTGTGCAACTGGAAGGATAGTAAGGTGGTTTATCATCCTTCTTGAGTTTGATTTTGAAGTTGCAGTTCGAAAAGGAACAACTCATCTAAGGGCAGATCATTTGTCTCGAATCACCTCTGGCGAAGCTCCTGTGGGTGTGGATGATGATATGCTAGATTCAACACTTTTCCTTGTAGAGACAGCTCCTAGATGGTCTGAATCCATTTTAGAAATTTTGACAAGTGGGCAAATACAACTAGCAGGTCCTAATGTGGACCTATGGCGACCATTCAAGTTAATCTCAGGGAGATTATATTGTCAGGGTAATGATGGAGTGTTGAGGCTTATACCTAACCCCGACCAATATGAGGAGATCTTGGAATGGGCACATGCGGGTATCGATGGAATCCATGCATCAGCTACCACTTGTGTGCGACGTATATCTCAAGATGGGCAATGGTGGCCTACCATGCATGCAGATGCTGAAACATTTGTTCGTAACTGTGCTTCATGTAAAATTCAGAAGCCAATTCATAATGTCACATTATTCCAAATTTCAACTACACCAAGTTGGAGTAAGTATATTGTGGACTATCTTCAGCATGGTCATTTGGAACAAACAATTCCTAAACATCGAAAGCAGGCTATTAAAATTGAAGCGGCAAACTATATGCTAATAGAGGGGCAAGGATGGCAACTTACGCATGTGTGTATGTGAAGCTGACTATCTGAAAATCTTAACTCATGCACATGCAGGTGTTGGTGGTGGACACTTTTCTGGCAATACCACAGCTAAGTTGATTAGGTGGTCTGGGCTTTGGTGGCCAACCTTACAAATGGATGCCGAAGAATATGTGAAACGTTGTGACGATTGTCAAAGGACCAAACCTCCCATCACAAAGGACAATATGCCATTGCGGCCTATGTTAAGCACACGTGATTTTGCAAAATGGGGTATTGATTTTGTCAGTCCCATTAAACCTCCAGCTCGTAACACGCATGCAGAATATATTATAGTCGCAACCGACTATTTGACCAAATGGGTAGAGGCAAAGGCAACAGTCAAAAATGATGCCAGAACCACAGCCAAGTTCTTGTATGAGTACGTGTTTACACGATATGGCTTACCTATTGAGATCGTTAGTGATCAAGGTGTACACTTTGTAAATGAAGTCATAGAATTTTTGCTTCAAGAATTTATGGTAATTCACAAGCGTTCTGCACCCTATCATCCCCAGACCAATGGACAAGCCGAGAGTACTAATAAGATTCTCTGCACAGCACTCACAAAGATTGTTGAGGGACATAGGACTGATTGGGAGCAAAAGTTGCACTCAGTTCTCTGGGCATATAGGACAGCCTATAAAACATCTGTGGGCACAACCCCATTTGAACTTGCTTTTGGGCTAGATGCAATTCTTCCCATTGAATTTCTTGTACCTACTCTACGAGTAGCTAAACAATTGGATTGGACTGGTCATGAGCTTTCACAACGCGTTGACGAATTGGAAAAGCTTGATGAGACCCGCTTATTGGCAGTAATGGGGATGTATGCCGAGAAGAGGAGACAAAAGCAATGGTATGATAGAAATGTAACAACTGGCCGATTAAAAAAAGGAGACCTGGTTCTCTTGTACACACTTAAGAAACATAAGAGAAAGCTCAAAAAACGTGGCTTAGGACCATTTGTGATTAATGAGCTTACCCCAAGTGGTGCAGTGCGTTTAGAGACACTAGAAGGTGAGCAAATGCCTAACTTCATTAATGGAAGTCGTCTCAAGAAATACAATGAACCATTAACTGAAGCCATGCTTCAACAGATGCATGCTGCACAAACACGGAAAGAAGCACTTGACCTACTTAAACGTCAGGCTCAAGAGGAGGCTAAAGCTAGAGTTGCAAAAGCCAAGGAGCGTCGCAAAGCTTCTATGTTAGCCATACAGTTGGCTACTGATGAGCCATATGTCGAACCATTCAATATTCAAGTGGGCCTTCATCTTCATGAGACTACCTACTTTGTCTCTGCCTTAATTGAGTCTGGTGCAGATTATAATGTTCTCTCGTTTGACACCTGGAAAGCCTTGGGTCAACCACCACTTGTGCAAATTCCTGTGGACCTACGAAGTTTCTCCGGAGAAGATAACCCTATAGAGGGAAAATGTGTCATTATGATGACCATTCAGGATCACCAGATGTCAGTGCCCTTTTATGTGGCACGTAAGTCCAAGGCAGTAGTAGAGGTTGTTCTCGGTAGATCGTGGTTAAGTGCTACCAATTGCTCATTAGATTGGAAGAATAGACAATACAAGTTGCAAATTGATTCTGATTGCATCTTGGGATCTGCTACACCACGAGCTTTATCGTGTCAAAAGGGTAATGTTTCTACCTTACACAACCCACAATCAAAATCTGCTCTTGAAGCTCCAAAACAAATGATGTGGATAATTGATGAGTACTCAAGTGAGGGCCATGGCTGGCATGTTCCAACTACTCTAGTTGCTGCTCAAAGAAGGCCAGGTAAGAAGGAATTATCAATGTGGCTACCCAAAGCTGCGTACAAACTGGTACCGTCTAGTCCAGTTGCTAAGCCTCTTAAGAAGCACATCATTTCCAAGCCTAAACCTCGGATTGTTACTCGATGGGTCCCAAAACATGTGCTCAAAGCACAAGGCTATTATGAGGGTGCAATAGCAATTTGGCTTCCAAAATGCCATGCTTTGACAGGGGTAAAAGAGTGTTTCAGAAAGATTCCAAAAGCCACAATTGATTGTCCATATCAGTGGGTGCAAAAGAAGTCAACACAAAATCTTCAAGAAAGGAAAGGTGGCTGTGATAGCACCTACAAATCTACTTGTGTTGATCTTCCTAAAACATGTATTGAAACACCGGTTGTCCTGATTTCTCCTTGTAACACAATTCAACCATCAACTTGTGTACCTACGACAAGTCCAAATGTGTCTCATTTGAGCATAGATTCTAGCATTTCAATGCCTAAAACCTCTTATCTTGCTCAAATTCCAAGACAATTGCTAAAGTTTCCACCTCTTAAAAAGGATATACCAAAAACTAACGATAAGGCATTAACACTACAATTAAAGCTCTTTGGTAAATCAATGTTTGAATAATGTAGTTCCTTATGCCTTTAGAAGATGTGTTTTCTTTGAGATAATCTTGTTTTTGATTAGAATTGTCATGATGGATATGAGTGTTCTAAATTTCATTGTTCTACGTCCAGATAACTCCTGATGGATATTTGGCGAGATACATGTCCACCATGCATTGACCCTGATAGTACTCGACCAGATCATCGCGGGGGTTATAGTGCTCCTCCGTTTCAAACACATTCTAGGTACTTCTATGCTCCCTTAGGTGAAAATTGCTGTGGGCATCACTTTGTCACATTATTCTATCAACAGCATCACCCATTTCCACATTGTCAAGAGTGTGCACGGCTTGTATTAGAAGAAGCTTCACATATTTGTTGGATATTCCGCTCTTACTTTAGACGATATGGCACGGGCTTAATGAAGCAAATTGTGGGAGTTACACCCCAACGCCATAATCTTCTTAATGTGAGAATACCAGAGAGAGGACCAAATCAACGTAGATTACGTGAGGAGGTTCAAGCACAACAATGGAGGGATACAAGCTTAAATGACTTGCAACCACCGATCTTGCAAGCCCACCTTCCCCAAGCCTCCACATGTCAATATTGGATCAATATGAGTACCTACATTGCGCAGTTCCAAAATCGAAACTGTCTGATTAACCTTCCCATAGAACCAATGCCATACTTTAGTGAGGAAGCACTCCTTCCTCTACCACCTTCTCCAGCGGCCGGTTTTTGTGAGGGGTTGTCTCTGCATCCTGAGGAAATTGATACCACCTTTCTAGCAGACAAGGACACGGATCCACCACCAGCGCAAGGGTAAGTTCAACGACTCCATAATAAGATCGACAAGCCAGGGCACTTTTATCCCACTGGGTTTTTCCCCTCGGCTATATTCGGTGTTTGGCACCAATGGCAAATTTTATTTTTTTTCTTTTCTTTTCGTATTTGTTAATAAAAATTTTGCAGAAATCTCCGTAAAAAACAAGAGCATCAAACACGCCCCAATAGTCCACCTATCGTGCAAACAAATTAGGAAGGGGGGAGACATGCTACGCCTACAAAGATCAAGGAGGAGCAATCTGCACAAAATCAGCAATTCATCAATGCAAACAAACATCAATAGGGCACTACAACAGGTGTATTCAGATCTTAATCTTTATTTCTTTATGTGCTCTTATCTTTCGAATATATGGTTTGCATGTTCACACAATGTTGGCTGGTTTAAGTTTTTGATTAGTTGTTAAAATATGGTGAGTGAATTCTAGAGTCTTAGAAGACTTAGTAAAAGATATTTCTATCTAAAGACAGTGTAGGATATATACCAATGGAGTATGCCAAGTACTTATGCTTTCAAGGTATATTAGTTATCCTTAGTGGTAGCTATCTCTTAGATATGAGCTAGGTGCTAGGAGTAATAAAAATTTATAAAAAAATTATATCCTAAAAAATATATATACAAAGTGAATTGAGACATGATGTGTCTACAGCCACGTGAAATGCTTGGTAGGACCTGGGGTTGTCTTAGCACCTTGGGGCCGATGCCTTGGTTTCCATGGGGTGAACACTGATGTCTAAAAGCTTCAGAAAAAGACCTTTGAGGAATCTATCGCCTTGATGGATGTTGGTAGGACTCTGGGGTACACTATGGGCCCTCGAGACCGATGCCCTCATCTTCATGGGGTACTCCTTAGGTCATAAAAGAAAGAAAAAGGGTCTGTCGCCCTTGAGATACTTAGCGGTCTTTAGATTCTCTTGGCGGAGGTCTCTTGGCCATTGCTTGGGTCTCTTTGGGATAGAACCTTAATCTTTATCACCTTCTACACACATATCTTTAAAAAAAAAGAATTTAAAAAAAAAGAAAAAAAAAGAGTTCCAATCACCTTTGCTCATATTTAGGAGTAGGTTTGCCACTTAGGAATAACTTACAGACTTGTAGGACATTGAGACTGCGGTCATAACCGGCGGTGTACAAAGCACACTTGCCTTTGCATAGCATTATCTACCACTTAAGTCTCACTTTGACTAGTCTTTACTCACCTATTTTAGTACTCATTAAAACTTTAATCAGCCTTGCACTTGTATGCTCACGTGTGAAATTATCATTGCTGGTTTTTCTTTTCTTTTCTTTTTTTCAATAAGAGACTTTACTTGTATCCATTGTTTTTTTGTTGCAGCTCTTGCTACTACCGCGCTCGAGGACGTGCGCAAAATAGGAAGGGGAGAGTGTTGCATGACGAATGAAGATCAATACAAGGATGCAACAAAAAAGACACTTAGGGCTCTTGAAAAGAGTTCAAAGTTGTAGATGAATGTGGGAGAGGGCTTGACAATAATCCCACATGGGAACTTGTGGGAGTTCTAGAATTTTTGTATAAAAGGTGGCCCATTTGAGAGCTAGAGAGCACTCTTTGGTCATTTGGTTGAGAGGCTCATAGAGAGAGGTTGCTCCATAGCTCCTTCTCAAGTGCTCTCCCAAGGCTCTCCATCTCCATTCTTGTTTCAATCATGTACTCTCTATTCTTTACATTTTTAATGATATGAGGTTTTAGTCTACACTCTTGCTAATCTAGATTTCTTAATGATGTTTTGATTTGTGAGTTGTAGAGTGCTTGTAATGAAGCTTGTGCTTGAAATAATGTGTAGTTGAGGCTTGTGTGATAGCTCTTTGCATATTAGGTTCCTTGCATAAGTTGCATTTGTGTGCTTAAGTGTAGCCTAATCTTGATGCTTTGATTATGTTAGATTGATGTGTTGATTATGTAAGATTGATTGCTTGAGTGCTGAGAAGGATTGAGTAGGACTAGAAGTCATTAGTGTGTGGTTAACTCTTCTTCTCCCATTCGGGATAGCCTCTATGCGCTAACCGGGTTGCATTCACGGATTGACAAGTGTGTGGGTTGGAGTGTAGCCTCCGCTATGCTATGATGCCCCAAACAATGGCGCCGCTGCCAGGGAAAAAAAAAAAAGAGAAATGGTACCTACCCCACCAGTTGGGAGAACTAATGTACTTTTCATGTACATATGTCAGCCAAGGAAATAGAAGCTATAGAGATCCCAACAGCCACTCAAGCTAGTAGTACAGGCTCCCAAGCAAGTCAAAAGAAGAAACCAATGTGAGGGTACCCAAACTAAATGTTTTGGGCCTATATGCCCAAGCCTTCCTTGGGGCCAGCATTAGCAAAGAAGCGCTTTACGGCCCATGGAAAGGTCGCACTGCATTACCATAGCCCAGAGTGCCTCCAAATTTTGGAAGAGGCAGAGGTCAAGGAGAAGCTGCAGAAAGTGGGTTTGGGGAGAATGGCACAAATACTTCCAAAAGGAGCATCGACACAGAGCTCTGTGTCTAGTACATCAAGACTTATGACAAAGGCACCAAACGTGGCACTATCACAAAGGCTGAAGGGCACTACAAAGCAACTCCTGATCACAGAAGAACTCATAAGTGATGCTCTGTAGCTCCCATCAACAGTCAAAGTCCACGCCCATGCATTTAACAAAATGCCTCTGGAAGCAATGTTAAAGAAGAGTTCTTAAAACTCCAATGGGGCAGAGTACGAGAATATCCGAGATGAGGCTACAGAGAAAGCCTACAATGCCATGTCACTGATAATGCAAGTCAAGCCAGTGGATAGATACAATAGGGTCCCATTGAACAGGATCGCTAAGGTACATGAAGAGAAGGAAGAGGACTGGGCCTATTATATTCATAGAGAAATAGAGAACTATCTGAAGGCCCACTAGTCCAAAATATGCAACCTGTACTACCTGCTAACTCAAGTCCTTAATCATGTGGCAAAAAGGCCTCTCCCAGAGTCCGAAGCAGCAGAGAAACTGCAACTAACACTATTGCTAGAGAAACCACCACTAATAGCTGAAGAAATGCAAGAGGGCCAAGCTGTCCTAGTGGAGACCCAGGCCATTATGAAGGAAATAAGGAAAGTGAGAAAGAAGAAGACAGAGAAGAAAATGTGGGGCATCATCTCAGACATAGCTGTAGAATCTCAAGGACTAGAGGAGGATGAGGTGGCATTGGAAATCAAAAAGTACCAAGAAGCATTGACAGAGCAAGAAGCCACAATTAGCCAATTTTTTGAAAATATTACTCTCAACTGCCATTGCTCCTTTGAACATTTTTTTTTGCCATAGAAACAGGATGATGAAGGACCAAAGGTTTATTATCATAATACATTCAAGGGACTCGGCACTCCTGAATATGCCACTCAAGAGCAACAACAGCAAGTTACTCCCCCGATGAGCCCGGCATAACTGATTTTCACCAACCTATCCCCCACTGAAGGATTCAACTTTGACAAACACACCGATAGAGATGGAGCCTAAACAAGCAGCATCAATTCTAGTACAAGCTGAGGAAACACAAGGCATTGAGGTAGCAAACGGCTCAAGATCATGAACTAGCAGCCCATACTCATTCTAGCAAAAAACCACAAAGTGCAGAACCATCAAGCCCAAGCAAAAGAAGGTGTTTGGAAGATGAGGAAAGAATACCGGGCAGCTGGCCTCCCTACAAAACATTGACTATCAACAATTCATGTAAGAAACAATGGAGGGTTTGGATGAATTGTTAAACTTGCTACATGTGGGACTAGAAGAAAGCGCAAGCATAAGTGCACCATGGGAGCAGGAGTAGAAAGTTTAGCGTTGCCACTTCCTTACAATGCCCGACTTTCTATTCCATGATCGTAACGCTGCCCTTTGGAAGTAGGTTAACGAGTCGAACACACAAGTGCTGACCTTAAAGGACTACTTGGTGACATTAGAGGCCACATTGGGATGTCATAATGAAAAACTTGAAGGCCATGGAGGAACAAGAGATCAGATACAAAGCACTGGAGAGAAATAATGTGGTCCGTAACCAAACCATTGTATAAAGGATCAAAGAAAATACAGACCTCAAGGCAAAGTTAGAACAAGCTAAAGAGCAACTCCAGAAGGAGCTCACCCACACCCACCATGAGCTCACAGCCCTTCATGCCCAACGAGTACAAGAACTCTAGCACATTTCTAGGGCCAAAATAGAGGAGCTGCAATGATAGATCCAACAGCTATCCTCCAATCTGAAAGCAGCGAAGGACAAAGCAACTTACTTATAGCAAGAGAGAGAATAATCAAACAAGGCACATGCAGAGAAAATAAGAACAATTAATGACACCATCAGTGCCAGTCAAGTCGAAATGCAAAGGATGGAATTGGCCCACCAAGAAGCAATGGCACAAATTACCCAGCAACTACTAGGATAGTCAGAGACTGGCTGCTGCCGAAAGGCTCCAAAGAATCACAGAAGCTCAAGAAAGTGAAGCAACGGCCAGGCGTGCCCAAGAGGAAGCAACCCAGAGATTCGAGGAATTGGATAATGTTGAATGCGATGATGACTCTACAATCCTTGCGCTTTCTTCTAGTCTCACATGTAGAAGGCAATTTACCAAGTAGCTTGTGGACTGGATTGCCTACCAATGTACCAAACTCTTCAAGTTGCCGCTTGATTCGATTGAATTCTCCAAGCTTCTCCACTATGTTGTCGAATTCAGAGATAGAAATCTTATCCAAATCTTCTTCCAACTTAGCCGTCTTAACCGTTGAAAGTCTTCCATATTGCATTTGTATAGCGTGCCATAATTGTTAAGCCATACTCCTTGTAGAAAGAAATTGAGACACAACCGATGTAGACATGCCATGCACAAGTAAAGCTTTGGCCCGTGCATCCATATAGGTTTGATATTGAGAAGGCACCATATGAGGAGAAGTGACTATAGACCACACCCCGACACTTTACAAAAGAAATTGCATAAACAAGGACCAAGTGTGGTAGTTGTTTGGGGTAAGCTTTTGTGAATCGAAAAGACTTGGAAGGCTCAAAGATTGAGTGAATGGGTTAAAGGGCTAATATGATTGAGTGGGGAGAGGAGTAGTAGTGGAAGTAGTAGAAGGAGGAATCATAGTAGATGAAGTTGCCATAAAAGGCATAGATGATGTAGGGGGATATACCATAGAGGGCATAGAAGTATGCGGATAGGAAGGCATAAAGGAAGAGAGAAAGGATCCGTAGAAGGTAATGGATATGACGGAAAAGAGAAAGTAGAAGCACCTACCGAAGAAGGAATTGCACCAACTTCCGTTGTAGTAGTTGTCGGTCCAACCGTCGTAGGAGATGTAGGATCCATAGTATCTTCAAGTTTGCCTTTGTCTTTTGGAGTAGAGGACTTCCGAGATCCCATAGGGAGAGGAGGGTGGGAAAACACAAGGGAAGAAGTGTCGTACCTCCAAAAACACAGCCAATAGATGGGTTGTCCACCAAGGAAGTATCTCTAAAATATGCAAAAAGATAGTGCTAAAAGGCAGCCACAAAACGTAGCCGATATATGAACCAATAGACTCCGTAGAAACCACCAAAAGAGGGTTGAGAATGTAGCCTTAGGTAGAAGGAGTATGGAGGAGTTGATTGTCCACAAAAACGCAAACACAAAGTGTGTAGCAAAGTGGAATTTTCAGTCGGTAGAAAGGTGTAGAAAAGAGGATGAATATGTACCTCAAAACACCATGAAGAGGGCTGAAGTTCATGATGATGAAAACGCAGCCAAGAAATGGCTACAAATCTCTCCACAAGAAGCCTCCAAAAAAACGCTACCGCATGCAAGAAAAACTAGTTGGCAATGTTTTCACCGCAAGTAGAGTTGTAGGACTCGGATTGAAGTACTTTAAAAGCACACTTGTAGAGGATGGTAAGGGGCTGGTTTGAAGCCTTTTGCATCATTAAATGAGTGCAAGGATGATGAGTAAGGGCTTCTGCAAAAAACGCAAGCAAAAATTCTGCATGTAGGCAGGCAATCTGCGAAGAATAACTCAAAAACAGTGCGAAATTTGCGAAAACTTTTTTATACTAAGTTGTAGACCACGATGATTCCAATAGGTCTCGCAGGCATAATCCTAAAAAATGCATTCGTTTAGCAGAAAATCAAAAAATGAAAAACACCATTGAAAGCGGGGTTGTTGAAGAGGACTAGAGGTAGAGAGGAAGAAGGATAAGGAGGCTCTATGTGCGCCACCACCTTGCTCTGATACCATGTGAGAAAGAAGAGATGAGAGAAGAGATAATGTACTCAAGAACTCATCAATGAACCACTAGACAACTTGATTAGAAATGAACTACAATGCCTCATATATATAGGCACAAGATGAACAGATCTCTAGAAAAGTTCCTCCACCCTTTCCTCCACCCAAAAATGTGTAAATAGGAAGAAATGGAAATGAATGCTATAAATCTCAAAAATGCCTAGAGGCTAAAGAGTGTGCCGCTAGCGTGACACCATCTGGAGATGACACCTATCCAACAGCACCTTCATGCTTCACTTAAGTTTTACGAGGCTACCATGCCTGCACTTTCACAAAACCACTGTAGTCTCACGGAACCTGCGTTCATGAAACCACCTTTCACGGGACTTCAGTTCACGAAACCATTGTAGTCTCACAGAACCTCAGTTCATGTAACCGTATCTCACAAAACCTGCTCTCATGTAACCACTTTTCATGAAATCACTGTAGTCTCATAGAACCTAAGTTCATGTAACCGTATCTCACAAAACCTGATTTCACGTAACCACTTTTCACAAAATCACTTTTCACGAAACCATTTTTCATGAAACCACTATAGTCTCACGGAACCTAAGTTCACGAAACCACATCTCACGGGATTCTCTTTCACGGAACTCCCTTTCACGTAACCACATCTCACAAAACCACTTTTCACGAAACCACTTTTCATTAAAAAGAGAAAAAATAAAAAGAAAAAGAAAAAAGAGAAATGGTACCTACCCCACCAGTTGGGAGAACTAATGTACTTTTCATGTACATATGTCGGCCTAGGAAATAGAAGCTGTAGAGACCCCAACAGCCACTCAAGCTAGTAGTACAGGCTCCCAAGCAAGTCAAAAGAAGAAACCAATGTGAGGGTACCCAAACTAAATGTATTCGGCCTATATGCCCAAGCCTTCCTTGGGGCCTGCATTAGCAAAGAAGCGCTTATGGGGCCCATGGAAAGGTCGCACTGCATTACCATAGCCCAGAGTGCCTCCAAATTTTGGAAGAGGCAGAGGTCAAGGAGAAGCTGGAGAAAGTGGGTTTGGGGAGAATGGCGCAAATACTTCCAAAAGGAGCATCGACACAGAGCTCTGTGTCCAGTATATCAAGACCTATGACAAAGGCACCAAACGTGGCACTATCACAAAGGCTGAAGGGCACTACAAAGCAACTCCTGATCACAAAAGAACTCATAAGTGATGCTCTGCAGCTCCCATCAACAGTCAAAGTCCACACCCACGCATTTAACAAAATGCCTCTGGAAGCAATGTGAAAGAAGAGTTCTTATAACTCCAATGGGGCAGAGTACGAGAATATCTGAGATGAGGCTACAGAGAAAGCCTACAAGGCCATGTCATTGATAATGCAAGTCAAGCCAATGGATAGATACAATAGGGTCCCATTGAACAAGATCGCTAAGGTACATGAAGAGAAGGAAGAGGACTGGGCCTATTATATTCATAGAGAAATAGAGAGCTATTTGAAGGCCCACTAGTCCAAAATATGCAACCTGTACCTGCTAACTCAAGTCCTTAATCATGTGGCAAAAAGGCCTCTCCCAGTGTCCGAACTAGCAAAGAAACTGCAACTAACACTATTTCTAGAGAAACCACCACTAATAGCTGAAGAAATGCAAGAGGGCCAAGTTGTCCTAGTGGAGACCCAGGCCATTATGAAGGAAATAAGGAAAGCGAGAAAGAAGAAGACAGAGAAGAAAATGTGGGCATCATGTCAGACATACTTGTAGAATCTCAAGGACTAGAGGAGGATGAGGTGGCATTGGAAATCAAAAAGTACCAAGAAGCATTGACAGAGCAAGAAGCCACAATTAGCTAGTTTTCCTAAAATATTACTCTCAACTGCCATTGCTCCTTTGAACATTTTTTTTAACCATAGAAACAGGATGATGAAGGACCAAAGGTTTACAATCATAATACATTCAAGGGACTCAGCACTCCTGAATATGCCACTCAAGAGCAACAACAGCAAGTTACTCCCCCGATGAGCCCGGCATAACAGATTTTCACCAACCTGTCCCCTACTACTGAAGGATTCAGCTTTGACAAACACACCGATAGAGATGGAGCCTGAACAAGCAACATCAATTCCAGTACAAGCTGAGGAAACACAAGGCATTGAGGCAGCAAACGACTCAAGATCATGAACTAGCAGCCCATACTCATTCTAGCAAAAAACCACAAAGTGCAGAACCATCAAGCCCAAGCAAAAGAAGGTGTTTGGAAGATGAGGAAAGAATACCGGGCAGCTGGCCTCCCTACAAAACATCGACTATCAACAATTCATGCAAGAAACAATGGAGGGTTTGGATGAATTTTTAAACTTGCTACATGTGGGACTAGAAGAAAGCGCAAGCATAAGTGCACCATGGAAGCAGGAGTAGAAAGTTTAGCGTTGCCACTTCCTCACAATGCCAGACTTTCTATTCCATGATCATAACGCTGCCCTTTGGAAGTAGGTTAACGAGTCGAACACACAAGTGCTGACCTTAAAGGACTACTTGGTGACATTAGAGGCCACATTGGGATGTCATAATGAAAAACTTGAAGGCCATGGAGGAGCAAGAGATCAGATACAAAGCAGTGGAGAGAAATAATGTGGTCCGTAACCAAACCATTGTATAAAGGATCAAAGAAAATACAGACCTCAAGGCAAAGTTAGAACAAGCTAAAGAGCAACTCCAGAAGGAGGTCACCCACACCCCCATGAGCTCATAGCCCTTCATGCTCAACGAGTACAAGAACTCCAGCACAATTCCAGGGCCAAAGAAGAGGAGCTGCAACGATAGATCCAACAGCTATCCTCCAATCTGAAAGCAGCGAAGGACAAAGCAACTCACTTAGCAAGAGAGAGAAAAATCAAACAAGGCACATGCAGAGAACATAAGAACACTTAATGACACCATCAATGCCAGTCAAGTCGAAATGCAAAGGATGGAATTGGCCCACCAAGAAGCAATGGTATCTTCAAGTTTGCCTTTGTCTTTTGGAGTAGAGGACTTCTGAGATCCCATAGGGAGAGGAGGGTGGGAAAACACAAGGGAAGAAGTGTCGTACCTCCAAAAACGCAGCCAATAGATAGGTTGTCCACCAAGGAAGTATCTCCAAAATATGCACAAAGATAGTGCAAAAACGCAGCCACAAAACGTAGCCGATATATGAACCAATAGACTCCGTAGAAACCACCAAAAGAGGGCTGAGAATGTAGCCTTAGGTAGAAGGAGTATGGAGGAGTTGATTGTCCACAAAAACGCAAACACAAAGTGTGTAGCAAAGTGGAATTTTCAGCCGGTAGAAAGGTGTAGAAAAGAGGATGAATATGTACCTCAAAACACCATGAAGAGGGCTGAAGTTCATGATGATGAAAACGCAACCAAGAAATGGCAATAAATATCTCCACAAGAAGCCTCCAAAAAAATGCTACTGCATGTAAGAAAAACTAGTTGGCAATGTTTTCACCGCAAGTAGAGTTGTAGGACTCGGATTAAAGTACTTTAAAAGCACACTTGTAGAGGATGGTAAGGGGCTGGTTTGAAGCCTTTTGCATCATTAAATGAGTGCAAGGATGATGAGTAAGGGCTTCTGCAAAAAACGCAAGCAGAAATTTTGCATGCAGGCAGGCACTCTGTGAAGAATAACTCAAAAACGGTGTGGAATTTGCAAAAATGTTTTTATACTAAGTTATAGACCACGATGATTCCAATAGGTCTTGCGGGCATAATCCTAAAAAATGCATTCGTTTAGTAGAAAATCAAAAAATGAAAAATGCCATTGAAAGCAGGGTTGTTGAAGAGGACTAGAGGTAGAGAGGAAGAAGGATAAGGAGGCTCTATGTGCGCCACCACCTTGCTCTGATACCATGTGAGAAAGAAGAGATGAGAGAAGAGATAATGTACTCAAGGACTCATCAATGAACCACTAGACAACTTGATTAGAAATGAACTACAATGCCTCATATATATAGGCACAAGATGAACAGATCTCTAGAAAAGTTCCTCCACCCTTTCCTCCACCCAAAAATGTGTAAATAGGAAGAAATGGTTCAAATGAATGCTATAAATCCCAAAAATGTGTAAATAGGAAGAAATGGTTCAAATGAATGCTATAAATCCCAAAAATGCCTAGAGGCTAAAGAGTGTGCCACTAGCGTGACACCATCTAGAGATGACAACTATCCAACAGCACCTTCATGCTTCACTTAAGTTTTACGAGACTACCATGCCTGCACTTTCACGAAACCACTGTAGTCTCATGGAACCTGCGTTCATGAAACCACCTTTCACCGGACTTCAGTTCACGAAACCATTGTAGTCTCACAGAACCTCAGTTCATGTAACCGCATCTCACAAAACCTGCTCTCATGTAACCACTTTTCATGAAATCACTGTAGTCTCACAGAACCTAAGTTCATGTAACCGCATTTCACAAAACCTGAGTTCACATAACCACTTTTCACAAAATCACTTTTCACGAAACCAATTTTCATGAAACCACTATAGTCTTATGGAACCTAAGTTTACGAAACCACATCTCAAAGGATTCGGTTTCATGGAACTCCCTTTCACGTAACCACATCTCACAAAACCACTTTTCACGAAACCACTTTTCATTAAAAAGAGAAAAAATAAAAATAAAGGAAAAAAGAAAAATGGTACCTACCCCACCAGTTGGGAGGACTAATGTACTTTTCATGTACATATGTCGGCCTAGGAAATAGAAGCTGTAGAGACCCCAACAGCCACTCAAGCTAGTAGTACAGGCTCCCAAGCAAGTCAAAAGAAGAAACCAATGTGAGGGTACCCAAACTAAATGTTTTGGGCCTATATGCCCAAGCCTTCCTTGGGGCCAGCATTAGCAAAGAAGCGCTTACGGCCCATGGAAAGGTCGCACTGCATTACCATAGCCCAAAGTGCCTCCAAATTTTGGAAGAGGCAGAGGTCAAGGAGAAGCTGGAGAAAGTGGGTTTGGGGAGAATGGTGCAAATACTTCTAAAAGGAGCATCGACACAGAGCTCTATGTCCAGTATATCAAGACCTATGACAAAGGCACCAAACGTGGCACTATCACAAAGGCTGAAGGGCACTACAAAGCAACTCCTGATCATAGAAGAACTGATAAGTGATGCTCTACAGCTCCCATCAACAGTCAAAGTCCACGCCCACGCATTCAACAAAATTCCTCTGGAAGCAATGTTAAAGAAGAGTTCTTATAACTCCAATGGGGCAGAGTACGAGAATATCCGAGATGAGGGTACAGAGAAAGCCTACAAGGCCATGTCACTGATAATGCAAGTCAAGCCAGTGGATAGATACAATAGGGTCCCATTGAACAGGATCGCTAAGGTACATGAAGAGAAGGAAGAGGACTGGGCCTATTATATTCATAGAGAAATAGAGAACTATCTGAAGGCCTACTAGTCCAAAATATGCAACCTGTACCTGCTAACTCAAGTCCTTAATCATGTGGCAAAAAGGCCTCTCCTAGAGTCCGAACCAGTAGAGAAACTACAAATAACACTATTGCTAGAGAAACCACCACTAATAGCTGAAGAAATGCAAGAGGGCCAAGCTGTCCTAGTGGAGACCCAGGCCATTATGAAGGAAATAAGGAAAGCGAGAAAGAAGAAGACAGAGAAGAAAATGTGGGGCATCATCTCAAACATAGCTGTAGAATCTCAAGGACTAGAGGAGGATGAGGTGGCATTGGAAATCAAAAAGTACCAAGACGCATTGACAGAGCAAGAAGCCACAATTAGCTAGTTTTCTTAAAATATTACTCTCAACTACCATTGCTCCTTTGGACATTTTTTTTTGCCATAGAAACAGGATGCTGAAGGACCAAAGGTTTACAATCATAATACATTCAAGGGACTCGGCACTCCTGAATATGCCACTCAAGAGCAACAACAGCAAGTTACTCCCCCGCCGATGAGCCCGGCATAGCTGATTTTCACCAACCTGTCCCCCACTGAAGGATTCAGCTTTGACAAACACACCGATAGAGATGGAGCCTGAACAAGCAGCATCAATTTGAGTACAAGTTGAGGAAACACAAGGCATTGAGGCAGCAAACGGCTCAAGATCATGAACTAGCAGCCCGTACTCATTCTAGCAAAAAACCACAAAGTGCAGAACCATCAAGCCCAAGCAAAAGAAGGTGTTTGGAAGATGAGGAAAGAATACCGGGCAGCTAGCCTCCCTACAAAACATCGACTATCAACAATTCATGCAAGAAACAATGGAGGGTTTGGATGAATTGTTAAACCTGCTACATGTGGGACTAGAAGAATGTGGGACATAGTCTTAACTAATCCACAAGATATCTTCTTTTACCGATTACATCCTATTGTGTTAAACCTTTGTAGTTGGTGTGTGTCGAGTACTCCAAAATTATGAAATTTTGGACAATAGTGTCAAAAAATTAGACTTGTTCGTTCCAGATGACATTCTTGAGACACTGGCCAACTATGAGGTGGTAGCCCATAGCTATCAATGGATTATAAGCCATGGGTGGCTCGAAGTTTATAATACTCACCAACATCTTAACTTATGTGAGTCTACCTTGTATCATCCGTTTGGAATTCTAAAGCTATACTCTAATATCTACAAACACTTGGAATCCATGTTAACTAATGTAAAGTACAATTTTGATGCCACCCATATTGAATAAACTACCATAAATCCTGAGGATATCACTGACTTACAAGAGTTTATGAAATCTCACAAGCCTAGTCTCCCACCCCCTAGCACAGGTCATGGTCAGGAAGAAACCTCGTCTTCATCTTCATTGTCCAATTACCCCGTCTATTCTAATGTTGCTAGTAAACTCCTTAATCCCTATCCTAATACCCCACCTACTAACACATCTCACGCGCCGAGTGCATATTATGTACTTTTACTCCTCAGTAGTAGTAGTAGATAGATTTTCCCATTAACCCTCTTGCCCCCGAGGAGATAATGGCACCTCACCCATCTCCCCAACGGCAACCTCAAGAGGTATGCTATCCTATTCCCCATGACAATATTAAAGCCTTCACTGACACGACACAATTTTGGAATCATTGTCTGGTGGAGAATATGAGGGCTTCATTCGCGCTGGCAATCCTCTATTAAAGCCCAAGTGGATATTCAAGGTTCTCATGCAAGTAACTCCATTTGAACCAACTCGACAGATTATGCCAGAAGCCTACTATGAGGTCACACCAACAAAGCAGCATTATGTGCCATACCCTCTATGAGCACCTCGCCTTGATTTAAAAGAATTACTTCCCTTGGCTAGAGAAGGCATATTATGGGAAAATATGGTGCGGCACACAAAATTGGCCAATCCCCAATTGGCTGACTTGCTAGAAATCAGGATTATCACCTTCATGATCAACTAACTGCTTTTGTAGGTGGATAAAGGCTCACCCCATACACACAAGAGGTGGCTATGCCACAATTGTCACACACAGATGAGGTGTAACCCAAACTAGAAGATTTTGGAATATAGCCAGACAGGGGAAAGAGTTCTTAACAATTTCAAAGTACAACCAAGTCTATATGTGCGCACCACCAACACAGCGGGTTGACCCATTATACATGCCAATTAAGAGAAGATGGACTCCACTTGAGTGTGACTCCCATGTCTACTACAACTTTCTAATCTTCATGCCAACAACCTTTCCAGACATACGAGAGAAAAGGAAGCAAATTCTTACTTGGCATGGCATCGTATCTCGGATCCAATGATCATGGAAAGTGTTAGATTTTTGAAATTGCTGGTGGTCTTGATTAACAGACCTAAAGAGCCCTATGATGGCCATGACGCTGAGCATCTACAGTTCGATGACATGAATCAAGGCCCATCGCATGATGCTATATTACCATCGCCTAAGGGGTCTTCTGGCTTACATGCATGTCACGTTAGAGGACATGGTGGACACAAGGTTCTGGTGCTCCCACTCAGTGTTTAGATGCACACTCAGGAAACTTCAATCATGAAGGAATTTCTACCAGTTCGGTGACCAGGACTTTAGACCTCGGTGTGACGGGTTCTGAGGACAGAAACTACATCAGGAAGGGGGGGATGTTAATCAATTTTTTATCGTCGGACAAACTAAATTCTTTATCTTATAAAAGTGATTTTTTTTCAATAAAATCTAAAATTTCTCCTTTTCAGACGAAAATTTCATTCTCATGATAGAAACGTCAGTCTTTTGGATTCTAGAATCTACTTTATCAATAAAGTGGATTCTATAATCCATATTCCCTCAATTTTTCAAACGACCAATTGTTATTATTTTCATGGTTCAAAATCTAAATGTTATAAACTAAAATTTATGTTTTTACAAACACTATAACTCTAAATCGAACTACTAGATCAAAATAAAGTAAACTAATAAATTGTAGTACTTACTATCATCTAAAATTTCATCGTTGGATCATTGGTTTTGTATCTGAATCTAGAGAAATCGTTTCTTTCAAAAAGCCTCTTCTATGGCCATGGACTCCATATACCTTCTTATCTTAATATCGAGTATATGCTCTAATTCAATGATTGGGATAAAGTGCAATGATCGGGATGAAGTTAGTTAAATTCTTGTAGAAAAAAAAGTACATTTTTGTAATTCTAAGTAAGGAAGGTATTATAGATTACATAGACATGCATGAATTATGAGTAGTTTTAAAGAATATTAGATCTTGTTATTGACCTTGGTTTTTCCATTTTGTTATTTGACATAAAGAGTGAAAAAATTTTCACTTTTAAATTAGCAATATGTACATTTTTTAAAAGAAGTTTGAAACTATGCTTATTTTGCAAAAGTTATAAAAAAGTTCTCTTTAATGTCTCCAAAAGATTGTAAATTTGATCAATATTTAGGACTAGTGAAAAATCAAGATAGCCTGTTGCAAACGACTACTCCTCAGACTTGTGAACATTTTTGATGACTCGCTGTTTTTGCCAAAACTTTGGATTTTACCAAGGTTTGAGGGGAGAGATTGGATCTTCGAGGAATCCGTAGAGTTTTCACATCCTCATAATAACCCTAGGCAATGAGGATCTTCTTGGGCACCCAGCAATGAGGATTAGTGGGTTGGGTGCAACAGGAGTGAGTGGGTGCCTGTTGTAGTTTAGTGGTGGTAGTAGAGTTAGCACTATTAGTGTTCTTAGTTAGCAAGGTTTGTGTTGCTGGTGGAGCTCGATGTGTAGATGAGGCTCTTGGATTAGGTGGGTTATGTTGGCAAAGGAGAGGCCTCGTTTTGAGTGGAAAAGTTATATGTTGGTCGAGAAGTAGGGTGATTGTGGCTAGTGAAAGGGAGAGTTAACCTTATGGAGGGGGGGAATCAAGTGGCTCAGGCTCTTCATCTGTCTCATTATTAGGACTCTAACTTGCCGTGAGGCCACATGTAGTGTTACCATCCTTGCATCCCAATCAATCTAACACCGTCTCATCCATCCTCATTCTGGAAGAAAATCTTCGTGCATTATTCTTGTAGGCATAACATGGAACTTGCCTTCCAAAAGGGGTTATTCCCAATGTGAAACAGAATTGTAATAACACCTAAATATTACACCGAATGCGAAGCAACAATAGTGACAGTGGGTGGGGTGTTTACTAAGGTTAGCCTTCCAAGAGAGTGACGTGTCATAGGACAATAAATTGTGGCTAGCACCTATATCAACAAGTGCTAGTTTTTGTGTGAAATTCATTGGAGTGTTCATTCCTAACCACAAACACGCAAGTATCACTTCCCAATCCTCTTGTTCTAGGTCAAGTACATGGGCCATGTTTACTATGATTTGTTTGCCCCTAAGCTTTGCTTGCTATTCTTGGGCTTCACGTTGTGCTATTTTTTTTGAATCTCTTCATGTTGATGTTTTTTCTTCTTCTTGAGGTGAATTGCCCTTAAGTTGCTTTGCATGAGTATTAGCATCTTATTTTGCTACCATTGAAATAATTGGCCATCACCCCTCAAGGGTTTTGATGGGCATCGCACCTTGTGGGGTTATTTCAGTCAATAGGAAAGGTCCTAGTCCTCTGTATTTAAGTTTCTTTTTGTAAGTTTTAGTGCTGTAGAAGAGGATGAATATATCACCCTCATTCATCTCCTTGTCCTTGAGCTAGTCATAAAAACCATTGCTACACCTTAGTTTTTCTACAAACATTCCATACACAACTCTCAGACGTTGATGGGATTTTTTATGGCCAAGGGAATATACCCTATGAGGATGCTCACCCCAACCCCAAGAAGAATAAAATAATATTTTTGGTATGATAAAAAACCTTAGGAAGCATAGGATCTTGCATGGGTAGCTATGCATTAATAACTCATTCTAATCAACTGCTATTAGGTTAGTTGCATTGTAATCAGCTACTATTAGGTTAGTTGCATTGTAATCAGCTATTAGGTTAGTTGCATGGTGGCTGCCGACAGAATTAGATAGAGTAGGTGATGCATGCATGGAGATAGGGAAAATGTTCTAGAGAGAGGTAATTCAGTTTCTAGATATCTTTGGATGGAAAAATATCCCTCCTTATCAAAATGATTTCTCCTAAAACAGAAATTCAAAAAGAACTTTCCAATGTGCGATTGGAATAAATTAAAAATAGGTAAAAAGGACCTTAGCCTGAGGGTATAGCCTGAGGGTCCAAATTTTTTACAAATTTTGGATTAAGGTTCCTATGGACCAATAAGATTAATCCAAATGTAGGAGATTTTAAGGATTATGATCAGTGACACAATGTTTTCATTAAATGATTGTTTTTAAAGATAGCTGATTCTGTGAAAAAGGCAATTTCATATTGGGTGTGTAAGTGGTGTGACTAGTTTTAAGTTTGCATGAATATCTGGCTAGGGGGCCTAGGAACTCTTTTCCCTGGTACTCGGGACAAAACCTAACCAAATTCCTAATTGGATCCCATCACTACAATGGTTGGGCGGTTGGCTAACCCATGGGACTCTGGATGGGGTTAGGCTGGACTGATGGATCCCTAAAATGAGACTCAATTTTGTTATGGTTCGATAGATGAAGTAAATCCTAGATAAAAATTATTCTATGGAAAAGAATCAACGGATGTGCCTCTCAATGAGGAAAAAAGCGTTGGTCTCTATGATCCAAGTGCAATCTTTTCCTTGATCTGACTTTGATACTATGAGTTTGGTCAGATCAGTTCAGTTAGTTAAGGTTTTTGACTACGTTAGAGAAAAATTTATCCTGGAGGAATCGCCCGTGCTTTTCGGGCAAGGGAAGTTTTTCCGGTTTCGGTTTTGGAAGAACTGATGGATTAGTCTCTTGTCCAGATATCCGTGGGGGTGAGGCCTCGAGTGTCAGACCCTGGACCACACAAGAAGTGCTACTCCCACTGCTAGCACCCCTGAATTTGTTGCACGGTGGGGACAGGGATCTCACATTTAGTGTGTGAGAAGATCTTGTTCTGGTCTTGTGAGTTTTTTTTAAAGTTGGTTATCTGAGGGATTCTCCTGTGTTGAAGGTGACATGGGTTTGTGAAGAGAAGACTAAGGTGTGTCTAGAGAGGGAGTTACAGGTGTTGGGAGAGGGCTCTCAGCGGCGGTGGACGATGTCCTAGAACCCTCCCAGGTAGGAAGCACTACTATTGGAACCTGGACCAGCCTTGTCGGCCAGGCCGGCTGCTCGCCCATGAGATCAAATGTTATGAGATGAGCTATGGCAGGTGGCCGATGGTATCCACCATGGTTTCGGGGTGGGTGATCACGTCGCCAAGTTGTGTGCTTGGCATCAAGGTACGGGCAAAGGAAATGGACGTCGAGGTGGTCGATGATGGGGTGATGTTGGAGCTGTCGAGACTGAGTAAGATGGTGATGGCCTACTCAAACTCCATGTGGTCAAAAGGATCACACCAATTCGAAGGGTTTGGCAGAGGGTCCACTTCCTCGTGCTCAGATGGTGGTGGTGGCAGGAGTTCCCCTTCTTCAAGTGGTGGGTTGGTGGGTGGTGGAGCCGGTGTGACGGGGGTGGAGGGGGTGTTGTGATGAAGGGCATGTGGTGAGGCTTGCGTCGAGAAAATGTGGGGGTTTGGCGGAGGTGGAGGGTATGTCCCAAAATGATGTGTGCATTCCTAAGTTGAGCGATACTGAAGGTGGCAAGGGGGGGTGTGGGTGATGGGGGTGGAGTGGGAAAGTGAAGGGGGGAAGAAGAAGGTGGGGCACCAAAAAGGGGAAGAGTGGAGGTGCTTGAGGGGGGTGGTGGGGGTGGGGGTTGTATGTGAGGAGATGCAGACAAGGTGCCCTGATGGGGGAGGAGGGGGTGGTGGTGTGAAGAAGATCATGGATTTGGAGGAGGCAAGCCGCCCTACCCACCATCAGTGTCCTCATTGTTGTCATCTGGGCTAGGGCCAGTTGCAAACAGGTAGCCTGAGGATCGTGAGCATAGAAAAAATTGACTGCGATAGACAACAGCCTTGGCTTCGTTGTACTCCCATGGAAAGGTGATGTGGGTGTCTTCAAACTAGCATATCTAGTGGCCTCCATGACTTCAATCTGGATGAAGCAGTGGTGGTAAAGAATGAGTAAGCCAGGCACCGAATAGGGTGGTAGAGCGGCGTCATTGAAGAGTGAGAGGTAAGCATCATGGACGACATGCTAGCCAGCTATGCGGAGGTACTACATCGCCTGTGGCTCGAGATGAGGGGAAGATAGGGGTAGAGGCAGACGCCATTTGGATAAATTGATGAGATTAGATTGGGGTGTGGCGGCGGCAGAGAGAAGCCATAGAAAAGTAGTAAACTCCATGCTGTGAGGGTGGCTTGAAGGGGGTAGAAGGGGAGTTCAAAGAGATCATGAGGGTGTTGGAAGGTGAGCAGCCCTTGGAAGAAAAAATGGGGGATGAGAGTTAGGCTATCTAAGGGGAGCTTGGATAGAGAATATGTGTACTATGGGTGGGAGAGAGACTCTTGAATATATATATCATGTTGGAGAAGGTTAAGGCGGATGGCTCAGAACTGTAGATCAAGAAGCTGATAAGGGGTTTGAGGGGGGAATGCCCAAATGGGGACCTCAGTGGCAGTCTCCATGAGCACATCCACCTTGTGGTTGATCGAGCTAGACAAAGAAGGATCCAATGGAGTGGATGGCAGCTGAGCGGCTCGGGACTCAGCATCTCTGAGTTGCTCATGTAGGCGATGGATGGTGCCTCTATTAAGTCACGATGCTTTGCAAAATTTGTGGTGTTGCAAGCGAGAGCATCCTCTACTATCTGGACATGGCTCATAGCCTCCTAATGTAGTCCTTCTATGACTGTAAGCTCTTTGTGTGCTTTCTCACAGCCACTACATGGGCTTGGTTGATGACCTATTGCTGGAGCTGAGTGATTCTGTTGATAGCTATGCCCAACTTCTTTACATTGGTCAAACTTTTTTTGTAGCTCCATGAATTGTATGTTGGTCTGGTCCTCATACAGTGCTCTCTCCTAGGCTTTGGCTAATAACATTTCCCTCTATGAAAGTTGTGCTACTTCTTGATATCGGGAGCTACAGTCTGTCAGCCTTGGGTACCCAGGGTAGGTGACTATGGTGTGACACGAGGTAGGAGCTTAGGTTGGAGAATTTTGGGGATCCATATGGTATGATTGCCTTCATAGTAATTTTGGGCATGGAGAAGAGATTTATTGATCCACCGAAGGGTTGAGTGCATGGGTTTAGGGTTCAGTCGAGGTTCAGAACACCTAGGAGAGCGTGTAGGTTTGCATCGATCATCCTGTACCCTGTAAGCTTGAGATTGGCGAATGGGGGGCCAATACTGGGGATGAGAAACTTTGGATGCCTGTTGGTGAGGGGAATGGTGGGATCTTTTGGGGATCCATAATGGAGATTCTCCCTCATAGTTGCCTTGTCCTGCAAGAAGTTGCTTGGGCACCTGCTTGGACACCCAGTGGGGTGAGATATCGAACCTTGTGGAGATTTGTTAGTATGGTTAGCAGTGTTAGTTTGGTTAGTGTGATGTGGTAGAGCAGTTGTGATCTGGCCATGTGAGAGCGTGTTGCCAATGTGCGTGGTGGTGGTGTGGGTGTGAGAGGCTTTGATGTGAATGGCATGTTGAGCAGCCTCTTTTTTGGGGGAACCGAGTGATAAGGGTGAAGTGTTGGGGTACTTATGGGTGGTGGAAATGGGAGTTCTTGTCATGGGGAAGTAACGGGAACTAGCTCTTCATTTGTCATTGGAACGATAACGTGGCTATAAGCCAATTGTAGGGTGGCCGTCCGTGCATCCCAGTTGATGTTGCATCTATTATGGCCCATCCATTCCCTTCCGAGGAGGATCTCTTCACACAGTTCCTGTAGGCATCACATAAAACTTCCCTTCCAAGGGATTATTTCTAATGTGGAACAAAAGTGTGACTATGCCAATGCAATGAATATGCTATGAGGCAACTGTGGTGACAACAGCAGGTGTTTCTTTCAATGTGGATTCCCCAAGGGAACGCCATGTTTCATAGGACAGTAAATTGTAACTAGCCCATGTATCAACAAGAGCTAATTTTTGGACAAAGTTGGTTGGTGTGGTCATTTCTAACCATAACCAAGTTGGCTTCACCTCCTAGTCTTCTTCTTCTAAGTCAACTACTTGGGCCATGTTGACCATGATATGCTTTCTCTTTAGTTTTGCTTGCCTCACTTTGGCCTCTTCTTGCGCAGTTTGTTTTATATCCTCATGGTCTTGTTTTCGTTGTTTCTTTTATAATGGATGGCTTTCAAGGTGGCCCGATGAGAGGACCATAGTAGCGTTTTAAGTTTGCTACCATTGAAGTAACCAGCCATCTCAACACCATCAACAAGTGTTTCAATGCACACAATGCCTTGTGGTGTGATTTGAGAGACTAGGAAAGGTCCTAAGCCCCTGAGCTTGAGCTTTTTCTTGTGCATTTTGGTTCTGAATAAGAGGACCATGTCACGCTCATTCATCTATTTATCCTTGAGATGATCATTAAACCATTGTTTACGCCTGAGCTACAATCATGTTGTGGTATGAAAAATGGTGGGTTTCATCAAGCTTTTCAAGTTTGAACAAGTTAAAACTTAAGGAATTTTTGGTGAGTTTTTCACGCACTGCAACATGTAGAGTTGGGACCAAGAACTCCATGGGCATGACCGCTTTATACCATAGGATAAACTGAAAGGGGTAGTGTTGGTTGCTGCTTTGTATGAAGTTCTATAGGCCCAAAGTGCAACCGGCAACTTTTGTTCTATAGGCCCAAAGTGCAATCGGCAACTTCTGTTCCCAATCATTACAGCTGGCCTCCACTGTTTTGGTGAGGATGGCACACAGGGTTTTGTTTGTGCTTTTGGCTTGGCCATTTGCTTGAGGATAGCAAGGGGATGACTTCTTGTGGGTGACAAGGAACTCTTGCAAGAGGAATTTAATTGCCTCAAATGCATTCCATTGTCAATGACAAGCTCGAGAGGACAATCAAAGCGCATGTGATTATAGAATCATAGAAAAATTTAGCCTTCGATCGAGCATCAGCTTTGCAAGTTGCACGAGCTTCTACCCACTTGGTGCAATAGTCCGTGATAGCAATTATATATATGGCTTGAGTGTATTTGGCTGCCAGACTAATGGGTCCTAGAATTCTATGCCCCATTTTCAAATGGTTGTAAGGACACGATGGGGTTCAAGGGCATGTGATTCTTGAAACGAAGGATTGCTATGTGCTGGCATTCATCACATTGTTTGACATACTCAACAGCATCAGCCATTAATGTGGGCCACCATAACCCAGCTGTGAGAACCTTATAATAAGCAATGATATGTACTACAAGCAAGGTGAGATGTTCAAGGAGGAAGACAGACACTTCTTCTCTAACACAATGTCTTAGGATTTTGTCCTTGCCCTGCTTGTAAAGTTGACCCGCTAAGATGGTAAGGGGCTGCCTTTTTTTATTAAACGACGGGCATGGTCCTTGTTGAGAGGAGAGGATCAAATGGTAAGACATTGGCTAAGAAGTGAGCCACTTCTTCACCCCATTCATGAATTAAGCAAAGTTGGAACAAGGCGGCGTCTGGTAAATCATTCTCTACTCCCACCGGTTGTTATTGGGGATCCTTGACATGTGGTCTACAAGAACATTCTGAGAGCCTTTCCTCACCGTAACGGTGAAATCAAACTCAAGCAACCTAAGCAGCCACGTGACGATTCTGCTTGTCATATAGGGCTTATTGACCAGGTACAAGACGGCTTGATGGTCTACGAAGAAGACAAACTTGGTCGCCCCCACAAAAGATAATGGTAGAACTTCTTAACTGTGTAAGCTCTCGCTAATCCTTATCTCTTAGTTGTGGTTTGATTTCTCTGAGCCTCATTGAGTTGCCGGGCGACTGGAAAACTGATTGGGGAAGTCCATCTTGTGTTCGCCTGGCTGGTGGGCCAGCATGCATCCTATGGCAAATGCTGAAGCGTCAAAATCGACATGAAATATGAGATCCTAGTTGGGGATCCAAGGATTGGATGTAGCTTTTGCCAAGGCTTTTTTGAGTGTGGCATAGGCCCTTTGGCATTCTTCTGTCCACTTGAAAACTATAAGGAGTCCATAAAGGGGTCTAGCAATATCAGCGTTGTCGTGCTGTGGCACGTCCATGTAGTGAAAGAAGCTCACAGACCATCCCATATGAACTCAGATGCATGGGCAGAAAAAAGTAAAAAGGGTTAAGGCTGCCTTTGCTTTGGTGTTCAGCTTGTTACAAGCCTGTCTGGAGTAAGGTTCACTGGAGGTGAGATCAGCTCGTATGTGTGCGTGACCGCTTGATATGTGTGGGCACGTCAAAATACAATGGGCACTGAAGGTTGTGGTTGAGAATGTGTGAAAGCAAGGGCAATAAAGATAAAGGGGGCCATGTGCCATGGGTATTGGTATGTAAGGCAATGTTGAGGAGGCAGGCCTTAGAATAAAATAAAATTAATGATAATCGTGGCCACAAAAAGAATGGCCATGTGGGAGCTTCACGTGGCTGCCAGCTCGCTATCCAGAAGGTGACGAAGAAGTTGGTGGGAGTTGGCTGCTAAGGAAGGGAATCGCCTGACAGAGAGGCGGGAGGTAACTAGAAAAGGAGGGCCTCCTCGTTGATGAGGAGAGCCCTGTATGTTTTGTCTTGGGCGCTGCAGCAGATGGCGGGCAGCCATGAAGCTGCAGGAGGAACACCAGGCTAGGAATACATCACAGCATCAAGCTGCGCCGGAGATTAGGGTTTCTGGCCATTCTATCAAACATGGATCGAATGAATGCACGGGGCTGCCATCTTTGTCCACCAAGGCAATACAACATCAAGCTGCACAGGAGATTAGGGTTTCTGGACATTCTGTCAAACATGGAGTGTACGGGGCTGCTGTCATCCTCCGGTGAGGAGCCATAACATCTAGCTGCGGGGCCATCGTTGTCCAGTCACTTTACTTTTCCAACACTCAGAAATCGTGTATGTTTCCTCAGTATATGCTCCTGGCTTGGATACCATCATTGTATTCAAGAAAAACACTCTTGTCAAGACAAGTGGAACGGGTCTAGCATACGTGAATAATAATCAACTACATCATTATACCTCCATACCTCAACCAGTGGTGAATCAGCTTGAGCCTCTGTTGACAAAAGAGTGCAGGAAGAGCATGGAGGAGCATTTGGAAAGCATAAGATATATACTTAGTTTATGGGACCTAGATAAGCATGATCACCATGTCTATGTTGATTTGGGTTCACATGATTTCAACTGCACCGGCTTGAGAATCCGGGTCTTGAAGCTGTGATGCTGTGGTTTACCAGAGGAGGGGAACCCTTGAGAGTTTCCTTTTGTATTTTCTTTTGATGCTGATGCCCGTGTCTCAGGGCAGTTGAAACACTGTTATGTTTTGCCTATCTAGAGAATCTAGAGAGATTGGCTTGCAAGCTTCTGCAGATGATGCCCCTTGAAGTTCAACAACGTAACTCTCACAGCCAGACACCCAGTGTGTTCCCGGCTAGACCGCACACGTCATGACAGCGTACATAAAAATGAATCGTCGATAATATCCAATGTGTTCCATGAAGCACGGGGGCAGCTCGAGAATGAGCTGCACTTTGCTATCGTCAGTTGATATTCCTTTCTTGGAGACAATGTGTCCCAAGATCTCTCTATGTCAAACCTAGAATTGGCATTTAAGAGGGTTCAACGAGATGTAGTATAGTCTACATCGCTCTAGCACCTTGTGCAAGCATGCGAGGTGCTCCTTCCAAGAAGAATTGACACATAGGTCATCCATGAAGACTTCTAGGATTTTTTAGAGATATTCCTTGTAAGCCATACACATTAGGCGTTGGAAGGTTCCAGGGGAATTGGTCAACCCAAAGGGCATGACTCTATACACATATGTACCCCATTCAATAGAGCAAAAGCAGTTTTGTACTGGTCCTTGGGATCAATCAGCACCTGGTTGTACCCTGAGAATCCATCTAGGAAGTTGTAAGCTTTCTTTCTCGCTACTCTTTCTAGCACATGTTTAGTGAATAGTAAAGGATTGTGATCCCTTTTGGTGGTGGCATTGACCTTTTTGAGGTCAAAGCACACCCTAATTTTTCCATTTTTCTTGGGCACTATGACGATCGGTGATACCCACTCCATATGTTCAATTTCATAGATGAATACGACATCGATAAGTCTTTCAATATCCTCTCAGACCATCTTGGAATATTTGGGGTTCATTGGGTAAGCTCATTGTTTGACTAGCCAAGCTCCATCAACCATGGGAATGGTGTGCTAGACCACTTCTCAGGGTACATCCTTCATATCCATGTACTTCCATGAAGCAGCCCTAGAATTTAGTTAAGAGAGGAATGAGCTCGGCTTCTTCTTCCTTTGAAAGGTCTTCTGCAACATATACGGGCCTTGGGTCTTCACCCGAGCTTGCCAAGTTCACTTCCTTAACCTTTGTTGGACCGTCATATGAGGCACTAGGTTTCCCACTATTAGATTTTTGAGCCGAATCATATTGAACAAAGCGGTCGGCCATTTGAAAGGTCTTAAAGTGCTTGGACACCTATTGTGTTTCTTCGGCTTTAGCACTTTCCTTGTCAATTAGCCTTTTGGCTTCTTTTTCTATGAGTGCTAACTTTTTGTTGCGTGCCTTGCATGCAAAGCGATAAAGCTTTTCAAGGACTGGTTCTAGTTAAATGGGTTCAACTGGTTGTGGGATAGTAGTGTGGACCAAAAGAGAGCTGTTTGCAAACTCTTTTTGCCTCATTTTGTTGAAATGATCATATGCTTCCATGGCACCCACATATTTCAACCAATGGGCTTCAGAGATTTCTGGGAAGATGTACCGCTCTAGCCCAGGAAATCATTTGGGCCTGTGAGTTTTATGTGGGTGTGTACTCCTTGATGGCTTGGCTCAAACAACTTGTTTAAGCTCTTGCATCGCTATATTGTGCAGATATGTTGAACTAAGCATATATAATGATGTAAGCTCTTGTCCATCTACCGCTGGAAAATCTTATACCAATTTTTCTAGGCAAGATGTCCAGGGTAGCAAGGATATGTATCCAGTTCTTAGAGTCTTCTGGATCTGGAAGTAGTGTGCAATCCTCACTCTCCCTTTCATATTCTAGTGTTTTATGTCATGTTTGGCATAGATGGACTTCAGTAGTTCATGTAGTTGTGAGTGAGTCCTTTGCAAATGGTTTGCCAATCATAGGGTGTACTTCCATGTGTGTAGATTGATCTTGAAGATAAGATCCTTTCTCCGAATGTAGATATGGTCAGTATCCCAATCATGTATCATCTTGGATTCTTGTATAAAGGGTCTACCAAGGATGCAGTCATATGAAACTGGCTTATGTCCAAAATTCATGACCACAAAAGTGTGGTGGTAGGTGAGTCCCAGAATCTTAATTTTAAGATCCCTTAGTAGACCAATGGGTCTAGCAGTGGCTCCATCAGTGAGTTTGACTAACAATTGGGTATTATCCAAGGCAGGTTCTCCATCCAAGATTGCAGTAGCTTGGCGATCATCGGTAACCCATTTCTCTCAGCATTGTTTGGACACGACACAATGCTCACTCCGGCTTCTCCATCCAAGATTGCAGTAGCTTGGCGGTCATCGGTAAGGCCGCATTAAGCTCATCACCTTCAAAGTATTGTCCAAGCTTGTTCACTCAAACGGTAGGAGTCCCTTTTACCTTAAGAGGTATGTAGAATTCTTCTTCCTCATATTCATCAAAGTTGTTGGGCTCCATGTTTTTGTGTATGCCTGCCCTGAGACATCCCTCCATCCAGTCTTTCAGGTCGTTCCATAGGCTTGCGCTACCTTGGAGCAAGGTGCTAATAGGGATTTGGACTTGAGAAGAGAGGAAAGAAGAGAGACTTGCAATGTCTCTTGGAACGGAGGCTGTCCCTTGAGGAAGGTTGGGTCTGCTTTATCTCAACCTTTTTGAGGTGTATAGGATGGGAGCATGGATTTCTTCATTGGTTCCCCTATGATGTTCATTTCCCAGGTCTCTAAGATATTCCGCCACCCTATCTTTTTGTTGGGGGGTAGCTTCTTCTTTTGTTGGGGGGTAGCTTCTTCTTTTGTTGGGGGGTAGCTTCTTCTTTTGTTAACTCTTGTGGGAGTGGTTGGTCTGGAAGGTCGCAAGGATAAACCTGAGCATCATGTGCAAGTCTCTGGTTTGAGATAGACGGGCATGGTTCAAGGTAGGTAGTAGTAGGAGGATCAGCTTCCAATTAAGCTTGGCACTCATGACTTAACTCTTGGGCAACTAGGAGCCTTTCTTTTTCCTCAATAGGATTTGGATATTCCATAAGCTTTTTGGTTAAGTAACGGGTGTCAATGGGTTCTTGGGTGTGGGCAGTGGCACGTAGCATATCTTCTTCTTTGGATGAAGAAGTAGAAGGATGAGTTGTTGTGCCAAAGTCAGAATGGCTTTCGATAATCACTCAGCTTTCTCCCTTCACAACCTTGGTGGCTTTCTTTTGTGAGCGTCGAGTTACTCGGGCTTGTTCAAGGGCTCTTGCTTGGTCTTGCTTTTGAGAGGTTGATGCCTTTGCAGTGGCATGTGCTATATGGCCCTTTGCCTGTTCTGTCTGGTTACTACGTTGAGGGGGATTGCTCAAATGAAACCATTTCTAACACTTAACAGGTTAATGTTGGTGCTAGGATTAGCTTCATGAGCCTTTTCAATTGTTCTTGGTCTTAGTGGGCTAGTCTTTGTACATATGATTGATACCACATCCAACACACAGTGTAGTCATGTGACGGGAGAACCTCTAGGGGCACTCACCATTCTATTCCTATTGGGACACACAGCCACCTGGTGAGCATTTTCAGTTGTTCTTGGTCTTAGTGGGCCAGTCTTTGTACATATGATCGATACCACATCCAACACACAGTGGAGTCATGTGATGGGAGAACCTGCAGGGGAACTCACCATTCTATTCCTATGTGGACACAGCCACTTGTTGGTGAGGTCCACCAAAATCATAACACTGTATGGGCGGTCTTCTTGTTGTTTGATTCATATCCCTAGCCCGCAATATCGGGGCTACTAAGTACACATGGTACATTTGAGCACCCTCCATGACATAGTGATTGAGAATTTGTGAGGGCCGGCTCATGGGCTCTTGGGTTTCATAAGTGGGAGTCTCCAGAATTTCTCCCTCATCAAAGAGCTCTATTATGGTTATCTGATGGAATTGGTGCAACTCTAGATAACGGGGGCTGTGGTGGAAGACTTAGGGGTGGTAATGGCATTTCTGGTCCCCCATAAGGATTCCTCTTTGGGCCACTTCTTGGCCAGGTTGAGGAGTGTTGTGATGTGTAGGAGCTGGCCTGGGGTTGGCGGGTAGTATTTGAGGCATAGCTCGAGCTAAAGCAACCTTGTGATGGTATCCATTAGAGATCTCGTGGTTTCCCCACGTCACATAGTAGGCACAATAGAGACTTGGGCGGGGTCTCAGATGAGGACATTCGGTGCTAGTATGGATTTCTCGATAGGTTGGGCACCATACGAGTTTCCTTCTAGGATAAGGATGTGGATGGCCCCCTCGATCCCGGCCTTGGTTGATTCTCCATTGCTGGGTCATTTGTTGCATTAGGGCGCTGGCTAGTTGCTCCACACTTTTTCTAAATGTGGACTCCTTACCCTTTTCATTAGGCTTTGTGTTTGGTGGTCTTGAAGGAGGCTTCTAATGCACCTTCATGGAGTTTTCGGGAACTTGTTCCCTTGAAGTTATCCTCAAGGGAACGTGTTCCCTTGAAGTTATCCTCAAACTTCAGAGCACTCCAGCATTGTTCAAAAGAGGTGTGTCCCAAGGAAAACAAGGAGTTGTGCAAGGGAAAGTCTTCAAGTCCCTCCAAAAATCTCCTAATTAGTCTCTCATCAGAGAACTTGTCTGCAATACTATAATGTGAGTGGAAATATCTGACTCTGTTTATGTAATCTCTGATGGTTTCACCCTCATTTTGTTTGACATTATTGAGCTGTTCACAATAGGGCTCCATCGGGTACCTTGACGAGAATACCGCACTTTGAAAGCTTCTTTTAGAGACTCAAAGGAAGCTTTATCTTCCACTTTTAGAGATTTGAACCATTGGTGGCCAACTTTTCTATCCAAGGTAAGGCCAAAGGCACTTATCTTAGTCTAATCATCTATATGTCCAAATGACTCACAGATCTGATTAAACATCTCCAGGTGAGTAATGGGGTTACTTGCTCCATCAAACTTTTGTGACTAGCCTTGAGATGTTTGGTTCGTTCCTGCCTAGGTTGAACTGGTGCAGGGGGGAGTAATGCCAGCATTTCAGGTGTCAATCTTGTCATGGCAGGAGCAGGTGGTGCAAGTTGGGAATATGTTGTGGAGGAGTAGAACCGGGCAGATAGTAGACCAATGGGGCTCTTTGCCCTTTGGGAGGACCAAGTTGTGGCCCACGTGGTCCCATTTGGTACACTTGTTGGTGTGCCCCTTGAGGTGGGTACTTCTGATAGATCGGCGGGACCTTGTTGTGGTGATGGTGGGTCTGGGTAGACCCATTCTCTTTGGTATGATTTCTTAGGCCTTTAGGAAGATGGACCTGGTTCTTGGTTTGGCAAGGTTTCCAAAGCTTTGAACGAGTCTACCACCCTCGAGATAGGTATGCCTCTCCAGTCTGGTAGCTGGGTGTGGGTTTGATGGCTCTCACTTTGGACGACTTCCACTCTAGGGTCTAGAGAAGGAGTGGGCCCACTTTATTGAGGTTGATCCATATCTCTCACTCTGGGTTGTGGTTCTACGGACTGTGTGTTTCTGAGGATAAAATTGTGAAGCCTTGATGTAAGGCTTTGCTGAGAATGAGTTAGAGAGATGGGGGAGCATGTTCCTAGACAGATGGTCTGTTCATACACTATAGTTTGGGCTCTCTTGCCTTAGGGTCTAGAGTCCCTCGTCCACTACTGGGGAGGTCCTCGCTCTTGCTAGTACTATCAAAGATGAGCACCATTTGACTCCATGCAGTATTTACGGATGGGTTCGATTTGATTTGCAAAGGGGTGTCTAGAGATCTCACTTTGTCGAAGAGAGGGTTATTTCTCACCAACCTATCTGAGCATAGTTGCATGATGGGAATAAAGGATTACTATGTAAAGGCCTTTGAGAAAAGATTTCCTCTCTCCTTTTTTTTTCTTCTAAGGAAATGGCCATACGCTCGTGAGCAAATGGGCATACGCTCCTCAGTGAGAGAAGGAACGAACATTCTCTTCTCGACTAGCAGGACGTGCGCTTCGAGGAAATCAAGATGGAACGGGTGTTTGCTTTCAGGTGAGGAAGGGAATGGACGTTCGGAATGAGATTGCAAAATGGAATAGGCATTCGCTTCAGTGCAAGAAGGAACGAGCATTCTAGATGAAGCTGATTGGAACGGGTGTGGCGAGGTGATGCCATGGGAGTTCGCTTTCAAGATGGGCATGGGTGTTCACTCATCAAGAGGAGAAGGAACAGACGTGCGAGTTTATGGACTACATGGAACGGACGTCGGACGTGGTAGGCTACAAAAGGGAACTCTAATGGGAATTTGCTCCAAGATGAGGAGCGAACGATTGTGGCAATACTTGGAACGGACATGCGCTTCAGAGCGTACAGCCGTAGCACTATCAAGCAAGGAGTTTCTTGTCCATTAAGAGAAATTAGTCAAATTTAAGGGTTTTATTATGGTTATTAAGCTACTCCTAATGCTTGCTAACACTCTAATCTAAACAATTTCAACAACAAACACACAATTAAACTAAAATTAAATATCTTAGATCTATGTTAAAACTAAAGAGAGCTAACATTCACTAAGAATTGCATTCTCTTGCATTGTTTGATGCAATGGATGTAAACTAAGCCTAATACAACTACGTGCAAGCCCCAAGAACATGAAAAACCACAAAAACAACAAATTAATCTAAAAATTAAGCAAAAAGCATTCTTTTCAAAAACAAAAAACCTACAAGTCTGACAACCACTTTGATAGTACAAAATTCTCCTAGTTTAAATGCACTTCAATGCACATGAGACCCAATTAAATGCAATTAAACTAATTTTAATGATCTTGCCAAATTTAGGCACTAAATCTACTAGATTTGGGTTGTTGGTAGAAGGAATGGGTGTGTTTGAAAGATTCCTATCCCCTCCATGCAACGAAATTCGGGGATGCTAGTATAGCAGAAGTAGCACTTCTTGCACAAGGCAGAGCCTCTCACTCAGGGCCTCACCCACGGATATTTGGTCAAGAGACTAATCCCTCGATTCTTCCAAACCGAAATCGAAAAAAACTTCCCTCGCCCAAAAAGCACAGGTGATTCCTCCAGGATATTTTTATTCTAATGTAGTCAAGAGCCTTAACTAACCAAACTGATCCGACCGAACCGGTAAGTCACATGATCAGATTAAGGAAAAGACTTGCACTTGGATCATAGTAGAGACCGACGCTTTTTTCCTCATTAAAAGGCACAGTTGTTGATTCTTTTCCATAGAACAAGGGTTATCTAGGATTTACTTCAACTATCGTAACTTAACATAATTGAGTCTTATTTTAGGGATCCATTAGTCTAGCCAGTTCCATGGGTTAGCCAACCACCCAACCACTGTATAGTGATAGGATCCATTTAGGAATTTGGTTATGTTTTACCCCGGGTACCAGGGAAAAGAGTTCCCAGGCCCCCTAGCCGGTGCTTCAAGCAAAGTTCAAGATAGTCACACCACTTACACACCCAATATGAAATTGCCTTTTTCACAGATTCAGCTGTCTTTAAAACAATCTTTTAATGAAACCATAGTATCACTGATCATAATCTCCCAAAATATCCGGTTGAATTCTTATTTCTAATCATTCTTTCATCGGTGTACCTATGGCATCATTGGCAACTAGAACGCTCACCACCTGTTCACTCAGGGGCCTTTTCAATAGTTCCTAGCTCATAGTACCCATAAATATATTCACTTATAAAAATCCAGATAGACTCTTTCATCAGCAAGATCAACCAACAGATCCATATAAAAGAGCCATGGACTCATCCGTTGAGGACCAGCAAGGACAATCAACCAGATCCATGCCCGAGTTCAGAAAACAACTCTAACCCCTTGTTCCATTTTCTTCCTTGATGCACGTGTGGGTATCTTTGGCAACCCAGAGCCCGAGCACCGTATGGTCAGCACCCTCTAGGCTCCTTCGCGCAGGTCACCTAGTGCTTCACTCATAGGCCGTTTCCTTGGTCTCTCATCCACCGTACCGGAAGCTCACTATTTAAATTGAACTGAGGCTGGTCAAGACCTCAGTCGACCTTGCTATGCAAGACGTCCTCCATTGCCTCTCCGTCAACTATTGCAACTTTATCACTTAGGTCTCCACCCACAACCTCATTCACAAGATGGTCAAAATGCTTCCCCAGCATTCTTGACATAAACAAGTCATAAATACAGTTTCTAACAAACTCACATTGTTCCAAATCATTTCTCGTTATTCCACATTCTTCTACATCAATTCACATTGCTTAATCCACATCCAATCATATGTATTCACATCGTCCTTCATCCATTCTCATCTAGTCACATCATATTACATCTCATCACATCTATCCTCATCACATCTCATCCATTCACATCTACCCATATCCATATCACATCACATTGCATCTCATCCATTCACATCACATCCATGTCACATCACATCTATCTCGATTCACATCACATCACATCTCATTCATTCACATCTATCCCGATTCACATCACATCACATCTCATTCATTCACATCTATCCCGATTCACATCACATCACATCACATCCATTTCACATCACATCACATCCATTCACATCACATCTCATCCATTCACATCTATCCATATCCATATCACATCACATCATCACATCCATTTCACATCACATCACATCTCATCCATTCACATCTATCCATATCCATATCCATATCACATCACATCACATCCATTCACATTGCATCTCATCCATTCACATCTATCCTGATTCACATCACATCCATTTCACATCACATCACATCCATTTACATCACATCTCATCCATTCACATCTATTTACATCACATCACATTCACATCCATTCACATCTATTTACATCACATCACATGTCATCCATTCACATCTCATCGCATCCATTCACATCCATCTCATTCATTACATCCACATCACATCACATACATCCCATCCACATTACATCACGTCCACATCTCATTCTCATCCATTTACATCACATCACTTCCTTTCACATATCATCACATCTCAATCTCATCTCATCACATTCACATCCACATCCATTTACATCACATCACATCCCATCCACATCCACATCCACATCCATTTACATCACATCACATCCCATCCACATCTCATCACATCCACATCCATTTACATCACATTGCATCCCATCCACATCTCTTCACATCCACATCCATTTACATCACATCACATCCCATCCACATCTCTTCACATCCACATCCATTTACATCACATCACATCCCATCCACATCCATTTACATCACATTCATATCTTACCACATCCACTCACATCTTATCACATCCACTCACATCCTATCACATTGCATTCACATCTTATCACATCGTATTCTCATCTTATTCACATCTTATTCACATCTATTCACATTTAGTAACATTTTCTACTTTCGATATACCAATGGGACTTTTTCTAAATTTATGCCAATTGCTTGGCCTAGATAAAGGTACTTTTTCTCAATGGATATTTTCATATTCTTTCTCAAATTTCTCAAGTGAAATATATTCAATATTCTTCTTTTGAGTAAAATATTTATGGGATTTACAAAAATCAATTCTACCCATATTTTCGAATAATGCTCCAAATTTCACTTTTGATAAATACTCATAATTTGAATTATGCTAAAAATTTCTCTTTTTCCATTTAATTTCTTGGGTCTCAATTATCATGGGAATTCCTCTTTTTGCATTTAACTGATTGAATTCCAAATGTCATGGGAATTCCTCTTTTATCATAAAATAAATTTATCTAAAATTCTTCTTTTCTTTAATAAAAATATCCATTATTTCAAATATGTCAAGAAGTCCACTTTTACCATTTAAATGATTGAAGTCCAAATGTCATGGAAATTCCTCTTTTATCATTTAAAAATTTCTCATGCTTAAAATAAATTTATCTAAAATTTCTCTTTAAACTTAAATAAAAATATCCATTAATTCAAATATGCCAAGAATTCCACTTTTACCATTTAAATGATTGAATTCCAAATGTCATGGGAATTTCTCTTTTATCATTTAAATTTTCTCATACATAAAATAAATTTATCTAAAATTTCTCTTTAAATAAAAATATTCATTATTTTAATATATCAAAATTTCTCTTTTCCCATTTAATTACATGGATCTCCATTATCATGGAAATTTCTCTTTTTGCATAAAAATAAAATTACCAAAAATTTCTCTTTTCTTCAATTAATTAATTATGCATAAATGCTAAAAATTAGTTTCCCATGAATTTCATGAAAATCATTCTTTTAGCATAGGATGTCCAATCCTAGAATATGGTAGGAAGTCCTCTTTTCACATTATGCATAAAAATGAGTTATGTATTAATTTCTAAAAATTTTACCATAGCTTTGCTATTACTGATAATTTTCAATATTTCTAGAAAGAATAAGACTTTGTAATACCATTATGATAGAATACTATCCTTAGACTTAAATCCAATTTGTGGAATTAAATAATAAGTTTATCATAATTTTATTAGCATAAAAGCATAAAAAAGCTATTTTCTTAACCTCTAGTTTAACAAGCTTAGAGATTGATTTTGAATTAAGAATTTATCAATGAGAAACATTCATTTGCTAAAGAATTAGTCATAGGAATGACTATTCTTTTGGGAGAAAGAGATATACATAAAAAGCATCCCAATTAAGTATAAAGATTAACTTTTTTATGATTAATCATTAGAATTCCTATAGAAAGCATGATTTGCATTGAAAACAATTAATTTGAAACTTCTCAAGCTTGAGAGGGGTTGAGAAGTGAAATCATTGAGAATATAATTAAAAAAACCATGAATTTCTTCTTACCCTTAGGTTTGGCTTGCTTCTTTATCTTAGAAGGAAGCCCCCAACCAATCAATTGGTTTAGTATGTTGAGAAGAAAGCTCCAAGGATTGTTGAAGAGAGAGAGAAACTCCAATCTCTCCAAAAGTAGAGGATTTTTAAGGGATGATAAAAAATATCATTATTTGAATGTAATACTAGCATGGTATAGTTCACAGATTTTTTTTACAAAAGACTAAGGATCTATATAGGTGAGGGAGGCCACTAACCAAGTCCAACTAGGTTCTAGAATTTTCCAGGTTCAGTTTGGTTCAATTTGGACAACAAGATTTGGATCAATTTGGCTCCCTTTTTTATTTGGTTTGATCCAGGAGAGAGGAGAGATAAAAATATCATAATTTTTTTGAATTAAAAACTCATCCACATGTGTGAAATAGGCACCTACCTCAAAGGTCTCCCCCTCCTTACCAAGGTGTCAAAAATGCATCATTATTCCAAAATATCTCATGTTTTTAGTAATATCTCATAGTCTTTAACTAATAAACCTTGTACTTAGTCAACTCTCCATCTTATGTGAGCATTTACTCATTTTTGGGTATTTTCTTTTATTCTTTAGATTTATCTCATCCCAACACTTGGATTAATCCTATTGTCCCATAGGAACCTTTTATTGGACCATAATCTAGAATTTTCTGCAAATCTAGACCCTTAGGCTAAGGTCTCTTGTAACATTTTTAATTGATTCCTAATGCACATTGGAAAGTTCATTTCAAACTTTTGTTTTAGGGGAAACCATTTTAGACATTAGGAGGATTTCTATATCCAAAAATATCTCAATTTCAGATTACCTCTCTCTAGATATTTTCTCTCTCTAGGCCAAAATAGGGTAAAACAAGATCTTTCTCCTATTTCAAAGAGGGGAATAATTTCAAGAACAAAAGGGGAGATTCTTACACCTTTACACCTCAAAAGCTGGAGGGAGGAATCTTACAGTGTTAGAGTTGGAATGGGCGTTCCCCCCTGAACTTGCCACCCACGGACGTTCCCTTCTCAGAGAAGCCTGGCAGCATGTAATTTCGCCTCTTCAATCAGCAAAGCTGATTCATGCATCTTCCCAGGGTTTTTTGATGTTTTTATTTTTACAAGTAGCTAGAGCTAGTCTCTAGCTACTTATTGATACCTACAATGAATGGTTTAAGCTAATGGATTGAGATTAATTGAATGATTTAGAAAAATACAAACATGAAGAAAAAACATAGAATTTGAAAATTGCTTGAATGTTGAGGGCAAATAGGGATCCTAAGCCAAATGCCACTCCCTAGCAATGGCGCCAAAGATGTTAATGGATGAACATACTACCTCACAAGAACAAGAGAGAAGAAGAAGAAGGAAGTGCATGCAAGGGTCGAATCTGGTGATTAGAACTTGGCCAACCCTATTAGGGTTAACTCCCCGATATGAGGGCACTAGGGGCTCACTCTACACTCCCCGATATGAGGGCACTAGGGGCTCACTCTACACTCTCTTTGTGTTACTCTAGTCTTTGTGTTACACAAAGAGAGATCCAAGCAAGCTAGGTAGGAGAAAGAGGGAAGGAGCTATGGAGAGCTCAACCTCTACCTCATGCCAATCGTATGCAAACAAGACAAGGTGGAGAGCAATGAGAAGGGAGTGAAGGATAGAAGGGAGAGCAACACCATTCCTATTCACATACACCAACAATCACAAGCAAGCAAGCCACCATAACCTCAAGAGAGAGAGAGATGGAGAGAAGGCAAGAGTGAATTGAGACAAATGGGATTGTCCCTTTTCATATTTCATAAAATGCATTATATACATGAGCTCATATTTACAATGTCCGGCCGCCCAATTACGAATGGGGGCCCAAAACTAGTCTTCCTAATTTAACTAGCTCTATGTACATCAATTCCTTATGAGACCGGCATTACACAAGCTGTAAGGTCATTCATCCCATGTCTCTTTTACAATTAGCGCTTAGCACGGTTATAGAAATATGAATTACAAAGGAGGTATAGTAGTTGTACGAAAGGTCATGTTAACCAGAGTGGTTAACACTGCAACACTCAATTGAGTGCTTGTAAAGCGACCTGAACCAACGCTTTTTTGGTAGGAAGATCCTGGGTGGTTAGATGCACTATCATCAAGGCTAGGATCATCTACAATAAGTTTTCTTGACCTCAAGTGCATGAGAGAAAAAAGTTTAGCAGAGCGAACTCACTGCAACTCTTTTGCTTGGGTTTTTGTTGTCAGACTGATGTTTCACGGTGTGAAATAGTAGATTGCATTTCACGTCGTTAAATGCAAATACGTTTCACACCCTGAACTACTAACCCTACTTTTTCACGGGGATATATTTCTTGTGCAGCAGTTGTGCTTCATGCCTTGAAATTTTTGGTTAGAATTGTGTTAATATGAGTTTGGGAGACTACTAAAGTGTACTTATGACTCTCTCTTGCCCTAATTTGATAGTCCTTCAATCCGTGCACAACCCTTTTTAGGTCATGAAATGGTAATTCTCTATTAAATGGCAGATTGTGTTTCACGCCATGAAATACTTTCCTGTATTTTCATAAGATAAGACTTTTTTGTTTCCTTGTGTTAGTCATGTCAAGAGATAAGATGCGCTAACTTTAGTCTGGCAATCCCAAGATTTTCGGCAAAAAGGCAGGTAGGATTTCACGTCGTGAAATGCAAGTACATTTCATGCTGTGAAATGCTTTCTTGCACTTTCACGCATTTGTGATTTTTTGAGTGGTTTGGAGTGCAATTTCCCTGCCCAATGAATCCAGAATGATTATATCTAGCAAAAGGAAACTAATGGCTCCTTATTTTTGGGATTTTCATGATTTTTTGAAAAAACAAAAAAAAACAGTGTCACCACCACTACTAACTCACGATAGCAAAAAAAACAAAAAAAAGAGTGTCACCACCACTACTAACTCACGATAGCAAAATCGGTGTGACGAAAACAACAAAATCAAAAGAAATCCAAGTGTAGCTTTCCTCCAAGTACTACCAAGTACTCACACACACTTCAACAAACACAAAATTTTGTAACTGATCTTATTCGCTCTCTTCCACACAAACCTTATCCACATAGTTTTTCATAATGCACTTCCAGAATGCAAAGGCGACATTGAATCTTACATAGTGGGAGATGGAGCTCTAAGAAGATGGAAGAAAAAATGGTGTATTCCCCCCCAGCAGCAACGTTGAAAATTTTATGGCTCAACACCTCCCAAGAGAACTCCACACATTCACCAATGAAATAAGCAATAGAAAACAACAACTGTCGTAGGGTACTTACCAACGCTCCGAGCTCACATCCATTGAGGATCTCCAAGCTCACTTGTAAGCTCCAATCCTCCAATCTCCACCTCCACTTTGTCACCAGGGAGTCGACCATAATGTAAGGTGATTGTCCTCTTACTCTCCCACACACCAGCATAGAAGAGGCACAAGCACTAGAGTACATTCTCTCTCTCTCTCTCTCTCTCTCTCTCTCTCTCTCTCTCTCTCCCATTCACAAGTCCAGACAAGAGCTCTCATAGAGCACAAAGGGGGATTGTATTTCCATTATGAGAAATTACTTTATATACAACTGGCCCTTATTCACACTTGGATGCCCAAAACTTACTAACTAAAGCCTTGGCTGGAAACCTTTATAGTGCCATTACATAACACGTATTAATGTCCTCAAATGGAGTAGGTAACCTGGTCATAAAATCCATGGAAATACTCTCCTATTTCACATGGTAAACAAACTCTACCTTTGTAAATCAAGTACCCATTGTTGGATAGAGAAGTTCTTAAACCTTTACCCCCCCAATGAGCTTTATCACCCCCATTTGAAACAATGTCAAATCGTTGTGAAGGGTCCACCCCCAAGCTCTCTGTCTTAGTACATAACCCAAGAGAATCGTCTAGTCTCTGAACTAGAACTCCCTCTTCTTCTTATAGAAACCTTAGCTAATCACTCTGGATTAGCACTCCTCTTTGACAAGGAAGGTAATGGCTACTGGCAAAAAGTGTGTGCACGTTCAAACAGACTGAACCTCTTTGATAACGAATACAATGGCTGCTGGCAAGTGTACGTGTACAATAGGAAAAACATTTGAATAAGATGGATCATTCTCACACAAACCACGTAGTGAGAATATAATAACTTGTTCTTGAATGTGGTGAAGCTCAGCTCATTCACCATTGGCATACGGCCCTGTGCATTTGGTACTATGTTAAATTTACCTCGTTTGGTAATGAAGTTAAAGGTCAAACTCTTGTAGGATCTCCACCCACCTAGCTTTCCTACGTTTTAACTCATTTTGACTTGAAAGCCATCTCAAGCTTTCATGGTTCATACGAACCTAAAAAGTAGCACTATATAAATAATGTTACCACTTTTCAAGAGCATAAACTACTGCAAGTATCTCTTGCTCATAGGCCAAGTAGTTACACTGGGCACCGTCCTTGGGGGATTCACCTCTAAGAAATTTTATGTATCAAATGTGTTCATCAAGGGGTATTTAAAAAACCCCTTACACTTACATAATTTCATGAATAAAATGACCCCTTTTTCTTCAAAAACTTAAGTTTTTTTTCAAAATTGGTTTGGAAAAACCCCTCCTGTAAATGTAATTCTGTAACGTTTTTGAATTAATATACCCCTGTCCTGATTAATTCACGTGCTACACTTACAGTGAAACCCCCAAGGCACGATCACACTTCTTGCTTTTAAATACTAGGCATCCATCCCCCTTGCATTAAAACCACCCCTATGTCTTCCCACTAGTGTCTGTTTCTACAACAACAAACGACTCATTAGGGTCCACTATACACAAGGTAGGTGTAGCTCCTATGATTGCAACCTTGAGTTTCTCAAAACTACTTCATTTGAAAACCCTCCCAATAGCTAGTTTTGCCTCTAGTTCTCAATTGATCTATCAATAGGATTGTGATCTTCACATAGTCCTTTACATACTGTCAGTGAAACTCCGACAAACCTAGAAAAAATTATAGTTCCTTTTGCAAAGAATTGGCATTTTCTTTTCTTTGCAAATAATCTATTCTTTCTAAGTAATTTGAAAACTAAGGGTAAATTCTCTACGTGTTCCTTTCTTGACTTACTATAAATAAGTATGTCATCTAGGAAAACTACTATGAATTTTCCTAAGTATGGACATAAAATGATGTCCATTAGCATCATAAATATTGTTAGCATGTTAGTTAAACCAAACTGTATGATCAAGAACCTATAATTCCCAAATTGAGTTCTCACCAACCTAAGGTCAATTTTAGAAAAATAACATGCATAGTTGAGTTGATCAAAAGGAAAATTGGATACTTGTTCTTAATTGTAATATGATTATGTGAATGGTAATTTATACACATATTGCATAGAACCATCCTTCCTTTTTACCAAAAGAATGGGTAAATCCCATGGTGAAGAACTAGATTTTACGAAACTTTTTGTCACATAATCGGCCAATTGCTGCTCCACCTCCTATCCTTTGGAGTGGCTAAGTCTATAATCAGACTAGCATATAGGCTTGGAACCTGGTAGGACATTAGTGGAATGGTCTATCGCCCTAGATGGTGGGACACCATTTGGAAAATCTTTGGGAAAAACATCCCAATAGTCTCACAAAGAATTCAAAGTATCTACATACCATTTTTTCAAAGATTTTTTCAAGTTTTACTCACATGTAGACAAAGCATGGTTCAAACAATAGAAGTCTCATCCAAGACCATTTAAATTTAATGTTCCATCTACTAAAACATGTGAGTGAAATGCCATGCATAGCGCATTTGTCCCACTCATGCCAAGACCTATAAAGTTCATTAGCTAGTAAAAACTCTTTGCGAAAGGTTGTCCCAAACTCCTGGACCTAAGTATACAAGGGCTTTTGGCAATATTGGGGCCAAACTCATCCACGATTTATGGACAAGCTTGCCTCGATGGCCTCACATCCTCTAGTATATGCCTGAGGTTATGTAAGTCTGATTGCTTCTGTAAGAAAATGTTGATCGCATCTTTGTTGGGTTCCTTTTCTTCTCCCCCAAAGCTCAGTGCTTTGAGATCCTAGCAAATGCTATAGATCCTTGAATTTCCCATATAGTTTACTTGGTGGAATCTACAGACTATTTCCTAAGTCCCAACCTCCCACTGAGAAGAAGTAAATTGTACTCTACTTTGTGCACGAGCATAGTAGACACAACACTAGCAATAGGAGTGACTGGATGTGAATCCAAACAATGGTGCAAACTTCTAAGGATGGTCAAATTTTATTTTGATTTTGTTCTATGGTTTGGCTCTTGCAAAAAAGCTACAAATAGGGCTCGACCTCCTAGTCTGAGATGTCAGCCTCAAATTGAGCATTGGGATCTACATCACCAAACTCGTCCTCATTTAGGAGGTCATTATCTGTGCTGTGGGATCCCACTTCCCCCTCCGCGCACCAGATTCCTGATTATTGGCAGCGAAAGCAGCTCCCTCCTGCACAGGGCAGGGATTCCCAGTCGGGGCCTCACCCTCAAATGTTCGGACACGAGACTAGTCTGGTGGTTGTTCCGAAACCGAAATTGGGAAAATTTTCCTTGCCTAGAAAACGAGGACAATTCCACCTTTTTGAATTTCTTAACGAATTTTCTAACGGGTTCAAGAGACTAAACTAACCTTCATCTGATTAAACCAGATAGAAGGAAAACTATCACTGACTTGACTTGAAGAAATCAATGCTTTTTTCCTAATTCAAGATTAGGCACAGCCATTGATCTATTCATTTGAGAAGTCTTCAGGTTATTATTTAACTATCCGAGTTCTAAGCGTATTCCTATTATTCAATTTCATTATTAAAACTCTACTGATTCTAGCCTAACCCCATCCGGCCCATGGGCCACTGCCCAACCACTGGAATTGGTAGAACCAACCAAGTACTCACCCACCCATAATTGAATGCCTTTCTTAACTTTTGCTTTAGAATATAGATACGCACACACTCCTCTTTAAACTTAAATTTATAAAACAATCCATTGACAAAAAATTATTGGTTACAGATGTCATTATAGCTCAAAATTTCCATCCAATCCTTGTTTCTCACAAAAAACAGTATCACTCTGGACTCTCCGTTGAGACTAGCTGGTCAGCAAACAATGAGATCCAGTAACAGATTACAATAAACCTTGATCCATCATACCATATATATATCTTCCACGACATATGCATGGGTGTCCTAAGCACCGCGAGCCCGTGCATCGCCTGGTCAGAACCCTCCAAGATCCTCCTTAGGTGTCCTGCAACTTCACTGAGGGACCGCTTCGTCGGCCCTCGCCCATCGTACCAGAAGCACACCATTTTTCACCATACCGAGGCTGGTCAAGACCTGGGCAGGTTTTTGCCGCGTGAGCCGTCGTTTGAACACTCCCCGCGCTAGCTGTTGCAATCGAACTTCCCTTAGAAAAACACATATACCAAGTGCTCCCTCCAACATTCTGGCGAAAATAGGATTTCTATGCAAGTTTTTAATTTTGATTTTCTTTTGAATACAATGAGTATATCTTAAATCTGTATCTAAGACTTCTAGATCGCAGGTCTGAATTCCAAACAGAATTCCTCGAATTCTGTAACCTTGATCCTCACATCAAATTCAAAGGGTCTCAACTTAGTTTTAAATTCTGTGGGTGATTTGAGTGTATTTTTTTCTGAACTGGTCACATCGTCTTTCCTTGAAATTGACGAAGGAATTTGGTCTTGGTCATAGCCTGATTCAGGATTTGAGTCTGGTAAGGTTCTTCCTGAACTATCCTTCTCAAAAGGGTGATATTTCAATTACTATTTTTTTGAATTTCATTCTTTGAATATTTTCTTAACGGATTTCTAAACTAATCACGAAATCCTATGAAGAATTAATCTATCATTTATCTGAAATTCTGACTTCGATAGTTTTTCTTTCTGAGTTTTCTCATTAACATCTGAGTGAATATGAAACGATAGGATTTTTCTCTTACAGAGTATTTACTTATTCACTTATCAATTATTCATGGAAATTAAATATAGAATTAAAGAGCAGCCTAATTTTGATCTAAAAATTCTTTATGTCTCTTTTTATGCATAAAATCCAACTTCAATGGAAATAACACTTTTATATAAAAGAAAATCCTTTTATGCATCTATTTATGCATAGAAATTAAATCTAATGAAAATCACACTTTTATAATAAAAAATATCTAATATGCATCTTTCTATGCATAGAATCTAAATCTAATGAAAATCACACTTTTATAATAAAAAAATTCTTTTATGCATCACTTTATGCATAAAAATCAATATTGGTGAAAGTAACACTTTTATAATAAAGAGAATTCTTTTATGCATCATTTTATGCATAAAAATCAATATTGATGAAAGTAACACTTTTATAATAAAAAAATTCTTTTATGCATCACTTTATGCATAAAAATTAATTTTGATGAAAGTAATACTTTTATAATTAAAAAAAATTCTTGTATGCATCACTTTACGCATAAAAATCAATATTGATGAAAGTAACACTTTTACAATTAAAAAAAATCTTTTATGCATCACTTTATGCATAAAAATCAATATTGATGAAAGTTATACTTTTATAATAAAAAAATCTTTTATGCATCATTTTATGCATAAAATCAATTTTGATGAAAGTAACACTTTTATAATAAAAAAATAATTCTTTTACGCATCACTTTATGCATAAAAATCAATATTGGTGAAGTAACACTTTTATAATAAAAAAATTCTTTTATGCATCATTTTATGCATTAAAATCAATATTGGTGAAACACTTTTATAATTAAAAAAATTCTTTTATGCATCACTTTATGCATAAAAATCAATATTGGTGAAAGTAACACTTTTATAATAAAAAAAATTCTTTTGCACATCACTTTATGCATAAAAATCAATATTAGTGAAAGCAACACTTTTATAATAAAAATATTTCCAATATGCATCTTTCTATGCATAGAATGAAAAAAACACTTTTAGAATAAACAAACGGAGGGGATTACTCTTTTTGAATAACATAAAGATAAAACTTATTTTTGTAAAATTTAAGAAAATTTTACCATAACCTTCTTTGTACGGCTGACCACTTTTCAATTTTTACATTCTAAATCTACTCAAAATTTACCCCAAGATGAATTTAGAACTCTAATCTAATCAATTCTCATTTTTTTTAAGAGTAAACAATACGAAAAGTTTAACTCTATTTATTTGATTACACATCTAGGATAAAGAGGGGGTTGAATTCAATGAAGAGAAGGGGAAGCCTTTCCATCAAGGCATAACATCCAATTTCAAATTAAAAGAAGCAAGAAATCATAAAACCATAGAATAGAATTAGAAAAAAGTAGAATTTTTGACTTACATGGAGTTTTGTGAGCTACCCTTTGGCTTAAGGGATTGAGGGTTCTACTCCTGCTTGGATCAAGAGTGGTCACCAATTCTTTGTAGAGGAAATAGTAAAAAACAAGTGAATTATCAATGAATTCAATGTTTTTGGCTCTAGGAAGGAGTAGAGTAACAGTGCATAAAAAACACTATTAAGCTTCTACAAAAGGGGAGACTTCTATTTATAGGAAAAAATGAGCCTCTAACCAAGCAAACTGATTCTAGAATTTTTCAGATCAGTTTGGTCAATTTTTGACCATTTTTGGGTTAGTTTAGTTCACTTTTTGGATCCAGTTTTGAATTAGGAGAGAGGAGAGATAAAATATCTCAATATTTGAGAGTTTAAAACTCCACCACACATGTGAAATAGGTGCTTCCTTCATGAGGGGGAATCCCCACTCTAAGGTGTCAAAAAATCATTTTTATAGTATTTCCTTTGGTCCTTAGTCCACTCTTCATATTATGTGAGTATTTACTCATTTTTGGGGGGTTTTTCTTTATTTCTTCAATTTATCTCCTCCCTACATTTGGATTTCTCATTGGCTCCTCAAAACCTTAATCTAAAATTTTTAGAAAATTTGGACCCTTAGGATAAGGCCTTTATTTCTAATGCACCTTCTGAAATTCTTTTTGAACTTTTGTTTTCGGGGGAATTTATTTTAATAAGAAGAGATATTTTTCCATCCAAAAATATCTAAAAACTAAATAATCTCTCTCTAGAACATTTTCTCTCTCTAAGCCAAAATAGGTAGAAACAAGATCTTTTATTATTCTGAAGGGAGCGGATTGATTATAGGGGAAGATACTGGACATCTTGAGGGCTAGGGAGAAATCTTACATTCTTTCCCACTTGAAAAACGTGAGATGTCCTCATCTCACAACAATTCGGCTTCTTTCTCCCAGGTGGCATCTTCAAAACGATAGAACTTCCATTTGACCAATACTTCTCTCAGAATTTTGTGTTGCTGAGAACCTTCTCTCGAACATCAAGGATTTCTTCAAGTTGGAGTTCCATCTACCCTTGGGTTGAAGAAGTTAAGATTTCATCATCAAGCACATGATTCTGGCTTGGTACATACCTTTTAAGTAGGTTGACATGAAATACATTATGTACTTTGAGATGAGTAGGCATAAGAAGCTCGTAGGCTAAGTTGCCTACTTTCTTTGTAATCAGATATGGCCCACAATACCTGGGGGATAACTTTTTGTACTTCCCAAGAGATAGAGAACTTCTTTTGGGGCGTACTCGAATGAAGACCATATCTGCTTCTTCCAATTTTTTGTCTGTCCTCTTCTTATCTGCATACTACTTCTGTCTGTCCTCTTCTTATCTACATACTGCTTCTGTCTGTCCTCTTTTTATCTGCATATTGCTTCTGTCTATCCTGGGCAGCTTTTATCTTTACGAATTGACTGCATCTGCTGCTCCATGTGGTCAAGCATCTGTCTGGACATCTCGACCCTAATCAATGGGTCAGACCAAGTTAATGGAGTTAAGCAATCTTGTCCATATAGAGCTTTGAAAGGGCTCATCCCCCGATACTTCGGTGATAAGAAGCATTGTAGGCGAACTCAACTAGGTGCAGATAGCTTAGCCACTTCTTAGGTTCCCTGCCACCACAGCATGACCGAAGTATATCTTCCATTACTTGCTTTACCCTTTCTGTTTGACCATCGGTCTTGGGGTGGTAAGCTGTGCTAAGATCCAAGAAAGTTCCTACTGCTTCGAAAAATGCAATCCAGAATCTTGACGTGAACTTAGGATCTCGATCACTTACTATTCTCCTGGGTAGGCCATGCAATCTGAAGATTTCTTTGAGGAACACTCTACACATCCACTGCAGTGTAGGTTTCCTTTATTGGAGTCAGATGGGCAACTTTGGTTAGTCTATCAAACTACCACGAAGATGGAGTTGTAACCTGATTGCACTAAAGGTAATCCAGTAATAAAATCCATACTGATACATGCCCACTTCATCATCTGGGGGATGTCTAATGGATGTAACTTCCCAAGAATTTTTGCTCTCTCGGCTTTGACTTTCTGACATGTCAGACATTGACGTACATGATTAAGTACATCCTTTTTTAGACAAGGCCAAAAAAAGCTTTTCTTTACAGACATGTAGGTCTTGATGAAACTTGGATGTCCTGCAATAAGGCTATCATGGGCTTCATTCAGAATTTAACCCTTAGTCCCCTCATCATTTTGGGAATGCATAGCCTACAATTATAATACATAATTCCATCATCCAGGTTGTACCCTTGAACTCGGTTCAACTCCTAAGGAGTTTTGCTTTCCTGTGCATAAGTAGGGTAGCAATAGGGCCAAAGAATCTATCCTCCATGATCTTCTCTCTTGCTTCATTAATCAATGGATTTGACACCACTGTATTTGCAAGCAAGGAGGCTTTTCTGCTGAGAGCATCTGCTACCACTTTTTTTTTGCCTGGGCGGTACTTGATTTCAAAATCAAATTCTTGCAGGGTTTGCATCCACCTTCTTTGGCGGTGGAAAGTTTGAAGTACTTCTCGGGGTTTGGAATCTTTTAAAGTTAGAGGGTGCAGGCTTCGGTGGAATCTTAACAACAAAGGCTTTGGCAAAGTCCTTTGCCATTCTTACAGCTTGAGACAGGTTTAGCATTCTTCACTAAGGTGTCCAATGGCTCGTTCATTCCTCAAATGAATCTGGCCATCAGCTACTCTTCATCCAATTGTGGAGAATATTTGAGGAGAAGGGCAAAGGCCTGATGGTACTCTTTAATTGTTTGGCTATCCTGCTTTAGTTCTAAGAACTCATTCATTTTGGTTTCAAGGAAGCCTAGAGGACAGAACCTTTTCCTGAGGTATTTGCATAGTTTTTAATATTTTTTATTTATTTAAAAAATGGGCCTCAAGAGAGTGTAGCGTTCCCATCTTAGGGGGTTTGAGGGGTATTTTTTGAGTGGTATTTCCTATTTTCAACCTTACATAGGCCAAGCTTGCTTGCATGTGACAGTACGCTGTCATTGCACACCAAATATATGATGTTAAAAGATAACATGCTACCTTGCACACAAGAAGGAAAGATAAGGGAAAAGAGATACATGCAAGCGTCGAGTCCGGAGAGTTGCACTTAGCCAACCCTAAGATGGTTAACTCCTCGATGTGAAGTCGCTAGAGGCTCACTCCACCTCTTCTTGTTTCACCCAAGAAGAGATCCAATGGCTAGGTAGAGAGAAAGAAAGAGGGAGATATGGAGAGCTCAACCTTCACCTCATGCAACTAGCATGAGAGGGTAGAGAAGAAGAGAAATGGATTTATTAGATAATGAGAGGGTAGAGAAGAAGAGAAATGAGAGCATTACCATCCCTACTTACATACACCGGCAATCAAACATGCAAGCAAGCAAGAACACAAGCTAGCATCCACAAGCTCAATTGAGAGAGAGAGAGAGAGAGAGAGAGAGAGAGAGGAGGCCAGTTAAAATGAGACTAATGGGATTTTCTCTTTTCATATTTCATAAAATGACTTATTTACAAGAGCTCATAGCTACAATGGTCAACTGCCCATTCAATTGGGGGCCCAAAACTAGTCTTCCTAGTCTTTCTAGCTCTATGTACAACTATTTCTCATGACCGCCGGCATTAGACAAGCCTAAGCTCGGTCATCCCATGTCTCTTATACAATAAGCGCATTGCACAATCACAAAAGATAGATTACAAAAAGTGTAGCCATGCAAAAGGCAATGTTAACCAGAGTGGCTAACATACCCCCCTCCCTATTGTAGGTCAGTCTCCTCAGAGCTGACTAGATCTATCTATAGTAGATTGAGTAGGTTCAGATGAAGTCACGGCGTGAGGTTGGAGTAGGGCAGGCTCAATGGAAGACCTTGTAGGTGGTCGAGAAGGTCGTCTCCACCATCATATCTTCAAAGGTCTGTAGGCACTAGGTGGGCATCCACGTGATCCACCCATAGTAGCCAAAAATATGCTTGAGGGTTGGGCCTTTGTTGATGTTAAAGGCCAACCACTACACGCCTTCATGGTAGTGGTCCCAATCAAGGAATGACTCACCAATGTGATGATCAAGTGGGAAAATTAGATTATTTCTATCATGGCTGGGTCTGGGACTTGGTCGTAATAAGTAGAGCAGAATTTGTTGAAGCATTGGATCATTGTGTCTTCTATGGAGGTTTGTTGTACCGTTGGAGGAGAGAACCAAGGAAAGTTGAACTTCAGCTTTGATTTCTACTTCTACTCCTTGTGGAAAAAATTCCACGCCCACCGTCTGTCGTACAGGGAGGTAGTCCGGTCTGATGATGTAGAGTGCGCGGGGCATGTTGCAATACGTTTCCTAGATGAAAGGTTTAAAGAGAAAGGGGCACCTCTAGGATGATTGCTTGCCCATGAGTTCAAAAGTGATGGGGCAAGCAGTGTATGGTGGCCAGTGCTAGCCTCCACGCTCTCTTGGTGGGTGTTCATGCCGCCACTGGCAATGCTTGGCTTCGAGGTAAGGGTGCAGGACATGGATGTCCATGCGGTCCGTTATGTGGGTGATGGGTTCTTATTGGAGTTATCAATCAAGCAAGATGGCAATCACCTGCTCAAACTCCGTGCGATCAAGGGGGTCCTGCCAGTTAAGAGGGTTGAGCGGAGGGGTCGACCTCCTCACGCTCCAGTGGTGGCGGCAGCGGCGACAGAATCTCACCCTCTTCGAGGTGTTGTGGGGAGGGTTGTCATGTTGACGAGACAGGGGTGGAGGGGTGGTCAAGGTGGAGGCTCTTGTGGTGAGGCTTGCATCAAAGAGGGGTGGGGGTTTGGTGGAAGTGGATGGAAGGTCATAGAATGTGGTGTGCATTCGTAGTTGTAGTGATAAAAAGCGTGGTGAGGGTGGGGTGGTGAGGGTGGGGTGGATGATGAAGGTGGGCTGGGAAAATGAATGGGGGGAGAAGAAGGTTGTGGATGGAAGAGTGGGGGGGTGGATGTGCTAGAGGGGGGGTGGGGATGGTGGGGGTTGGGTGTGGGTATGGGGGGAAGAGGAACCAGATGGTGGAGGGGGAGGAGGGGTAGAGGAGGATCGTGGGGGTGGTGGTGGTAGACTACCATGGCCATCGTCACCGCCATCTTGGTCGTTAGGGGCAGGGGTTGCTTTGATGGCATCCGCGGGGCTGTGGGGTCTAGAAAAAGCTTATGCAGCTTCAGCTTCTTCAAAGGAGAACTCAATAGCAAAGGCGATGTGAAAATCATCAAACTAGCATATGCCAATGATGACGGCCATCACTTGCATCTACTCATGTGGCAACTGTGATATAAAATGAGGAGGCCCTTGGCAGAATGGGGGGAACAACATTAGTGTGGAGGGAGAGGTATGTGCTATTCACCACATGCCAGTCAATATTTTGTAGATAGTTCAGGGCCTCAATTGAAAGTTGGGAGGGGTAGGGGTATGGGCATAGACCTTCAAGAATAGATATGCCTATAAGCTCTATGGGGTCGGAGGGGAAGCCAAAATAAAGGAGGAGACTCTAGCTGGTCAAAATGGCTTGGAGAGGGTGTTGTAGAAGTCGTGGTGGGGGTGGTGGAAAGAGCGCGAGAAAGAGAGAAGGCCCTAAAGGTAGAAGTGGGGGATGAGGGTGCTACTAGAGATAGGGATCTTGGTGAGAAGGTATTTGTATTTTTGTCACGAGAGGGTTGTTGAAAGAACGGTAGAGGGAGAGGAGACACACACACAGGAGCAAACCCTAATGTATATTGCAAACCCTAACCATAGAGGGAAGCCATGTCCACTCTCACAAAAAGCATAATGCCCTAATCCATAATCCACACAACACACAATGAGTTGTGTCCACACTCTATAACCCTAGCTAATGTCCACACACTATGACCAGCTGGACACGCGGTCATTTATGTCTCACACATGTTCCTACCTAATCTGCCAGCACATAGCATAGCTGGCTCACACTGACATCGAGCTTGAATCTCAACAGCCCCTCTCAAGCTCATGATGTACTGCCGATGAAGATGTAGATGAGCTTGGGATATCAAGACTCTCAACACTCCCCCTCAAGCTCATCCCATGTACTCCCAACATAGTCCAGAAGTACTCAAACTTCTCCCTGCTAAGTGGCTTCGTAAAGATATCAGCCACCTGCTCATCAGTCTTCACATACTGATGAAGACATCTAGCACCTTCTCTCTGACAAAGTGATAATGGACCTCTATGTGTTTGGTCCTCGCATGAAACACTGGATTTTTTGCCAACTGTATACTGCTCATGTTGTCACAATGAATGACAACTTTGCCTCCAATAGGCTCACATAAATCGGTCAAGAGACTCTTTAACCATATAGCCTCACAAGTAGCAATGGCTGCACCTCTGTACTCAGCCTCTGTACTGGATAAAGCAACTGTAGGTTGCTTCTTGCTACTCCAACTCACCACAGCACTTCCAAGTGTAAAAGCATATCCACTAGTAGACCTCCTGTCATATGCGCTACCTACCCAATCAGCATCTGTGTAGCCATGTATGTCCAAGCTTTTACCACTCTCATAAAATAGACCATAATGTGCTATGGTCTTCACATATCTCATGATGCGTCTCACTGCATCCAAATGTGGTTTCCTGGGGCTCTGCATACACTGGCTGACTAGCCCCACAACATAACTCAGATCCGGGCGTGTGATAGTCATGTAGATGAGACTACCAACCATCTTCCTGTACATAGAAGGATCATCCAATTCCTCGCCATAATCAGCCCGCAACTTCACATTTTGCTCCAATGGTGTACTCATAGGCTTACACCCTGTCATGCCATACTTTGCCAACATATCCAATGCATATTGGCGCTGTACTAACCAAGTACCTGCAGGATCTTTCACCACTTCAATGCCAAGGAAATATCTCAACTCACCAAGATCTTTCATGTCAAATTTCCCACTCAAAGCTTTCTTGACATGCATCACATCTGCACCATGATCACCTGTGATGATCAAATCATCCACATAGATGACTAGTAAAACAATCCCATGCTGTGTCTTCTTCACATAGAGTGAAGAATCTGCTGTAGAAATCTGAAAACCAAGTGAGATAAGATATCTGCTCATCTTATCACTCCAAGCACGAGGTGCTTGCTTTAGACCATACAATGCCTTTTTCAACCTGCATACGTGAGTGGGATATCTAGGGTGTACATACCCTTCTGGCTGTGCCATGTACACTTCCTCTTGTAGATCTCCATTCAGAAATGCATTTTTGTCATCCATCTGATGCATTTCCCAGCCATTAGCTGCAACCATAGCAATGACTGCTCTCACCGTGCCCATCTTAGCCACTGGACTAAACGTCTCATCATAATCCAAACCTTGGGTCTGTGCATAACCCTTTGCTACCAATCTAGCTTTATGTCTCTCAATAGAACCATCAGATTTGCACTTCACTTTGTAAACCCATTTACATCCAATAACATTCTTGTCCTTTGGTAGTGCAACCAAGTCCCATGTATCACATTCCTGCTCTTTGAAAACATGGCTGATTTTAGCTCAGGAATTCCAGCATCCAGCTTAAACAATCTGCCTTCTTTCTTGCCTTTAGCAATCACTCTACATCCATGTTTAAAATCTTCAACGAAGCATCCATGCTCGTTGAAACGAACCTGTAATCCCTGTTCCACCATTTGACCAACTGAGGCCAAGCTTTTAGTGATCGAAGGCACATACAGCACATCTGACATAGACTTTGTCTGACCATTGTGCATGACCAATGGTACACTTCCAACATGTGTAATGACATGCTGGGTATCATCACCTGTTTCCACATAGCCTTTTACATCCATAGGCTTCATGTGCTCAAACCATTCACCATGACATGTCATATGGTTTGATGCTCCTGAGTCCATATACCATGTATCATCATTCTCAGCATTTGTTGTCATAGACCCCACAACATGCTTCATGGCAAACAAATGATTTGCAGTTCCATCATTGCTACTTGATGCATAGTTACCACCATGTTGTGCATAGTTTCCACCATAATGACCACCACGTTGTGCTCTTCCCCCTCTCAAATCATTTTGTTTGCGGAAACAATCTCTCGCCATATGACCATATTTGCCACAATAATGGCATTCCACATCTTGCATAGAATTTTGTTGGCCTTGCCAACGTCCTCTTCCACGGGGGTTACCTCTGCCTCTTTGTGGTGCATATCCACGACCACCTCGAGCACCATATGAAGGCTGAAAATTCTGTTGTGGAGGCCTATCCTGCCATCCATGACCATTACCACCTCGTCCACGTGATGCAAATCTCCCCCTGCCTCTAAAGCCTCTCTGCGAGTAGAAAGCCTGATTTCTGCCATCATCATGGCTAGTAGATGCATCCAGAAATGAATCACTGAGCTTGATTTCCTCAACCAACAAGAGTGAAACCAACTCATCGAAGTCGGGTAAACCTGTACTCCTCACTGAGATAGATGTATCAAAAGATTTGTATTCCTTGCCGAGACCACGCAAGGTAATATCCACCAAATCATCATCAGGCATGGGGGCATTTATTGTGGCCAATGCATCTGCAAACTTCTTGATTTCTTGCACATAATCATGTATGCTCCTCTTATTCCTTTTCACATTGTGTATCTGCTGTCGCAATTGAGACTTGCGAGCACTCATATTTGTATCAAACATCTTGACCAAAGTATCCCATGCATCTTTGGGATTCTCAGCATCCTGAATGTGTATGAGCATAGCATCAGAAATGCATATAGACAAATAATGCAGCACTTTGAATGCTCTCTCTGACCATTGCTTATGAGCAATAAGCTGCTGCTGTGTAGGTTGCCGAGGTAGCTCAGGCTCTGGCTCAGCACCTGTAATGAGATTCCAAAATCCTTTTCCTTTCAAGAAACTCTTTATCCTGTACTTCCATGCCTGGAAGTTCTTCCTATCCAGCTTCTCACCAACAATCTGAACTGGATTATCTGACATGTTGCTCAATGCATACACCTTCCGCACGCTTCAAATCTATAAATGAGCCTTCCTCAGCTCAACCACACTCCAATGAATGTTCCAGATACTCCAAGGTAGCCAACAAACTCCAAATTTGGTGTAGAAAATCAACCTGTAATCATCCAAGATGAACTGACTCACTCAGTGCGGGATACCCTGAATTGACACGCCTTCCAAGGCTCCAAATCACAATGTAATGGTGCAATCAAGTATGGGCAACTTGCATTGACACCTAATGAACCTTAATGTTGAGTATCAACACCATCTGACATGTGTACATATCAATTTTTGAAAACCCCTTTCTCTGTTTTTGGAAAAACCAGAAAAACCAGTAGAAAATTTGCTCTAATTCCTTCAATATTTGTCCAAATTGAGAAACCAGACATTCATTAGCTTAGCATTAGTGTCCATCAACTCCATGTAAGAGGAATTTGTCCAATTGTAAAAGACCAAGGATTAATTGCTCGATTAAAAATGCTCTGTTTCTCTGCAACCAATGGACAGCCTGTTTTAATCAGCTCATTCCCAGCTCAATTAGGCATAATTGACCAAACAAATCACATAGCCCTCTTCTCCAAAGTATACAGCATCCAATTGCTAAAGAAAACTTGAAATGTATCAAGCAACCGAGTAATAATCGACCTCCTCGTAGGCAAAATGACCAAAATCTACACTGTTTTCTCTGTTCTGGCTGCGCCGCCTGCTGTAGAGCCCTTTGGGAGTGGTTGTAATGTTCAATGAATAGGTTATCAAGTCCCCAACACTCCTAGGTATGTGTGCAATCCACCAATGCTTTGATTTTTACCAAATACATGCTCCAATTTCATCAATTTTTGGCTTCCTTTTCTCTGTTTTGTGTGAGCTCAAAAACCAGAGTTTTTCACACTTTGAAATGCATTCAAATTGCTCCAAAATTTGTTCAAGGCTTGCACATGGGTTTTCAATACATCCCTCTTTGTCAAATACATATGTCTTTTGCCAGAATCACACGTATTTCCACCATACATCAATGTTTCCAAGCTTTAATGGAAAGCTTCAAAAAACCAGAATTTTACTTTGCTTTGATTTGCTTTGTTTTTGCCTGTATCACCTGCAATCCGCTCAAGGATGTTTAGAAGACCTTACCCGGTAGGCCAAGCTTTCAGATCTGATAGTATTTGGTGTGCTCCAAGCTTCACAGCTCCAATGGCCAGCTTCACAGCTTCTTTTCCCTCTTCACTCACTCACTCATAAACCCTAATAAACAGCACAAGGCTCTGATACCATGTTGAAAGAACGGTAGAGGGAGAGGAGACACACACACAGGAGCAAACCCTAATGTATATTGCAAACCCTAACCATAGAGGGAAGCCATGTCCACTCTCACAAAAAGCATAATGCCCTAATCCATAATCCACACAACACACAATGAGTTGTGTCCACACTCTACTAACCCTAGCTAATGTCCACACACTATGACCAGCTGGACACGCGGTCATTTATGTCTCACACATGTTCCTACCTAATCTACCAGCACATAGCATAGCTGGCTCACACTAACATCGAGCTTGAATCTCAACAAGGGTCTTGTCCAGGTAAAGGTTGTGCTAGAGGAGGTTGAGCCGGATGCTCTTGAAGTGGAGGTCAATAAGCTGGTATGGGCTTTGTGGAGGGAGGGTAAGGGTAGGGATCTTCATGGCTTTATCAAAGCATCCACCTTCTTGCGATCCAAGGTACTGGAGAGGAAGGAGTAGAGGGGGTGGAAGGTGGCTATGTTGCTCGGGCTTCGATGTCACCAAGTTGCTCCTCCAACTAGTGGATGGTGCCTGCTCTGCTGAGACTTCATTGTATCACTTGAAGTCTAGCTTGGTTTGCCAAGGGCCTCCTCTGCAGCCTTAGATTGATCTTGGGCAAGGTTCTCCACCATCAGTAGCTCGTGGTGTGCTTGCGCTGAGCAGCTTCATGTGTGTGTTGGCGTTGATGCTGGAGGTCTTTAATTTAGGCAAGGGAATGCCTAAGCTACTGAGTTTGCTCATCAAATTTACTATGTAGCTAGAAGTTTCCAAGATTGACTTGGTAGAGGTCTTCCAAGATTGACTTGGTAGAGGTCTTCAAAGACCTATCTCTCCTGTGCCTTGGCTACTAGCAGCATCTCCCTCTAAGAAACATCAGCCACACCTCCTATTGACGGCGGTAAATAAAATCCATCATTTGTGTGATTAGCTCTCTGGCCATATGTGAAAATCCCAAGGCAAAATTATGCACGTCACCATGGGCTGCATGAACACTTTCAGCGTAAGCCTGGTCGGAGTGGAAACTTCCTGATTGCGCCCAGCGAAGGGTATTTATTGTATTCTGTTAAGCTGCATTCGGGGAGGAGGGTCCAACTTCTGAGAATGGAGGGAAATCTGTAAAAATGTTCCGGAGGGGACGTCTCAAATAAGTTTTACTAGAAGAAATCATGTTTATGTTTTTCCTCCTCCTCTGCCTTTCTGCATGCTTCTTGAGCTACCAGCTCGTCTTGGTTAGGTCTCGGACTGGGCGGTGAGGGTGCCTGTTTTGTGACCGCAGGTTCTTGGTGTTGCCTCATTGTGCTGGTGGGGAGTTGGTAGCGGGGGCAAAGATGTAATGTGACTACATCGAGGCCACTTAGTCGTATGGCACGAGGCAACTCCTCCCACCTGGCCGCATGATAGAGCACCTTTGTAAGTGGTGTTGTGTGTTGGAGCTATATAGCTAGCCCTAACTCACTCTAGGTCTTGCCTATATATATGTGACTTGTGACTAATATGATTCATTCTTGTGGAGCATATGTGGTGTCTCTTGTCTTGTCTCTCTCCCTCTCTCAACATGGTATCAGAGCAATTCACAAGGGAAGCATCTACGTCTTCTTGTTCAATTTATGATTATGATTTCATGTCTTACAAGATTGATCTTTGGTAACAGTTTTATGTAGCGTTGATTGGTTCTTTGATTATATGTTGCCTACATGATTTTATACTTTTTGTAATTATAATTGTTTCTTAATCGTGTCCTTAAAACCAAAACCAGGTGTGCTGGTGCATAGATGGTACAGTGCTAGTGAATCCTACCAAAACGGTTTGTCAATCAGAGTTTTGAGTCAAAAGTTACGACAGTTCAGGCAAACTGCATCTAAAACAGTAAAATAGGTTCTTTGTGAGAGCAAACAGGTAGTTATTTCTGAGTTGTAATCAGGATTTGATTGTCAAAGCTTTTCGTGAAAGCTTCAGACGGATGCTTGCTGTACAAGCTACAATTAGATACAAAACTTGCCGTGCAAGTTGCGTCATAACGCAGTGCTTTTTCTTAACACGGTGCTTTTTCTTATTATTATTTTTGTCTTTAGGGACCTCTAAGTTTGCTTACATGCATGAGACACGGGTCTCCACTTTTAGAGTTCTAATTTTGGTTCACGTTCTTTTCTTTACACGATCACTTTATGCTCGTCGTTTGGTGCATGCCTATTTTTGGCTACGTTTCTCATATCTCGTACATGGTATTTTAAATTCAACATTAAATGCAAACTTTACGGAATGAATAAATGGAACAAACTACCAGATATGTGCCAAAGTGTGCCGATCGATGGAAGCTCAAAGCCAATGGCATGCTGCATTGCCATCGATGGAAACTCAAAGGTGAACTTTGTCAAAATTACCTCGAGATCGCTTGTACCCCCATATGCCCATAGGCACATGTAGCTATATTTGGTAGGACCAACTAGGGCACTTTTTCCCTCTTTAGGAGGGTTTTTCCCCTATGCTAGTCATCTTGGGGTATACCTATCTTCTTTGTAGAGCACACTTTAATTATTTATCTATCATCTCATTGTGTGCTCTCTTCAGCTTCTCCATTGTGTGTGTGCGCATGTGTGTGTGTGTATGTGTGTGTGTGTGTGTGTGTGTGTGCATTCTTGCAACCCTATTTCCAACATTTAGTATCAGAGCATACGCTCCTTGCCCCTGTGCTACTGCCTACCCCTCACCCTGAGTCACCTATCTTCTTGAATCGGATCAAGGAGCCATTTTGGGAGAAGAAAGAGGACCGTGTAGTGTACTGAAGTTTTTTGTTTAGAGTTTTTCTTCGGGCACATTTTGGGGGCCGTTCACGCGGTTTTTGGTTTTCTGTAGACATCTTCAGGGATTGGATTTGCACTATTCTTCATCGACTTCTAGAGTAGTTTTGTCATATCTACTATAGACGGGTGTGAAGATACATGAGAAATAATCTACGGGATTCACTTCAGCGATATCAATCTCTGCATCTTAAGAGTAAAATTTCTACTCACTATACTCTACATTTATTACATACACCTTGCAGGTCTCCCTTGTCAGCAACCTTCTTAGTAACCACCTTGGTTGCATCAAAGAGAACTATGCATCTTCTTATGCATAAATTTAATTTGGTAGGAATTACACTTTTAGAATAAAAGAATTTCTCTTATGCATCTAAGTTATGCATAAAATCCATTTATGATGAAAAATCACACTTTTAGTATAAAAAGAATATCTTTTATGCATACCTCTATGCATGAAATCCAATATGATAAAAGTAACACTTACAATAAAATAATCAACTTTTATGCATACCTCTATGCATGAAATTCAAATATGATAAAAGTCACACTTTTATAATAAAATAATCAACTTTTATACATACCTCTATGCATGAAATTCAATTATGATAAAAGTCACACTTTTATAATAGAATAATCATCTTTTATGCATACCTCTATGCATGAAATTCAAATATGATAAAAGTAACACTTTTACAATAAAATAATCAACTTTTATGCATACCTCTATGCATGAAATTCAAATATGATAAAAGTCACACTTTTATAATAAAATAATCAACTTTTATGCATACCTCTATGCATGAAATTCAATTATGATAAAAGTCACACTTTTATAATAAAATAATCATCTTTTATGCATACCTCTATGCATGAAATTCAAATATGATAAAAGTAACACTTTTATAATAAAATAATCATCTTTTATGCATACCTCTATGCATGAAATTCAAATATGATAAAAGTAACACTTTTATATTAAAATAATAATCTTTTATGCATACCTCTATGCATGAAATCTAATTATGATAAAAGTAACACTTTTATAATAAAATAATCATCTTTTATGCATACCTCTATGCATAAAATCTAATTATGATAAAAGTAACACTTTTATGTTAAAATAATAATCTTTTATGCATACCTCTATGCAGGAAATCTAATTATGATAAAAGTAACACTTTTATGTTAAAATAATAATCTTTTATGCATACCTCTATGCATGAAAATCAATTATGCATAATATAAAAATCAATTTCTCTAGGATTACAATGAATATCTTTCAATTAATCTAGGATGATAATTCCTAGAATATGGTAGGAAGTCCTCTTTTCATGCTTTGAATGAAATTATTTTATGCGTAATTTTTATAAAAATTTTGCCGTAGCTCTGCCGCTATAACTGATAAATCTCAATTTTTCTAAGGGATAAAGCTTATCATTAAGGAAATAATTAGAATCATCCCTAATTGGATCATTTATCCATAATGGATTGAATCATCAATATTCATGAAATACATAAACTAAAAGCATAGAAAAAAGCCATTAATTTGGCCTCAAGCATAGATTAATCTTGGATTAAGGAAAAGCTTTATGAAAATCTTCATTTGGATTGAGAATGGGTCATGAGTATGACCATTTCTTAAGTGAGAGAGAGAAATTACATAAAAACCATTTGAATTAAGCATAAATGGAAATTTATGTAACTCTTAACTATCATTAATCAATTAACTTCAATAGCATTCATCAAATTATGTAACTCTTCACTACCATTCATCAATTAACTTCAATAGCATTCAAAAACCATTCCAATTAAGCTTCTCAAGCTTGAGAGGGGTTGAGAAGAGAGAAGCATTGAGAAATTATAGAAAAGATCAAAATTCACCATTTACCTTACAAATTGCTTGATTCTTTTTTCACGGTAGAGGCCCCCAACCAATCAATTGGTTAAGTATGTTGATGGAGCCACTAATGGGGATTGAAGAAAGAAGGAAGCTCCAAAAACTAGTGAATTATTAATGAATTCACAGTTCTTGGCTTAGGTGGAGTAGAGTAACGATGCATAAACACTATATATTTTTCAACAAGGGGGAGGCTTCTATTTATAGGAAAAATTGAGCTCCTAACCAAACAAACTGATTCTAGAATTTTCTAAATCAGTTTGGTCAATATTTGACCATTTTTAGGTCAGTTAAGCTAACTTTTTGGAACTAGACTTGAATGAGGAGAGAGGAGAGATGAAATATCTCAATTTTTATGAGTTTAAAACTCATTCAAGCATGTGAAATATGCACCTCCTTTAAAGAACTCCCCTTCCTTACATATGTGTCAAAATGGAATCATTATACCCAAAATATCTCATATTTTTAATATTGCTCATAGTTTTTTACTAATAAACCTTGTACATTTTCAACTAATAAACCTTGTACATTTTCAACTCTTCATCTTATGTGAGCATTTACTCATTTTTGGGTATCTTCTTTTACAAATTGGATTTATCTCCTCCCTACACATGGATTGATGCTATTGGCCCATAGGAACCTTAATTGGACCATAATCCAAAAATTTCTGAAAATCTAGACCCTTAGGCTAAGGTCCTTTATGCCCATTTCCAATTAATTCCAATTGCACATTGGAAAGTTCTTTTTGAATTTCTGTTTCAGGGGAACTTATTTTAATAAGATGAGATAATTTTCTATCCAAAAATATTAAAAATCTGAATATTCTCTCTCTAGAATATTTTCTCTCTCTAGGTTAAAACAGTTAGAAACAAGGTCTTTTATATTTCTGAAGACGGATTGATTACAGGGGAAGATGCTGGACATTTTGAGAGGCTGGGGAGGAATGTTACATTCTCTCCCACTTGAAAAACGCGAGATGCCCTCATCTCGTAAACTGGGGGTAATTTCGCAAGATGCACAAGTATGAGACGGAGAGAAAATTTTTAATTAAGATTAACCACCAATTAAAAAAGTCTCAAAGAGAGTAAGGGTCAAGATAAGAACAAGATTTAAACTTTATTCATTCTTGGAACATATACAGTAAACTTTATTCATTCTTGGAACATATACAGTAAAGATAGAAGAACTCTTTACATTTCCATAAGCCCGTCCATCATATGATCACAAAAGCAGCACTCACAAGCTGTGCACGTATAAGGTAACTCATCTATAGGAATAATTCTGTTGGTTATTACCGCACCTATCTCAGTGGTATGAGGTGATCTAACAAAAGGACCTCTGAGAGGCGAGCCAAAAATGGGGTAAAGGCATATCTTCTGATGAGGAAGAAAACACGCCAGTAAGAAGACTCGCTCAGAAAACCCAAGATGCCTTGATCTCATGATGCAGTAGTATCGGGGACCCAAACCCAAAGCTTCAATAACCATGGCCAAGCGGACATTATTACGAAAGTGTTGCTGACCCCAGGGTGTTACCCTAGTTATGTCTTGATAGGTCCGCCATTTGGTCTGAGCTATAGAAGTTCCTAGGTGAGGAAAAAGTGAGCGCTCATACTGTTCTATAAAATCTTTCTTCACAAACTCGCTTGCGTCTTGAAGGTGAGAAATCATCATGGATAAAACTAATTCCTGTTGCCAAGCCATGAAGGAGATTAAGAAGAAGGGAGATTGATGGAAGTAAGATTACTGTGAGCGACAGGTAAAAGTTACGACTTATATAAAGGAAGGAACTAGCGTAACTTAGAAGCCAACGGTATCTTGCCACTGAAGTTTTACCATCTTTCCATGATTTGGGTTTGGCACATATTTCTATGAGATACATTAAGAACTTTAAGATGAGGAGGTAAAAGAAGCTTGTAGGCTAAGTCACCTACTTTCATTGTGAATTCAGATATAAGGCTCACAATATCTGGGGGATAACTTCTTATACTCCCCAAGAGATAAAGAACTTCTTTTGGGCCGTACTCGAATGAAAACCAAAACCTTGGTATCCAAAACACCGATTTTCACTTCTGAACTCATTGTTCTGAATCCTTAAAACAAGCGTGACTCTTGAGAAGTATTCTAGGGAGAGGGTCTTTCTTTTTTAAACAGAATCTTTCTTTTATTTTAGAGAGGGAATAATTATAAGATCAAAAAGGGAGATTCTTACTCCTGTATACCTCGAAGGCTGGGGAGGAATCTTACATTCTACCCCACTTAAAAAGTGCGAGATGTCCTCATCTCGCAAGGTAGAGGACAACTCTTTTTCTTAAGATCCAATTTTATTCTGGGGTTCCTTATATTCTGATCAACCCAACAGAATACTGGGATAAATATCCCTTAGAACTCATCATTAAATAACAATTCATTGAGATGATATCATTCATACCTTTAACATGATAATGGTCCATTAGACAAAAAAAAATTTCCTTCTGAACATTCCTCCACGGGAATTTCAGTTAAGCAAGTTCTCAATTTGTCATCCCTTAATTTAATCTACCGTCTCAAGTATTAATAGTAGTAATTTGACAGCACAATCCACTAATCTCATAGTGATTTGCTGAAATCATTATCATCATTTATCATTACAGGGACTCGTCCCGATCATCCACATTGTGGTTTCGCTCGGCTTATTTCATTTCAACCAAATTTCAGGGATCATCATTTTTCAATCAGAATCCAAATCAATTCATTAGTTCTCAATCAGAATTAAAAATCATATCAACAACCACATTCAAAATCATCATCTGGATAGCATTAATGCTTATAATTTCAAGTCTTAGATTTACTCGTATATACTGCCGATAAAGAGCTGCAGTTATACCCTCGGTATATACGGGTCGTCATAATACTTGGAACTATAAGGTAAATACCATCATGTCTAGGCCTCAAGCAAGTCAGGGATTCTATATAATTGCGGTACTTCCATCTGAAGACCCAATTACCAATTGCGAATTTCAGTTTGAATATCAAATTGTATGCATTATATCACATAATTACAACCTTTTTGTGTTTCTTGATAAATTTTTGACATATTTGTCTTCTCAGTTGATCTTTATTAGCCAATTTGCTCTGATACCAACTGTGAGATCCCAATCTCCACCGCGCAACGAATTCGGGGTACTAGCAGCGGAAGTAGCACATCGTGCGCGGGTAGGGGTCTCACACTCGGGGCCTCGCCCACGGATATCTGGACAAGAGACTAATCCGTCGGTTTGTCCAAAACCGAAACCGGAAAAACTTCCTTTACCCGGAAAGCACAGGCGATTCCACCAGGATAACTCTTTACTCTAACGTAGTCAAGATCATTATTGATCAAACTGATCCGACTGCACCTCTAACGGTACTTGGTCAGATCAAGGAAGAAACTTGTACTTGGATCATTGGGATCAATGCTTTTTTCCCCATCAAGAGGGACAGCCGTTGATTCCTATCCATAGAACAATTACTATCCGAGATTTACTTCATCTATCGTAATAATAGAATTTAAATCTCGATTTATAGATCCATCAGTCCAGCCTAACCCCATCCCAGTCCCATGGGTTAGCCAACCGCCCAACCACTGTAGTGATGGGATCCAATTAAGAATTTGGTTAGGTTTTGTCCCGGGTACCAAGGAAAAGAGTTCCAAGGCCCCCTAGCCGGAAGTTCATGCAAACATAACACCACTTACACACCCAATATGAAATTGCCTTTTTCTTAGCATCAGCTAACTTTAAAACAATCCTTTAATGAAACCATTATGTCACTGATGACAATCCTCATAGTCTCTGGTTAAATCCTTATTTCCAGTCATTCATCGGTATACTTATGGCATCATTGGCAACCAGAACGCTCAGCACCTGTTCACTCAGAGGCCTTTTCCATAGTTCCTAGCTCATAGAAACCGGTAATACATTCATATAACAGAATGGAATCTCCGTGGAAGATCAGCAAGATCAACCCACAGATCCATATAAAAGAGCCATGGACTCATAGTTCCTAGCTCATAGAAACCGGTAATACATTCATATAACAGAATGGAATCTCCGTGGAAGATCAGCAAGATCAACCCACAGATCCATATAAAAGAGCCATATAAAAGAGCCATGGACTCATCCGTTGAGGACCAGCAAGGTCAATCAACCAGATCCATGCCCGGTTTCAGAAAACAACTCTTATTCCTTGTTCCAATATCTTCCATGACGCACATGTGGGTATCTTCGGCGACCCAGAGCCCGAGCACCGTATGGTCAGCACCCTCTAGGATCCTTCGCAGGTGACCTAGTGCTTCACTCATAGGCCGCTTCCTTGGTCCCTCATCCACCGTACCGGAAGCTCACCATTTAAATCGAACCGAGGCTGGTCACGACCTCGGTCGACCTTGCTACGCGAGACGTCCTCCATTGACTCTCCATCAGCAGTTGCAACTTTAACAGTTAGGTCTTCATGACCTTAATCCACAAGACGGTCAAAATGCTTCCCCAGCATTCTTGACATAAAACAGTCATTTACAAACAGTCATAAAATACAGTTTCTAAATCGAACTCTCCTCTTTCCACATTATCCCTCCTTAGTCCACAGCATTCTTGACATAAAACAGTCATAAAATACAGTTTCTAAATCGAACTCTCCTCTTTCCACATTATCCCTCCTTAGTCCACATTACTTATTCCACATTCCATTCAATGTGTACTCATTCTCATCCATTTCCTCATATCAACAACACATTCATTCACATACACATTCACATTCACATCCATACATCCACATCTACATTCATACATCCATTTTTACATCCTCATTTATACATCCACATCCCATATCCACATTCATACATACACATCCATATCCACATCCATACATCCACATCCACATCCACATTCACATCCATACATCCACATCTACATGCTTACCTCCATTTTCACATCCACATCCCATATCCACATTCATACATACACATCCATATCCACATCCATACATCCACATCCACATGCATACATCCACTATCACGTCCTTATTCATACATTCACATCCACATACATACATACATCCACATCCACATTCTCATTCACATCTATACATCCACATCTACATCCACATCCACATTCCACATTCACATCTATACATCCACATTCACATATATCCACATCTACATCCACATTCCCATTCACATCTATACATCCACATCTACATCCACATACATACATACATCCACATCCACATTCCACATTCACATCTATACATCCACATCTACATCCACATTCACATGCATCCACATCCACATTCTTATTCACATCTATACATCCACATCTACATCCACATACATACATACATCCACATCCACATTCCACATTCACATCTATACATCCACATCTACATCCACATTCACATACATCCACATCCACATTCCCATTCACATCTATACATCCACATCTACATCCACATTCACATCTATGCATATACATCTTCATGCATACATCCTTTTTCACATTCATACATCCACACTCCCATCTCCACATCCACACATCCACATACATACATCCACATCCACATTCCACATTCACATCTATACATCCACATTCACATACATCCACATCCACATTCTCATTCACATCTATACATCCACATCTACATCCACATACATACATATATCCACATCCACATTCCACATTCACATCTATACATCCACATCTACATCCACATTCACATACATCCACATCCACATTCCCATTCACATCTATACATCCACATCTACATCCACATTCACATCTATGCATATACATCTTCATGCATACATCCTTTTTCACATTCATACATCCACACTCCCATCCCCACATCCACACATCCACATACATACATCCATTTCCACATTCCCATTCATATAACCCCATATGCCTTCACATCTAATCTTTTACATCACATCCATTCTCGACCTATCACAATCCATATACATCTTATCCTATCACATACACTTCTTACCTCATCCCATACACCTCTTATCACATCTTAATTCATCTTATCACCTCCTAACTTATTTCATAAGCATCTTATCACCTCTTATCACATCTTATACACCTCTTATCACATCCTATCACATCTCATATCTATTTATAGAATACAAGAGAATTCTTATATTTGATATAAGATTTCTTTACACATTTATTTATGCATAAATTCTATTTAAGGAGATTAATAATTTCGAAGTAAAAATCAATCTTTTATGCATCTTCCTATGCATAAATTCATTTTAAATGAAAATGACACTTTTGAATTAAATTTTAATCTTTTATGCATTTTCCTATGCATAAATTCAATTTAGATAAGAATGACACTTTTGAATTAAAAATCAATCTTTTATGCATCTTCTTATGCATAAATTTAATTTGGTAGGAATTACACTTTCAGAATAAAAGAATTTCTCTTATGCATCTAAGTTATGCATAAAATCCATTTATGATGAAAAATCACACTTTTAGTATAAAAAGAATATCTTTTATGCATACCTCTATGCATGAAATCCAATATGATAAAAGTAACACTTTTACAATAAAATAATCAACTTTTATGCATACCTCTATGCATGAAATTCAAATATGATAAAAGTCACACTTTTATAATAAAATAATCAACTTTTATGCATACCTCTATGCATGAAATTTAATTATGATAAAAGTTACACTTTTATAATAGAATAATCATCTTTTATGCATACCTCTATGCATGAAATTCAAATATGATAAAAGTAACACTTTTACAATAAAATAATCAACTTTTATGCATACCTCTATGCATGAAATTCAAATATGATAAAAGTCACTTTTATAATAAAATAATCATCTTTTATGCATACCTCTATGCTTGTGTCTAATTATGATAAAAGTAACACTTTTATGTTAAAATAATAATCTTTTATGCATACCTCTATGCATGAAATCTAATTATGATAAAAGTAACACTTTTATGTTAAAATAATAATCTTTTATGCATACCTCTATGCATGAAAATCAATTATGCATAATATAAAAATCAATTTCTCTAGGATTACAATGAATATCTTTCAATTAATCTAGGATGATAATTCCTAGAATATGGTAGGAAGTCCTCTTTTCATGCTTTGAATGAAATTATTTTATACGTAATTTTTATAAAAATTTTGCCATAGCTCCGCTGCTATGAGTGATAAATCTCAATTTTTCTAAGGGATAAAGCTTATCATTAAGAAAATAATTAGAATCATCCCTAATTGGATCATTAATCCATAAATGGATTGAATCATCAATATTCATGAAATACATAAACTAAAAGCATAGAAAAAAGCCATTAATTTGGCCTCAAGCATAGATTAATCTTGGATTAAGGAAAAGCTTTATGAAAATCTTCATTTGGATTGAGAATGGGTCATGAGTATGACCATTTCTTGAGTGAGAGAGAGAAATTACATAAAAACCATTTGAATTAAGCATAAATGGAAATTTATGTAACTCTTAACTATCATTAATCAATTAACTTCAATAGCATTCATCAAATTATGTAACTCTTCACTACCATTCATCAATTAACTTCAATAGCATTCAAAAACCATTCCAATTAAGCTTCTCAAGCTTGAGAGGGGTTGAGAAGAGAGAAGCATTGAGAAATTATAGAAAAGATCAAAATTCACCATTTACCTTACAAATTGCTTGATTCTTTGTTCACGGTAGAGGCCCCCAACCAATCAATTGGTTAAGTATGTTGATGGAGCCACTAATGGGGATTGAAGAAAGAAGGAAGCTCCAAAAACTAGTGAATTATTAATGAATTCACAGTTCTTGGCTTAGGTGGAGTAGAGTAAGGATGCATAAACACTATATATTTTTCAACAAGGGGGAGGCTTCTATTTATAGGAAAAATTGAGCTCCTAACCAAACAAACTGATTCTAGAATTTTCTAAATCAGTTTGGTCAATATTTGACCATTTTTAGGTCAGTTAAGCTAACTTTTTGGAACTAGACTTGAATGAGGAGAGAGGAGAGATGAAATATCTCAATTTTTATGAGTTTAAAACTCATTCAAGCATGTGAAATATGCACCTCCTTTAAAGAACTCCCCTTCCTTACATATGTGTCAAAATGGAATCATTATACCCAAAATATCTCATATTTTTAATATTGCTCATAGTTTTTTACTAATAAACCTTGTACATTTTCAACTAATAAACCTTGTACATATTCAACTATTCATCTTATGTGAGCATTTGCTCATTTTTGGGTATCTTCTTTTACAAATTGGATTTATCTCCTCCCTACACATGGATTGATGCTATTGGTCATAGGAACCTTAATTGGACCATAATCCAAAAATTTCTGAAAATCTAGACCCTTAGGCTAAGGTCCTTTATACCCATTTCCAATTAATTCCAATTGCACATTGGAAAGTTCTTTTTGAATTTCTGTTTCAGGGAAACTTATTTTAATAAGATGAGATAATTTTCTATCCAAAAATATTAAAAAACTGAATATTCTCTCTCTAGAATATTTTCTCTCTCTAGGTTAAAACAGTTAGAAACAAGGTCTTTTATATTTCTGAAGAGGGATTGATTACAGGGGAAGATGCTGGACATTTTGAGAGGCTGGGGAGGAATCTTACAGGGCTATGGAATGTTGTGGTCATGGCATTGAGAAATGTCCTAGTTCTTTTGATGAACATGATGCAAAAGGCACATCTGCAAACATGAACTCAATTTCACATGGTTCATTACCATAGCATAGCATACCTCCTACAAGTGGGATAGAAGACATGACATGCAAACACATGCATTACTTGCTTTGTAAATTAAGAGGAGTATCACTCCTCACATTCGGTCATGTAGGATTGCTAAACACACTTGGGATGCACTTGCGGCATTGTACTAGGTACGTAAGGCATTGTACTAGGTACGTAATGAAGCATGTGTTGCTTATATACGCAAGCAATCAAAGTTAGAGCATATGGATGAGGGAGACTCCATGGACAGTTTCCTTAGAAAAATCAAGGATTTTAAGGAGAAGTTAGCCAGTGTTGATGAAATATATCATGACAGTTCATTGGTGCCTACTGTCTTAAATGCATTGCTAGACTCGTATCAAGTTCCCATACATCTGAATGTACAACATCTAGTGCATTTCTGCTCACATTTTTGTCACGTGGAAATACATGCTTTGTTTGCTTTCCAAATTGGCATGCTTCACATATTTTATGCATACCTTCAACTTTAAACTTTGGCAGCCCTGTCACAATTCCTTTAGTCTGCATAGACTTCATACACCAACCTGCACTTGTCTTTAACATAACACCATCAAGGTTAAACCAAACCTGCAAACCCTGATCAATCATCTGGCCAACTGAAACCAGATTCTGTGTTATGTTCGGAACATGAAGTACATCTGCAAGGTACTTCACGTTGCCATCCTGCATAGACAATGACACATCTCCAACATGGGCAATTGGATGAGCAGTGTCATCCCTTGTTTCCACAAAACCTGGTCTTTCAAGGTTTTTCATCTCCTTGAACCACTCCCCATGACTTGTCATGTTGTTCGAAGCACCTGAATCAACGTACCATACATCATCTTTATGTGCTACTTTAACATTTTCAGACATGGCATTCACGACATGCTGCATAACAAACAACCTTTCATTATCCTCATTGTTTTTGCTCGAGAATGCATAGTTGTTTTTTGCTGTAATTTCCCATTTTGCATGTCAGCCTACTTCTTATAGTAGCAATCTGCCTGCACATGTCCAGGCTTACCACAATAAAAGCATCCACGTGTATCATTATACTGCCTTTGCCGATTTCCACAACCTTTTTGACTCCCCCTGCCTCTGAATTGGCCTCTTCCACCTGCGTGACGTTGTTGTTGTTGTGAATTCTAGGATTGTTGTTGTTGCTGCTGCTGCTGGCCATAATTCTGATTACCTGTTTGGCCACCTCCTTAGCCATGTCCATGGCCTCCTCTACCTCGTCCTCTTCCTAAACTTGTGTAGAAGGCCTATTGCTCTGAACTGTTTTTGGTTTTGCGAAGACTGTTGGTCTTCATCCAAGCTCTTCTCTTCTATACTGTGAAATTGGGAATGTTTTCCCGAGTCTGAATAGACGTCTTGAACTCCTTGTATTGTGGCCCAAGACCACGTAGACAGACTTCCACCTTATCTCATCATCATCTACTGAAACACCAATAGATGTGCAAGGAATTCCACAATACCCTTGATCTTCAATGCATAGTCATTCACAGACATACTCTTTTTCTCCATAGTATGAAGTTCATTCTTCAACTGTATCTTTTGTGCCTTGGTACTCGTTTCATAGAGTTTTACCAAGGTGTCCCACGCCTCCTTGGGGGACTTGGCATCCTGTATGTGCCCAATCATGGTGTCCTGTATATTGATAGAGAGCCAATACATAACTTTTCTAGCTCCTTGGTTCCAATCCTTAAACTCTTTCACATTTGCGGCAGTCGGATTGATCTCCGGTATCTCCGGTGCCTCTTCATGCTCACCTTCTATATGTAGTCCCAGTAACCCTTTCCCATCAGGACATTTGTCAACCTGAACCTCCAAGCATGGAAGTTGTTCTTGTCAAGCTTCTCAGTAGCAACAATCTGGTTTGTGCTATCATTTGACATCTTGCTAGACACACAAATTTACTAGAAACAGCACTCTGGTTTGTCCTGCACAAACTGCTGTATTTTCTGCAGCGGTACTGTATTACACTCAAATGTCACAACCAGTGACCTCAATGTGCATACATACACCCAATGGCAACTATTTGACCTCCTTGCAGCACACACAATGTCTGCACAACCAATCTGTCTTCCTGCAGTTCTTAAAACAGAGTTCTGCATAGAATCGATGACTTACCCGCAGTGCTCGAAATCACCTGCTTTCCAAAAAATAGAGGTCCTAACGCGCCCCAAATGCGTTTTCGGCTCGAAAAAGGTTGTCCTTTAGGAAAACATAGTTGCCCTATAGCTTTACTCCCATGAAGAAAGCTCCTCAATCAAAGATTGTTTGCCAGTGCGCCTGGTGTAGTTGCCAACACAAATAGAGAAGAGTAGATGAAGCTCTTACCCTCATACCGCTTCCTGTGCTTCTCTTGCTTGCAGCTCAGCCCTTAGAATGAACGAGGCTCTGATACCATGAAAAGATGTAGGGGAGAAGAGAGCTTGAGCTCTTGCAAGCACATATACACTCACAAAACCCTAAAAGAGAACACACAAGGTGAGAGGCTGAAAATCTTCTTTGTCTTCACACAACACTCAGCACACCATATACAAAGATAAGAGTACACACAATATGAAAAGGTACTCAACCAAATATATACTAGGGTTCTCTATAGTGTGAACCCAACTAAATGAGCTAGCGCTATAACTATGCCAATCTCAAGAATGGCTGTCACATAGCCTATCATCCCACTGGCCGCATATCACCCATGATCTCACCAACCATGCTAGTGGTGTAAGTGTGGGGCCTATCCCCCAGGCGGGTCATCATCAGTGTCCACCGCCTCACTAGATGAGCTCGATATCTCAACACTGCAAAGGATCCTAGAGGGTGCTGACCATACGGTGCTCGGGCTCTGGGTCGCCGAAGATACCCACGCGTGCGTTGAGGAAGAAAATGGAACAAGGTGTTCAAGTTGTTTTCTGAACTCGGGCATGGATCTGGTTGATTGACCTTGCTGGTCCTCAACAGATGAGTCCATGGCTCTTTTATATGGATCTGTTGATTGACCTTGCTAGTCCTCAATGGATGAGTCCATGGCTCTTTTATATGGATCTGTTGATTGACCTTGCTGGTCCTCAATAGATGAGTCCATGGCTCTTTTATATGGATCTGTTGGTTGATCTTGCTGATTTTCAACGGAGAGTCCATCTGGATTTTTATAAGTGAATATATTCTTGGGTACTATGAGCTAGGAACTATTGAAAAGGCCCCTAAGTGGACAGGTGTTGAGCGTCCTGGTTGCCAATGATGCCATAGGTACATCGATGAAGGAATGATTGGAAATTAGAATTCAACCGGATATTTTGGAGGATTATAATCAGTGATACTATGGTTTTATTAAAAGATTGTTTTAAAGACAGCTGAATCTGTCTTTAAAATAATCTTTCACAATTGAATCTATGAAACGGGCAAATTTCATATTGGGTGTGTAAGTGCTGTGACTATCTTGAAGTTTGCTTGAAGCGTCGGCTAGGGGACATGGGAACTCTTTTCCCTGGTACCTGGGACAAAACATAACCAAATTCCTAAATGGATCCTATCACTACAATGGTTGGGTGGTTGGCTAACCCATGGGACTGGATGGGGTTAGGCTAGACTGATGGATCCCTAAAATGAGACTCAATTCTGTTATGTTACGATAGATGAAGTAAATCCCGGATAGTCCTTATTCTATGGAAAGGAGAAGCACAAAATTGAAATTTAGAAACCATTGATGTAAATGTAACTTTTGCATGTATAGAAAGGGAGATCCAACTTTCAATTGCATAGAGGTGGCAAGAAATCAATGGTGGTGCCTCGTAAAAGAATGCATGGATGGAAAGGGAAAGACATCACATCAATCTTGCCTCATCAATACCCGATCTTTATCAACCTTGAGTATGACCTGTGTAATAGGCACTGAGAGGCCATATTTGAAAAGAATTTTGGAGAATCATGAGAGCATCAAGCAATTATGGCCATACCAAGGGGAAGCGTGCACCAACAAAAATGGTCGAGATGCACTATAGTTTCTCATTCAAACGCATGCCTTGGTTTAAATTTCTCTAGTATGTAACACTAAGCTTTGTTGTGCTCCCTACTCTCTCTTCACTAAGCTTCATTGTGTTCCTTGCTCTCTCATTACTAAACTTTGATCCCTGCTCTCTCTTACCCTCCTCTAGTTATGTGTTGTCTCGAAGGATGGCTGAGTTTGAGTACCTTCCATCCACCTTATACAAAGAAGCAGACAAGCACGCAGAATGGCTGGAGAAGATGGGCTTGAAAGAATTTGCAAAGCTACCTTTGGAAGAGTTTTAACACAACTTCAAAGTAGAAGAACAGCTGTCAGTGCTTCAACATCATCACACTACTCTCAGAGGAAAAGAAGGAGTTCACACCCATGTATGTATCAAAGGTATTCTTCTTGCTCTGGCAGAGGGGGAGGTCAAAATCAAGTCAGCAAAAGATGAGGATCTCATTGTAGATTTCAACCCGCAGAAGGAAAGGCAAGGATTACAAAATAAGCGGGAATGCTGATGTGGACAGGAAGAAGCTAAGCCATCCACAAAGACCCTGGAACCAACACCATAGGTCAAGGCAAGAAAAGATTGTTTGAGTTTTGAGAAAATAAGGCCAGAACCAAGAAGGGGAAGATCCTTAAAAGAGGTGCCAAGTAGCTAACATATGGAAGAGGATCTGGCTACACTGGGCCAATCCGTGCTACTAACCTAGAGGCTAGAGCAACAATAGCAGGAAACTTTTGGACAAGAAACAGTCACCCATCATCAACTTCCTATGATGGGTGTCACTATGTTGGAATCCACCACCACGGTGCAACTAGGGATGGAACTCCCTCAGCCACCAAGACCCACCATATTCTTTGTCATTCAGCACCGCCACTCGTGCCTCCACCTTCATCGGGTATACTTTGTCTTTTTATGCCCTGTTTTAAACATCTATTATTAACCTCAGGTGCTCCTCCCTGATCTGTGTAACCTATGCTGCTTCAATTCTCATTTGTTGCTCTATGGCCCTATTCAACTCCTCCTGTGCATATGCTGGGCTTTCTGGTCCTATCTGGCCATATTTTGTTTTAATTCTTCCGTCTCTTGCCCTAGCCCTCTGTTGGCCTCTTGGAGCTCCATTATTTGCCTTTGTTGGCTCTCTACTTGGTTGGCTTCTGCTCTCCAGGTCCTATGCAGTTCTTCTTGCAGTGGCTCTTGCTGGCTCCTCGATTCATGCAATGCCTTTGTGCTATGATCACATGCCACATCCTTCTCCTCGATGATTGTTTGTAGTTTGGTCATTTCCTTGAGGCCATCTTTCATGCACCACTATAGGTAATTCCCTATACCCAGTCCATTTCTACTGTTTCCAAAAACCTGGATGGGCCTGGTACTTACTGAGAGAATGGAACAGTGGGAGATACATGACCTAGAGAACCTCAAGGAGGTGTGGGGGGAATATTTGGAAAATTTGAAATCAGTAATGGAAGCACTCACACCTACTTTTAAACAAATAATTCCACATCAAGGAGGAGACAAGAATCCAAACGGAGGAGTAGGGAAACCAGATCTAGCTACAAAATTGGGACTAGAGTCCAGAAAGGCTTTGGATGCCCCGGTCTCAAGTGGAGTTGAAAAGGAAGCAGGAGATAGATAATTGGAAGAACTACAAAAAGAAAATACTCAGCTACATGGTAGGAATTGGAGGTGTGGAAAAAGAAGTTTGCAGTCCTGAAAGGAGAAGGAAAGAAACTAGCCGCAGTAGAAACAGAAGGAAAGGGCAAGGATATAGTGTTGTGTATTGGCTCAGCAATAGATCATATCCTTGCAAATAAAATGAGACAACATGCACATCACATCCATTCACATCTATCCCAATTCACATCACATCCATTCACATCTACCCCGATTCACATCACATCCATTCACATCACATCTCATCCATTCACATCTATCCCTTCACATCACATCTCATCCATTCACATCTATCCCGATTCACATCACATCACATCCATCCATTCACGTCTATCCCAATTCACATCTCATCCATTCACATCTATCCCGATTCACATCACATCACATCCATCCATTCACGTCTATCCCAATTCACATCTCATCCATTCACATCTATCCCGATTCACATCACATCACATCCATCCATTCACGTCTATCCCAATTCACATCACATTACATGATATCTCATCCACATCCACATCCATTCACATCACATCTATCCCGATTCACATCACATCTCATCCATTCACATTCACATCTATCCCGATTCACATCACATCACATCCATCCATTCACATTCACATCACATCACATCCATCCATCCATCCATTCACATCCATCCATCCATTCATGTCTATCCCAACTCACATCACATTACATCATATCTCATCCACATCCACATCCACATCCATTTACATCACATCACATCTTATCACATCCACATCTATTTACATCACATCCATATCCATATCCATTTACATGACATCACATCTTATCACATCCACATCCACATTCATTTACATCACACTACATCTTATCACATCCACATCCACATTCATTTACATCACACCACATCTTATCACATTCATATCCTCATTCATTTACATCACACCACATCTTTTCACATCCACATCCTTATTCATTTACATCACACTATATCTTATCACATCCACATCCACATTCATTTACATCACACCACATCTTATCACATTCATATCCTCATTCATTTATATCACACCACATCTTATCACATCCACATCCTCATTCATTTACATCACACCACATCTTATCACATCCATATCCTCATCCATTTATGTCACATCACATCCTTTCACATATTCTCACATCTCATTCACATCCACATCTATTTACATCACCTCACACATCCCATCCGCATTCATTTACATCACACCACATCTTATCACATCCACTCACATCTTATCACATTGCATTCACATCTTATTTACATTTAGTAACATTTTCTATTTTTGATACCGATGGGACTTTTCTAAATTTCTGCCAATTGCTTGGCCTAGTTAAAGGTGCTTTTTCTCTCGACGGATATTTTCATATTCTTTCTCAAATTTCTCAAGTGAAATATATTCAATATTCTTCTTTTGAGTAAAAGATTCATGGGATTTACAAAAATCAATTCTACCCATATTTCCCAATAATGCTCAAAATTCCACTTTTGATAAATACTCATAATTTAACTTATGCTAAAAGTTTCTCTTTTTCCATTTAATTTCTTAGATATCAAATATCATGGGAATTCCTGTTTTTGCATTTTGAATTCCAAATGTCATGGGAATTCCTCTTTTAATTGATTGAATTCCAAATGTCATGGGAATTCCTCTTTTATCATAAAATAAATTTATCTAAAATTTCTCTTTTCTTTAATAAAAATATCCATTATTTTAAATATGTCAAGAATTCTACTTTTACCATTTAAATGATTGAATTCCAAATGTCATGGGAATTTCTCTTTTATCATTTCAAAATTTCTCATGCATAAAATAAATTTATCTAAAATTACTCTTTAAATTTAAATAAAAATATCCATTAATTCAAATATGCCGAGAATTCCACTTTTACCATTTAAATGATTGAATTCCAAATGTCATGGGAATTCCTCTTTTATCATTTAAATTTTCTCATACATAAAATAAATTTATCTAAAATTTCTCTTTAAATAAAAATATTTATTATTTTAATATACCAAAATTTCTCTTTTTCCATTTAATTACATGGATCTCCATTATCATAGGAATTCCTCTTTTATCATAAAAATAAAATTACCAAAAATTCCTCTTTTTTAATTAATTATTTATGCATAAATACTAAAAATTAGTTTTCCATGAATGTGATGAAAATCATTCTTTTAGCATAGGATGACCAATCTTCACATTATGAATAAAAATGAGCTATGTATTAATTTCTAAAAATTTTACCATAGCTCTGCTATTACTGAAAAATTTGAAAAGAATAAGACTTTGTAGTACAATTATGATAAAATAACTATCATTAGACCTAAATCCAATTTATGAAATTAAATCATAAATTCACTATAATTTTATTAGCATAAAAGCATTAAAAAACCATTTTCTAACCTCTAGCTTAACTAGCATAGAGTTTGATTTTTGAACTAAGAATTTATCAATGAGAAGCATCCATTTGAATAAGAATTAGTCATAAGAATGACCATTCTTTCGGGGAGAGAGAGATATACATAAAAAGCATCCTAATTAAGCATAAATATAAACTTTTTGTGATTAATCATTAGAATTCTTATAGAAAGCTTAATTTGCATTGAAAAACAATTCATTTGAAACTTCTCAAGCTTGAGAGGGGTTGAGAAGTGAAATCATTGAGAATATTAAAGAAAACCATGAAACTACATCTTACCTCTTGATTTTGCTTGCTTCTTTATAGGAAGCCCCCAACCAATCAATTGGTTTAGTATGTTGAGAAGAAATCTCCAAGGATTGTTGAAGAGAGAGAGAAGCTCCAATCTCTCCAAAAGTAGAGGATTTTTAAGAGATAATAAAAAATATCATTATTTTAATGTAATACTGGCTTGGTATAGCTCAAAGATGAGAATACAAAAGAATGAGGGTCTATTTATAAGTGAGGAAGGCCGCTAACTGAGTCCAAGTAAGTTCTAGAATTTTCCAGCTTCAATTTGGCTAAATTTGGACAAGATTTAGATCAGTTTGGCTTCCTTTTTTATTTGGTTTCATCTAGGAGAGAGGAGATACAAATATCATAATTTTTTTGAATTAAAAACTCATCCACATGTGTGAAATAGGCGCCTACCTCAAAGTCTCCCCCCTCCTTACCAAGGTGTCAAAAATGTATCATTATTCCAAAATATCTCATTTTTTTTAGTAATATCTCATAGTTTTTAACTAATAAACCTTGTACTCAGTCAACTCTTCATCTTATGTGAGCATTTACTCATTTTTGGGTATTTTCTTTTATTCTTTGGGTTTATCTCATCCCAACACTTGGATTAATTCTATTGGTCCATAGGAACCTTAATTGGACCAGAATCTAGAAATTTTTGAAAATCTAGACCCTTAGGCTAAGGTCCTTTATACACATTTTCAATTAATTCCAATTGCACATTGGAAAGTTCTTTTTGAATTTCTCTTTCAAGGGAAACCATTTTAGACACTAGGAGGATTTTTATATCCAAAGATATCTCAATTTTGGATTATCTCTCTCTAGATATTTTCTCTCTCTAGGCTAAAATAGGGTAAAACGAGATCTTTCTTCTATTTAAGAGAGGGGAATAATTACAAGAACAGAAGGGGAGGTTCTTGTTGAGATTCAAGCTCGATGTCAATGTGAGCCAACTATGCTATGTGCTGGCAGATTAGGTAGGAACATGTGTGAGACATAAATGACTGCGTGTCCAGCTGGTCATAGTGTGTGGACATTAGCTAGGGTTAGTAGAGTGTGGACACAACTCATAGTGTGTTGTGTGGATTATGGATTAGTGCATTATGCTTTGTGTGAGAGTGGAGATGGCTTCCCTCTATGGTTAGGGTTTGCAATATACATTAGGTTTGCTCCTGTGTGTGTGTCTCCTCCCCCTCTACCGTACTTTCAACATGGTATCAGAGCCTTGTGCTGTTTATTAGGGTTTATGAGTGAGTGAGTGAAGAGGGAGAAGAAGCTGTGAAGAGAAGCTGTGAAGCTTGCTATTGGAGCTGTGAAGCTTGGAGCACACCAAATACTATCAGATCTGAGAGCTTGGCCTACCAGGTAAGGTCTTCTAAACATCCTTGAGCGGATTGCAGGTGATACAGGCAAAAACAAAGCAAGTTAGAGCAAATCAAAGCAAAGAGAAATTTTGGTTTTTGAAGCTTTCCATTAAAGCTTGAAAGCATTGATGTATGGTGGAAATACATGTAATTCTGGCAAAGAAAACATGTATCTGACAATGAGGGATGTATTGGCAACTTCTATGCAAGCCCTACTGTGATTTTGGAGCATTTTGGAAGCATTTGGATGTATGAAAATCTCTGGTTTTTGAGCTCTCACAAAACAGAGAAAAGGAAGCCAAAAAATAATGAAATTGGAGCATGTATTTGGTAAAAATCAAAGCATTGATGGGTCACACACTTACCTAGGAGTGTTAGGGACTTGATTACATCATCAAATAGCATTACAGCTCTTCCCAAAGCTCTCTACAGTAGGCGGTGCTGAATTTACAGAGAAACAGAGCAGATTTTGTTCATTTTTTGCTACGAGGAGATCCATTACTCATTGTTGGTTGCTTGGTTCCTTTCACAATTGCTTTAGCAATTGGTTGCTTTATACTTTGGAGAAGGGGGCTATGTGATTTGTTTGGTCAATTATGCCTAATTGAGCTGGGAATGAGCTGATTAAACAGGCTATCCATTGGTTGTAGAGAAACAGGGTCATTTTAATTGAGCAATTAATCCTTGGTCTTATACAATTAGACAAATTCCTCTTACATGGAGTTGATGGACACTATTGCTAAGCTAATGAATGCCTGGTTGCTCAATTTGGACAAATATTGAAGAAATTAAAGCCAAATTACTACTGGTTTTTCTGGTTTTTTCCAAAACAGAGAAAGGGGTTTTCAAAAATTGATATGTACACATGTCAGATGGTGTTGATACTCAACATTGAGGTTGATTAGGTGTCAATGCAAGTTGCCCATACTTGATTGCACCACTACATTGTGATTTGGAGCCTTGGAAGGCGTGTCAATTCAGGACTGCGTGAGTCAGTTCATTTTGAATGATTACAGGTTGATTTTCTACATCAAATTTGGAGTTTGTTGGTTACTTTAGAGTATCTGGAACACTCATTGGAGTGTGGTTGAGCTGAGGAAGGCTCATTTACAGATTTGGAAGTGTGCAGAAGGTGTACGCATTGAGCAACATGTCGGATAATCCAGTACAGATTGTTGGTGAAAAGCTGGATAGGAAGAACTTCCAGGCATGGAAGTATAGGATAAAGAGTTTCTTGAAAGGAAAAGGATTTTGGAATCTCATTACAGGTGCTGAGCCAGAGCCTGAGCTACCTCGACAACCTACACAGCAGCAGCTTATTGCTCATAAGCAATGGTCAGAGAGAGCATTCAAAGTGCTGCATTATTTGTCTATATGTATTTCTGATGCTATGCTCATACACATACAAGATGCTGAGAATCCCAAAGATGCATGGGATACCTTGGTCAAGATGTTTGATACAGATACGAGTGCTCGCAAGTCTCAGTTGCGACAGCAGATACATAATGTGAAAAGGAATAAAAGGAGCATACATGATTATGTGCAAGAAATCAAAAAGTTTGCAGATGCATTGGCCATAAAAAATGCCCCCATGCCTGATGATGATTTGGTGGATATTACCTTGCGTGGTCTTGGCAAGGAATATAAATCATTTGATACATCTATCTCAGTGAGGAGTACAGGTTTACCCGACTTCGATGAGTTGGTTTCACTCTTGTTGGTTGAGGAAATCAAGCTCAGTGATTCATTTCTGGATGCATCTACTAGCCATGATGATGGCAAAAATCAGGCTTTCTACTCGCAGAGAGGCTTTAGAGGCAGGGGGAGATTCGCATCACGTGGACGTGGTGGTAATGGTCGTGGATGGCAGGACAGGCCTCCACAACAGAATTTTCAGCCTTCATATGGTGCTCGAGGTGGTCGCGGATATGCACCTTAGAGAGGCAGAGTTAACCCCCGTGGTCGAGGACGTTGGCAAGGCCAACAAAATTCTATGCAAGATGTTGAATGCCATTATTGTGGGAAATTTGGACATATGGCGAGAGATTGTTTCCACAAACAGAATGATTTGAGAGGGGGTAGAGCACAACGTGGTGGTCATTATGGTGGAAATTATGCACAACATGGTGGAAACTATGCATCAAGCAGTAATGATGGCACTGCAAATCATTTGTTTGCCATGAAGCATGTTGTGGGTTCTATGACGACAAATGCTGAGAATGATGATACATGGTATATGGACTCAGGAGGATCAAACCATATGACATGTCATGGTGAATGGTTTGAGCATATGAAGCCTATGGATGTAAAAGGCTATGTGGAAACAGGTGATGATACCCAGCATGTCATTACACATGTTGGAAGTGTACCATTGGTCATGCACAATGGTCAAACAAAGTCTATGTCAGATGTATTGTACGTGCCTTCAATCACAAAAAGCTTGGCCTCAGTTGGTCAAATGGTGGAACATGGATTACAGGTTCGTTTCAACGAGCATGGATGCTTCGTTGAAGATTTCAAACATGGATGTAGAGTCATTGCTAAAGGCAAGAAGGAAGGCAGATTGTTTAAGCTGGATGCTGGAATTCCTGAGCTAAAATCAGCCATGTTCTCCAAAAGTAAAAATGTGGTACAGGACATTGATATGTGGTATAAGAGGATTGGACATGTCAATATACAGAGATTAAAGAACATGCAAACAAGAGGCATTGTCAATGGATTGCCTAGGTTCAAATATGATGGACATATGCATGTTTGTGAAGCCTGTCAATTTGGAAAGCAGGCAAGGTTGAGGTTTCCTAGAGAAGGAAATATGAGTTGCAGGCCACTTGAGATCGTACATAGTGATGTATGGGGTCCTGTACAAAACCCATCTATCAAAGGCAGTTTATACTATGTGACATTTATAGATGATTTCAGCAGGATGACATGGATATACTTTCTGAGAGAGAAGAGTGAAGTGTTGGAAAAGTTCATGGATTTCAAAGCTTTTGCAGAAAAGCAATATGGCTGTTGGATTAAATGTCTGAGGACAGATGGAGGTGGTGAATACACCTCAAAAGCTTTTGAGCATTTCTTGAGGAAGCATGGAATAAGAAGACAGTTGACTTGCAGGTATACACCTCAGCAGAATGGTGTGGCTGAGAGAAAGAATAGAGTCATATGTGAAGTGGCAAGGGCGATGCTCAATGAAAAGAGCATGCCAGATTACTATTGGGCAGAAGCATGTGCTACTGCAGTGTATATACTGAACAAAACACCTACAGCAGCCATTCATGGAAGCACGCCAGAGATGCGGCTTACAGGTTACAGGCCAGACATTGGACACCTCAAAGTTTTTGGATGCATAGCTTATGTACATGTGCCTGATAAAAGAAGAAGGAAGTTGGATCCTAAGGCAGAGAAATGTGTATTTGTTGGATATGCACAAGATCGAAAGGCATACAAATGTTATAATCCACAAACTAGACAAGTGGTCATCTCACGAGATGTGGTGTTTGATGAGCTTGCTAGTTGTTGGTACAAAGCAAAAGATGAAGGTGTCATTGAGTCACTTGAGGCTGATGTGCATGTGAACTTGCCACAAGCAAGTTCTAGTTCTACTACTATGTCTGGGCCAGCAGCAGCAGCAGAGGCTGAGAGTAGCAGTGTACGTCCATGGTCAGGACGGTTGAGGCATGAGAGTGTGAGCACTGGGAGTAGTGCTATGGACAAAGGAAAGAAGAAGGTCGAAGGAATTGGAATCACAAGTTATGAGTCATCTAGTTCTGAGAGTTTGGATGAGGAGCTTGGCATACCTGTTTTACGCACACCTGGTGCTAGGCAGGATAGATATGTGCCACCACATGCTAGAGTTACAGGTGTACAGAGTGACCCGCATGCATTGCGGAGATCCCAGAGGGTCAGATATCCTGTTGACAGGTTGACATATAGAGATTTTGCTATGCACTATGCATATATGACATCTATGGTGAGGCATGTGGAACCTACATGCTATACAGAGGCTATTGGAGAGCATGTATGGGAGAAAGCAATGGATGCTGAGATGGATGCATTGGTCCATAATGATACATGGGACTTGGTTGCATTACCAAAGGACAAGAATGTTATTGGATGTAAATGGGTTTACAAAGTGAAGTGCAAATCTGATGGTTCTATTGAGAGACATAAAGCAAGATTGGTAGCAAAGGGTTATGCACAGACCCAAGGTTTGGACTATGATGAGACGTTTAGTCCAGTGGCTAAGATGGGCACAGTGAGAGCAGTCATTGCTATGGCTGCAGCTAATGGTTGGGAAATGCATCAGATGGATGTCAAAAATGCATTTCTGAATGGAGATCTACAAGAGGAAGTGTACATGGCACAGCCAGAAGGGTATGTACACCCAAGATATCCCACTCACGTATGCAGATTGAAAAAGGCATTGTATGGTCTAAAGCAAGCACCTCGTGCTTGGAGTGATAAGATGAGCAGATATCTTATCTCACTTGGTTTTCAGATTTCTACAGCAGATTCTTCACTCTATGTGAAGAAGACACAGCATGGGATTGTTTTACTAGTCATCTATGTGGATGACTTGATTATCACAGGTGATCATGGTGTAGATGTGATGCATGTCAAGAAAGCATTGAGTGGGCAATTTGACATGAAAGATCTTGGTGAGTTGAGATACTTCCTTGGAATTGAAGTGGTGAAAGATTATGCAGGTACTTGGTTAGTACAGCGCCAATATGCATTGGATATGTTGGCAAAGTATGGCATGACAGGGTGTAAGCCTATGAGTACACCTTTGGAGCAAAATGTGAAGTTGCAGGCTGATTATGGCGAGGAATTGGATGATCCTTCTATGTATAGGAAGATGGTTGGTAGTCTCATATACATGACTATCACACACCCGGATTTGAGTTATGCTGTGGGGCTAGTCAGCCAGTTTATGCAGTGCCCCAGAAAACCACATTTGGATGCAGTGAGACGCATCATGAGATATGTGAAGACCACAGCACATTATGGTCTACTTTATGAGAGTGGTAAAAGCTTGGACATACATGGCTACACAGATGCTGATTGGGTAGGTAGCGCATATGACAGGAGGTCTACTAGTGGATATGCTTTTACACTTGGAAGTGCCGTGGTGAGTTGGAGTAGCAAGAAGCAACCTACAGTTGCTTTATCCAGTACAGAGGCTGAGTACAGGGGTGCAGCCATTGCTACTTGTGAGGCTATATGGTTAAAGAGTCTCTTGGCAGATTTATGTGAGCCTATTGATGGCAAAGTTGTCATTCATTGTGACAACATGAGCAGTATACAGTTGGCAAAGAATCCAGTGTTTCATGCGAGGACCAAACACATAGAGGTCCATTATCACTTTGTCAGAGAGAAGGTGCTGGATGGTACAGTTGATCTTCACTATGTGAAGACTGATGAGCAGACATCTTTACGAAGCCACTTAGCAGGGAGAAGTTTGAGTACTTCCGGACTATGTTGGGAGTACATGGGATGAGCTTGAGGGGGAGTGTTGAGAGCCTTGATATCCTTCATCGGCAGTACATCATGAGCTTGAGAGGGGCTGTTGAGATTCAAGCTCGATGTCAGTGTGAGAGCTAGCTATGCTATGTGCTGGCAGATTAGGTAGGAACATGTGTGAGACATAAATGACCGCGTGTCCAGCTGGTCATAGTGTGTGGACATTAGCTAGGGTTAGTAGAGTGTGGACACAACTCATAGTGTGTTGTGTGGATTATGGATTAGTGCATTATGCTTTGTGTGAGAGTGGAGATGGCTTCCCTCTATGGTTAGGGTTTGCAATATACATTAGGGTTTGCTCCTGTGTGTGTGTCTCCTCCCCCTCTACTGTACTTTCAATAGTTCTTACACCTTTACACCTCAAAAGCTGGAGGGAGGAATCTTACATTTTTCTAATTCTCCCTGTGATGATGCTAGCCCCCACCCCACCATCCAGGATAGCAGTGCCTGGTATCTGCCATGATGAATCGGGATTGTAGCATTTGTGTAATCGCTTTCTTAATAACATCCCAATTGATTAATTGGTATCTTGACGACTCGGGTTTTCCTTGTGTGTCTTAAGATTCTTTATGCGCCAAAGGTGGCAGAACCTTCTCTATAGTATCAGCTGGATTTAGTCCACCTTCTATCCATTCATTTATGTCTGCCCACCATAAGGTTGGTGAACTAATGCGTAACATTTGTCCCAATGGCATTTGTACTACAGGCATGAATAGTACAGCCGTAAGACTTCCGATATCTCTGGGTTCTCTAGTGATTGAGGGTTTCTCCTCCCAGGTGTGTGTCTCGTATTCATCCATAGGGAAGGAATGGATGGACTCACCCAGTGCATTTTCCTCAAACATTCTGGATATCATGTTTTCTTGAGATCCCTCTTTTGTTACTTCTGGAATAGGAGTAGGTACGTCCAATTCCCTTTCCCTTGTTGGCTCGTTTCATGGATACATTGTATCCCTGGCCCTTAGTTTAGCGTCATGAAGCCATTGACATTATTCTACTAAGGCCTTGGCATCTTCAAGCTTTCTTATCTCCTCATCGACATTGGGGTACTCACCAACTCCTTTCAGAGTTGAGGGTTGCTCCTTTTGCTCCTTAGGTCTGGCTCTTTGTGGTTGATCCTTTGATCCCCTTATTCTCTCAAATGGGTGGATCCGTCGGTGTCGATCGTATCTTCTTTAGACCCACCTTGGATTGCGACCCTTGTGTCACCCTTACCCACATTTTTCACTCTTCTCCTATAGCCAATTCTGGAAATGGTCAAATCTACTCGGTTCTTCCCCTTGTCCCCTAATTGGGTCTGGGCTCATGTGTCAGGACATTGAGTGGTGTGATATTTTCAGGTTGCACACTAATGGTTTGGATGGTGGCCTGATTAGTAGTGGAAGTTGAACCACTTGCATGGTATGGACAATCCTTGATCAAATGATCAATACCACATTTAGTACAAGTGAGTACTGGCATGTCATTGGGCATAGCAGTCACTTATTGGGGTTGGTGCGTATGAACCATATTCTTGTTTGGGCACTCAGCGATTTGATGCGGCCCTCTGTAGCCAAAACATTGTAGTAGTCCTCTCCTCATGTTTGAGTCTATGTCTTTGCCCATCCACTGTACCATGGTTTGAAACACAGGTACTGGCGTGTTATTCTGTAGGACGTAGAATTCAGGTGTGACCTCTATAGTTTCCTCATAGTACTCTCCTGCTAAGTTCTACTTCATGTACCACATCAACATCTTTTGACGACTCTTAAATCAATACTTGGTTGATTTTAGCCTTTGGTGGTTGTGGTAGTTAGAACTGGTGGTGGTAGAGGTGAAGTGTCTTGTACCCAGAACATCCCCCTAGGTAAATAGGAAGAGTTGGGTTGTCCTGCAGCAGTAGTAGTGATCTGTCTAGTTGGTGCTGATAAAGCCAATGGAGTTCTAGGTGCTAGTAGCTATGCAACATTTTGGAATCTTGGATATCTGCACATTCAAGTGTCATGATTCCCTAATTTTACACAGTGTGCACAATAGAGTAATGGTCTTGCTCTTAATTGTGGACATTCGGTGGTAGTGTGATTCAATCTGCACATAGAGCACCACACCAATTCACTATGGGGGTAAGGATGGTTATGCCCATGCCCAGATGTTTCTCTTCCCTCCTTTATCTTCAATTTCTCTAGTATTGCATTACTGAGCTCGTCCCACAGTCATGTTTTCGACTTGCTTGCTCTGAGTTTCAATTTCTTGGTGACTCGAGACACGAGAAGTCATAGTTGCTAAAGATATTCTAACATCTTCCAGCTGCGGCAATTCCAGCATATTGTCTTCATATTCAATTGCCAGTTTGCAACATGCATCTAAAGTGGTTGGTCGGGGTAGTACTAGATAATCATGCATCTTGTGGTCTCTAACTCCTCTCTGGAAGCAAGGCAATAACTGATTGTCAATTAAACTCTCCATAATTTGCACCTTGAATTTAAGTGCTTAAGTCGAGATACATAGTCTCTCATTGACTCCATTTCCTTTCGTTTGATATTGTGCAGTTGTGCCTTCAAAAATGTCAACATGTTGGATATAGAGTCTCTGTCCCCCAAAGAATTTATGGATGAGTTTGGAAATGATGTGTGGCTTCATCTGGGAGGGTTGGGATTCTAGAGAGCAGTACCTAGTTCCCTAACCATTCCTCGACCCATCTCTGCAACCATCATATCTGAGCCACTAAACTCTCCATCAACATGAGAATGCCCTGCAGAAATGTCAGGCATACCAAGGGGCTCAACCACTTTCTCTTTTCCTTTACGTGATGTACTAATCACATTTGCAGGACTGGTATTATGACGCAGCCTGCCACTCCATGGTCTATCAATAGACCCACTAGATGAGGACTCTCTTGGTCCACTCAAAGACTGTGATTGCTGACCTGCATTCTGTGCAACCACACTTCCACTCACATCAGCCCCAACAGCTTCTTTTTCAGCAGCATACCAGCTGCTCATCTCATCAAAGACAACATCCCTGCTTACCCTCAGCTCACGTGTAGCAGGGTTATAACACCTGTATCCCTTTTGCTCAAGGGAATATCCAATAAACACACATTTTTCAGCTTTCGGATCCAGCTTAGTTCTCAGCTCATCTGGCACATGCACATGCACATATGCAATGCATCCAAAGACTTTCAGATGAGACAAATCTGGTTTTCTGCCAGTAAACCTCTCCTCTTGGAGTTACATCATGTATGGTTGCAGTCGGAGTCCTGTTCATGATGTATACTGCTGTAGAAACAGCCTCAGCCCAATAGCAATGCGGCATATTCTTCTCTTCCATCAATGCTCGCGCAATCTCAGCAATGTGCCTGTTTTTTCGCTCAGCAACTCCATTTTGTTGCGGAGTGTATCTGCATGTAAACTGTCTCCGAATACCATTCTTCTTCAAAAATTCAGAGAGCTCATTGGAGAAGTACTCTCCCCCTCCATCTGACCTTAGGCACTTTACATATTTCCCTGTGTGCTTTTCAACCAAAACTCTGAAATTCTGAAAGTGAGTGAACACCTCACTCTTCTCCTTCATGAAATATACCCACACTTTCCTTGTGTGGTCATCAATGAAAGTCACATAATACCTGCAGCCTCCCATAGATATGGTCTTTGTAGGACCCCATACATCTGAATGCACAATATCTAGTGCATTTCTGCTCACATATCTGTTACGTGGAAACACATGCTTTGTTTGCTTCCCAAATTGGCATGCTTCACATATTTTCTGCATACCTTCCACTTTAAATTTTGGCAGCCCTGTCACAATTCCTTTTGTCTGCATAGACTTCAATCTCTGCACATTTACATGACCAATCCTTTTATGCCAAATGTTTGTGTCTGCAACAATTCCTGAACCATTTGCAAACATCGCAGCACTCATTTCAGGCATGTCTACATTCAACGTAAACATTCTGCCCACTCTGTTGCCTTTTGCAACCAACCTGCACTTGTCTTTGAAATCTTCAACATAACACCCATCAGGGTTAAACCTAACCTGCAAACCCTGCTCAATCATCTGGCCAACTGAAACCAAATTCTTTGTTATGTTCGGTACATGAAGTACATCTGCAAGGTACTTCACTTTGCCATCGTGCATAGACAATGGCACATCTCCAACGTGGGCAATTGGATGAGCAGTGTCATCTCCTGTTTCCACAAAACCTGGTCTTTCCGGGTTTTTCATCTCCTTGAACCACTCCCCATGACTCGTCATGTGGTTCGAAGCGCCTGAATCCACATACCATACATTATCTTTTTGTGCTGCATCAACATTTTCAGACATGGCATTCACGACATGCTGCATAACAAACAACCTTTCATTATCCTCATTATTTCTGCTTGAGGATGCATAGTTGTTTTGCTGCACTTTCCCATTTTGCATGTCAGCCTGCTTCTTATAACATTCTGACTGCACATGTCCAGGCTTACCACAATAATAGCATTCACGTGCATCATTATATTGCCTTTGCCAATTTCCACGGCCTCTTTGACCCCCCTGCCTCTAAATTTGCCTCTTCCACCTGTGTTGTTGTTGTTGTTGTTGTTGTTGTTGATTCTGGGACTGTTGTTGTTGCTGCTCTGCTGGCCATAATTCTGATTACCTGTTCGGCCACCTCCTTGACCACGTCCACGGCCTCCTCTACCTCGTCCTCTTCCTGAACTCGTGTAGAAGGCCTGTTGCTCTAAACTGTTTTTGCTTTGTGAAGACTGTTGGTCTTCACCCAAGTTCTTCTCTTCGTCGATAATCAGCATAGACACCAAATCTGTAAAGTTGGGAATGTTTTCCCGAGTCTGAATGGACGTCTTAAGCGCCTTGTATTGTGGCCCGAGACCACGTAGACAGACTTCCACCTTGTCATCATCATCTACTGATACACCAATAGATGCAAGGGATTCCACAATACCCTTTATCTTCAATGCATAGTCATTCACAGACATGCTCTTTTTCTCCATAGTATGAAGTTCATTCTTCAACTGTATCTTACGTGCCTTGGTATTTGTTTCATAAAGCTTTACCAAGGTGTCCCACGCCTCCTTGGGGGACTTGGCATCCTAAATGTGCCCAATCATGGTGTCCTGTATACTAATGGAGAGCCAATACATAACCTTCTTGGCTCCTTGGTTCCAGTCTTTAAACTCTTTCACATCTGCAGCAGTCGGATTTACCGGTATCTCCGGTGCCTCTTCATGCTCACCTTCTATGTAGTCCCAATAACCTTTTTCCATCAGGAAATTCGTCAACCTGAACCTCCAAGCATGGAAGTTATTCTTATCCAGCTTCTCAGCCACAATCTGAGTTATCCCATCATTTGACATCTTGCCAAACACACAATTTTACCAGAAACTGCACTCTGGTTTTTCTGCACAAACTGCTGTATTTCCTGCACAGCGGTACTGTAGTACTCTCAAATGTCACAACCAGTGACTTCAATGTGCATACATACACCCAATGGCAACTGTAGATCTCTTTGCAGCACCCACAGTGTCTGCACAGTCAATCTGTCTTCCTGCAGTTCTTAAAACAGAGTTCTACAGAGAATCGATAACTTACCCGCAGTGCTCGAAATCACCTGCTATCTAAAAAACGGAGGTCCAGACGCGCCCGAAACGCGTTTTCGGCCCGAAAATTGCAGTCCGATAGCAATTTTCAAACTGCATAGTTGCCCTATAGCTTTACTCCCGCGAAGAAAACTCCTCAATCAGAGATCGTTTGCCGGTGCCTCCCGTAGAGCTCCCGACAAGTCACCAACACAATAGGGAAGAGTAGTTGAAGCTCTTACCCTCGTACCGCTTCCTGTGGTTCTCTTGCTTGCAGCTCAGCCCTTAGCACGAACAAGGCTCTGATACCATGAAACGATGCAAGGGGGAAGAGAGCTTGAGCTCTTGCAAGCACACACACACACTCACAAAACCCTAATAGAGAACACACAAGGTGAGAGGCTGAAAATCTTCTTCTTCTCTACTCAACACTCAACACACCATATACAAGAATAAGAGTACTCAGAATATGAAAGGTACTCAACCAATACATACACGGGTTCTCTATAGTGTGAACCCGACTAAATGAGCTGGCACTATAACTATGCCAGTCTCTAGAATGGCTGTCACACAGCCTGTCATCCCACTGGCCGCATATCTCCCATGATCTCACCAACCATGCCAGTGGTGTAAGTGTGGGGCCTATCCCCCAGGGTCATCAGTGTCCACCACCTCACTAGACGAGCTCGATATCTCAACACTTTGTAGAATTAAAAGTTACATGTCCTGTAGGAACGTAGGATGATTGATCATCTGCTCAATATCATTTTTGGTGTATAGACGGTCATCCACTTCACCCGATGTTCTTGCTGGATTATCCTCTTCTTCTAAGGTTACAAACCCTTCCTCAACTCTGGGATCTTCATTTATAGGTCCTAAGTTTGGAATTTCTCCCTCACTTCTTCCTAGGACTAATTCCGGCTCCTTACCATGTGATTGGAGTAAGTTTAAACCTCCCATCTCCTTTAGTTTAGCTCTCGTCCTTTGAGTGTCGAGCTCTTATTTCCTTAAGATGTCATTCTGCCTCAATCCTTCTTAGATCTAACTCTAATTCCTCTGAGGTGGGGAAGAATACTTCACCCGTCCTCGGCTACACTTTCCATGTCGTGTCTCATTTGGGAGTGCCAGTGTTTGATAGCCTTGAATTTGATATTTGGATGGGCAATTCTTGTCTTGGACCAAGTCTAGCACTGGTTGACGGACCCATGCCCGCACAACAGACTGCGCTTCTTTGTCATGACTGGTTTGGAGACCAAAAAATCTTCAGGTGATGTCAATGATACCACTAGATATGGTTGGGGAGGGTGGTTTTTCCTCTTCCCCAAACCCAGAGTACCTCAGACCTTCTTCCACCATATATGGACTCTTCACTACAAGTTTCAACGATGGTCAGGTTCCTTTAGGACACTCAAGTGAGTGCTTACTGAGTGACGTGAACCCACACTTTTTTGATAGGAAGATCCTAGGTGATTTAATGCACTATCGTTAGGTGTAAGATCATCTCTGATGAGCTTTCCAAATCTTAAGTGCATGTATGTATGATTTGATAAGCTACTTTGATGACCCAATTTAGTTTTGATCAGTTTCTGTCGATCTGTTCTTGAGGTCATTGAGATTTAATGCACTATCGTTAGGTGTAAGATCGTCTTCGAGATGAGCTTTCCAAATCTTAAGTGCATGTATGTATGATTTGATAAGTTACTTTGATGACCCGATTTAGTTTTGATCAGTTTCTGTCGATCTGTTCTTGAGGTCATTGAGATTGCAAAGAGCGATTCACGGTGTGAAATGTCAGAAAACAGTTCACGTTGTTGTTGTGAACGTTTTTCTGCTCTTTCATGTGTTCAAAAATGTTTACTCTTGGGGTCAGAAGTCCTCGTCCTTGTTGTAGGTGTCACTTCTTTCCAGACCTTCGTAGCCTTAACCTAACTCATGCATTGGATTGGGCAAAACCATGAGTTTGCAGGAAAAAGTTCACATCGTGAAAAATAATGGGTTCACTCCGTGAAAGTTCTAAAATGGTTCATGTCGTGAACATAAAATGGTTCACATTGTGAGGAGTTCTGAAAAAGTTTACGTCATGAACAAATTTCTGCACCTTCACGATTCTTGATTTTGTCAGACCTCATGGCATCAGAGGTGTCAGGATAAGGTTATCTATTTTTGGCAAGGTAATCCTGTGATTTGCGATGTTAATATAGCGGTGTTGTTAAGAGCAGTTGTGGCGTGAAGCTATAAAAAACGATTCACGGTGTGAACATTTTTTTATAGTTTCACGTGGAAACTTCCCGCGTCTACTATTATGATTTTGGGTGCAAAATACTTATCCAACCATTCCCAATGATTGTGCCACATCTAAGGAGTGGAATATAAGTTCAAGGCACAGTTAATGGCTCCTTATTTTTTAGATTTTTGTGGATTTTTAGAAAAGAAAAAAAATAGAACACCAACCTGCTCATTCACGTTGATGCTTCTAATGATGCGAATATCAAAATTAACCAGAAAAAATAGTGAAGCTCTATCCTAAGACCACTCCACCACACATATACACAACAAACACAACCACTTTCACACGATTTTTTATTTCCACGCAATTCTTATCCATTCATTTCCTACACAATTCTTATCCATCCATTTCCTACACAATGCATGACCATAATGCAAAGGTAATCATGAATCTTATGCAATGGGAGTTGAAACACCAAGAGGAAGGAAGAAACAAAGGTGTTTCCCCGGCATAACGGTGCCAAAAATGTTATGGGCTACCACATCTCTAAGAGGGAACTCAATACATTCACCTAAAGGAAGAGCAATAGATCACAACCATCATAGGGCACTTACCAATGCTTCAAACTTGAGTCCCTTGAGGCCTCCAAGCTCACTTGTTAAGCTCCAAACCTCCAAGCTCCAACTCCACGCTGTCACCATAGAGTCGCTCACCCTGTCGCATAAGGCAATCACTTCCTCTCACTCTCCCACACAATAATGGATCATACAAGCATAGAAGAGGCACAATGCTAGAATTCTCACTCTCTCAATCTCTCTCAAGACACAAAGAAGAGCTCTCCATAGCACAAAAGAGAATTGTGTCTTTTCATTATGAGAAAATTCCTTATATACATTTGGCCCTTATTCACACTTGGGCGCCCACCAAAACTTACTTAACTAGGCCTTGGGTGGTCAATATCTCATAATGTATAACTTTTACACTGCCGTTTCATGACACTTATTAATGTCCTCAATTGGAGAAGCATGCTTGTTAATTGTAAGATTCCTCCCCAGCCTCTCAAGATGTCCAGCATCTTTCCCTGTAATCCAATTTCTCTTCAGAAATATAAAAGATCTTGTTTCTACCAGTTTTGGCCTAGAGAGAGAAAATATTCTAGAAAGAGAATATTCAGATTTTAAATATTTTTGGATAGAAAAATAACTCATTTTATTAAAATAAGTTTCCCTGAAACAGAAGTTCAAAAAGATTTTTAGAAGGTGCATTAAAAATTAAGTATAATCTGTTCAAGAGGCATTATCCTGGGGGATGAAGATTTTTTCACAAAATTTTACATTAAGGTTCCTATGGACCAATAAGATTCATCAAAATGTAGGGAGGAGATAAATGAAGAAATAAAAGAAAAATCCCCCAAAAATGAGTAAATACTCACATAAGATGACTTAGAGTTGACTAAGAACAAGGTTAATAGTTAAAAAATGGAGATATTTAGAAGTAATGATGTATTTTTGACACCTCTGCATGGGGGAATTCCCCTCATGAAGGAGGTGCCTATTTCACATGCTTGAATGAGTTTTAAACTCCTAAATAATGGGATATTTTTATCTCTCCTCTCTCCTATTTCAACTAGATCCAAAAAGTGAGCAAAACTGACCTAAAAATGGTCAAAAATTGACCAAACTAATCTGGAAAATTCTAGAATCAGTTGGCTTGGTTAGAAGCTCACTTTTTCTAATAAATAGAAGCCCTCCCCTTTGTTGAAACTTAATAGTGTTTTGCACTGTTACCCTATCTCTCCCAAGTGCCAAAAACAGTGAATTGTATTCATAATTCATTAGTTTTTGACCTTCCCTCTTCCAAAAGATTGGTGGTGGCCACTCTTGTCTCAAACAAGAGTTGAACCCTCAAACCATCAAGCTAAAGGAAAGCTCTCAAAATTCATTAGTAAGTTGGTGATTCTTCTCTTTTCCATTTATTATATGGTTTCTATGGTTTTTATGGTTTTTTATGCTTTTTGTCTTCTCTAAAATTGCAAGTGATGTTATGCCTCATTGCAAAAGGCATTCCCCTCTCTTCTCTAGTAAATCCAACCATTCTCTGTCCTAGGTGAATGATTAATGATTAAAGTCAAGTTTTTTATAATGTTTGTCTTAAATAAGTTGAAAACTGTTTGCTTTAGAATAATCTCAATACTCTTGGTACACTTTTAATTAATTTTAGAGACTTAAAAATTAAAAAATGGTCAGCCATACAAAGGAGGTTATAGCAAAATTTTTAAAAATTAGTGAAATAAATTTCATCTTTTATTATTCTAAAAGAGTAATCCTTATGGTTTCTATATTCTGAAGTATCATTTTCATGCATAGAAGATGCATTTTGATTATTTGTATAAAAGAAAATTAGTATTATTATAAAAGTATTACTTTCATTATATTTAATTTTTATGCATAAAAGTATGCATAAAAGATTTTTTTTATTATAAAAGTGTTACTTTTATCATATTTGATTTTCATGCATAGAAGTATGCATAAAAGATTATTTTTTTAATTATAAAAGTGTTACTTTTATCATATTTGATTTTCATGCATAGAAGTATGCATAAAAGATTATTTTTTTATTATAAAAGTGTTACTTTTATCATATTTGATTTTCATGCATAGAAGTATGCATAAAAGATTTTTTTTAATTATAAAAGTGTTACTTTTATCATATTTGATTTTCATCCATAGAAGTATGCATAAAAGATTTTTTTATATATAAAAGTGTTACTTTTATCATATTTGATTTTTATGCATAGAAGTATGCATAAAAGATTATTATTTTTATTATAAAAGTGTTACTTTTATCATATTTGATTTTCATGCATAGAAGTATGCATAAAAGATTATTTTTCTTATTATAAAAGTGTTACTTTTATCATATTTGATTTTCATGCATAGAAGTATGCATAAAAGATTATTTTTTATATAAAAGTGTTACTTTTATCATATTTGATTTTTATGCATAGAAGTATGCATAAAAGATTATTTTTTAATTATAAAAGTGTTACTTTCATCATAAATGGTTTTTATGCATAAATGGATGCATAAAAGATATTTTTTTATATTAAAAGTGTGATTTTTATCATAAATGATTTTTATGCATAAAAGATATTTTTTTATATTAAAAGTGTGATTTTCATCATAAATGGTTTTTTATGCATAAATGGGTGCATAAAGTTTTTTTTAATTAAAAGAGTGATTTTCACCATAAATGATTTTTTTATGATAATAAAAGTGTGACTTTCATTAGAATCAAATTTTATGCATAATTAGATGCATATAGAATCTTTATAATTAAATAAGGGTTCTCCTTAATCCTCTATTTAATTTTCACAAAAATTGGTAAAATGAATAAGTAGATAATCTGTGAGAAGAAATGCTACCGTAATGAAAAAATTCAATAAAACTATCGAAGTCAGAGATCGAGATAAATGACTATCTTATTCCTCATAAGAAATTCATGTTTTAGAAACCTGTAAAGCAAATACTCGTCGAACGAAATTTAGAAAAAGAGAAATTGAAATAGTACTTTCGAGAGAGAGTTTAAGAAGAACCTTTCCAGACCCAAACTTAGATTCAGACTATTAACCAAGACCTAATTCCTTCGTCAAATTCAACCAATGACGATGTGCCCAGTTCAGGAAAAATATACTCAAATCCCCCACCGAATCTGAAACTAAGTTAAGACTTTTGATTTTGATCTAAGGATCAAGTTAACAGAATTCGAGGAATTCTGTTTGGAATTCACACCTGGATCTAGAAGTATTGAGATACGGATTTAAGATTATTCATGGTTTTCAAACAAAATCAAAACTATAAACTTGCATAGAAATCCTGTTTTCTTAAAAGACTGTCTTACGCCAGAATGTTGGTGGAGGGAGCATTTGGCATATATGTTTATCTAAGGGAAGTTTGGTTGCAACAGCTGGCGGGGAGTGTTTGAGGGACAGCTCACGCGGCAAAGCTTGCCGAGGTCTTGACCAGCCTCGGTATGGTTAAAATGGTGCGCTTCCGGTACGATGGACGAGGGCCGACGAAGTGGTCCCTGAGTGAAGTGCCAGGACACCTAAGGAGGATCCTGGAGGGTTCTGACCAGGCGATGCATGGGCTCGCGGTGCCGAGGACACCCATACGTATGTCGAGGAAGATATTGTATGACAGACCAATGTTATTGTAATCTATCACTGGATCTTGTTATTGACTCGCTGGTCTCATCGGAGAGTCCAGAGTGATATTGTTTTGTGAGAAACAAAGACTTAATGGAAATTTTGAAGTATGACATGTGTAACCAGTAAATTATTTGTCAATGGATTGTTTTTATTATTAAAGTTTTAATAAAGAGGAGTGTGTGGGTATCTATTTTCTAAAGCTAAAGTTAATAAAGGCATTTCAATTATGGGTGGGTGAGTACTTGTTTGGTTCCACTGATTTCAGTGGTAGGGTGGTGGCTAGCCCATGGGCCGGATGGGGTTAGGCTGGAATCATGGAGTTTTAATAATCAAAGTGAAAAATCTTGGGATTACGCTAGGCTTTGAGTAGATAGTTAATGCCCTGATAAATTTCTCGATTGAGTGGATCAACGGGTTGTGCCTAATCTTGATTAGGAAAAAAGTGTTGAATTGCTCAGATGAACAAATTATATCAGTGATAGTTTCCTTCTATCTGGTTTATTCAGGTGGAGGATAGTTTAGATCTTGATCTCGTTAGAAAACTCGTTATTTTAAGAAAAATTCAAAAAGGTGGAATCGTCCCCGCTTTTCGGGCATGGGAAATTTTCCCGGTTTCAGTTTTCGGAGTGACCACCAGCCTAGTCTTGTGCCCGGATATTCGTGGGGGCGAGGCTCCGAGTGAGAAACCCTGCCCCACACATGAGGGGACTGCTTCTGCTATCAGCTCTACCGAGAATCTGGCGCGCAGAGGGGGCAGAGGGATCTTACATTAATCTAGAATGGGATTAACAATGGAACGCATCCAACACAGCTTTCCCACTTGGGCGAGGCACTCATGAAGTAGGTCGAGGGCCACACCATCCATGTATTCATGAAGAGTACCCACAAGGTTAAGCACAAGTTGCTCTATATATAGAACCTTGTTATCCGGCCATAGTAGACCCTATCACATAGTCACCTGCCTAGAGAAAATAGGGCTCAATGGCTTGCCCACACTGCAGCCTTGGGGGCCCGACCTCCTTAGTTGCTTATATTTCCTTAGTTGCTTATATTTCCTTAAAACTTACAACTCCAACCACGCCACAAGGCAAGTGCTAGACAATGAGGGAAATCTACAAATAGTACATCTCAGCCTTAATCTTGTTCGGGACGCACTCCATCTCCCATGAGTTGAGAAACCTTACATCATGTATAGAAATGTCATGCGCCATTTGCGCGCTACTTTCTAGGGACGCCAACCACTAAAGATGGAGTTGAGTGGCAAAATATCACTTACCTCAAGCTCCGCATGCCTACCCGAGCCCTCACATTCCTTCTCACTGCTCGTTGGTTGATTAGATTCAACCAATGTAACCTTTCCACCTTAGCCCACATCAACTAAGGCCTATAAGTTAATTGGGTGGAATATTTACATAAGGATCTCCATGCAATATTCTTGAACCTCGTGGCATCATCTCTCCTCACACCAAAGTCATCTATCACATCGCAGGCTGGGAGGAACTACTACAACCAGTCTACATACAGAGCACCACCTCCATTCCACCCTCTATCATCCTAGACCCCAAGCCCTCCCCAACCTCTCCGCCCTCTAAACACCACCATGTGGATACTCACCAACAAGATGATGCTCGTTGTAAAGCTAAAGCAAAGGAGGAAGCTTGGTGCAAAGCAAAAGAGGAGGAATAACTTTGCCACACAAGCCAATTTTTTGAAGAGAACCCCATCCAAACCCGTAGCCTTGGGAGATAACCCATGCCTTGTCTAAGCCTAATTTTTCCTGAGCGACGGTCCATCATCATCACTCTCTTCATCTCAAAGACACACCATGGACACCTTGTGATGGGTCCATGTAGGGTGCTTCCACTCCCAGAGCAAGCTTACTTAGAGGATATTCGGTCCATCCACAGTGCCATCCCCAATTTTGCGGAAGGTTTTTCAAACCTCGCCACTTCAATGATCAATTATATGTAGCGCCAGCACAAACAAGTGACATCCTAGGCCATGCTCCTGATGATCAAAGCTGATCAATAGCAAACACATGAAAATCTCTAGGAAACCACTCTCACCAATGCACGTTTGCAAATAGCCCTAGAAGATCAAGATGCCACCCATTTTCCTAAAGAGAATGTGGGGGAGAGAGAGAGCTTCAAATCCTAGCAAGCAAACACACACACATAAGAGAGATCAAGACACAAGAGAGGGAAGGATAGCTTAATTTTCTTCTATGTTCTTCTTCTCTACTCAACCAACATAACATAAAGATAAGAGTACACACTATATGGGTTAGTACTCAAATACTACAACATACAAGGGTCGATCCATAATGTGAACCCAACTAACTGAGCTAGCGCTATAACTATGCCAGTCTCTACTAATCCAAAATGGCTGTCACACAGCCTGTCATTACATTGGCCGCATATCACCCATAATCTCACAACCATGCCAGTGGTGTAGATGCGAAAGCTATCACCTAGGCGGGTCATCAATGTCCACCGTAGCACTAGTTAAGCTCGATATCTCAACACTCCCCCTTGAGCTCAACACCACACACTGCACTCAAAGTAAGATCCTAAACCTATGGAGCTTCTCTATGACCAATGCCTTCATGAAGATGTCAGCGACCTGATCCTCTGTGTGCTGACATATACCAGATCTACATCTCCTGCTGCTAGAACCTTCTCCCTCACAAAGTGATAATACACCTCAATGTGCTTCATTCTAGCATGATATAATGGGTTACTAGCCAACTGTATGATACTCATATTGTCACCCTATCCATGGGCTCTCCCATGTCACCAAGTAGCTTCTGAAACCAAGCTACCTCACAAGGTGCCAACTCACAGCAACACTCCCAAATGAGAACATAAAACCACTAGCAGATCTCATGTCTATAATACTACCAGCCCAATCAGCATCTGTAATTGTATCTCTATACCAGCCTCATAGAAAAGTCCATAATTAACCGCAGACTTTATGTACCTGAGGATCCATCTAGCCGCATCCAAGTGTGGCTTCCTAGGGGCCTGCATAAACTAACTCACAAGTCCAATAGCATAGCTCAAGTCTACTAGCCTTGTAATGGTCATGTAGATCAAACTACCCATTATGCGCCTGTATGTAGTGGGGTCCTCCAAAAGTTCACCTGTATTTGCAAAAAGCTTTGTGTTCTGCTCCAATGGCACTGAAATAGGCTTACAGCATGTCATACCATACTTGGACAACATGTGCCACTTCTGCAATGTGCCTATTTTTCCTTTCTACAACACCATTCTGTGTACGGAGCGTACTTGCACGTAAACTATCTCTTGATTCCCTACTTTCTCAGGAAATCGCTGAACTCATTGGAGAAATATTCTCCCCCACCATCTCATATTAGGCATTTTATTTTCATGCCTTTTTCCTTCTCAACCAAGGCTTTAAATCTCTGAAAGTGAGCAAACACCTCACTTTTCTCCTTCATGAAATAAACCCACACTTTCCTAGTGTGGTCATCAATGAATGTAACATAGTACCTGTAACCTGCAATTGTTGCAAACTTGGTCGGTCCCCATACATCTGAATGTATGACATCCAATGACCTTGCATTGACATGCTTTTCATGTGGGAAAGCATGTTTGGCATGCTTACCAAGTTGGCATGCTTCACATACCTTATGCATACAGTCAACCTTAATCTTTGGCAAACCTACAATAATACTTTGGGCCTGCATAGACTTCAGTCGCTGTACATTCACATGACCAATGCGCTTGTGCCATATGTCAATATTTGCAATGACACCTGTTCCATACGCAAACATGGATGCCTTTATCTCAGGCATGTTCACATCGAAAGTAAACATCCTGCCATTTCTATTACCCTTTGCAACCAAGAGACACTTAGTTTTAAAGTCTTCCACAAAGCATCCTTGAGGATTAAACCTCACTTGTTGTAGACCCTTCTCAGCCATCTGTCCAACAAAAACCAAGTTCTTTGTAATATTCGAAACATGAAGTACATCAGCCAAGTACTTCATTTTGCCATCCTGCATAGACAATGGCACTTTACCAACATGCGCAATGGGTGCACAGTATCATCACATGTTTCTACATAACCTATTTTTTCCATTTTTTGCATATCTCTAAACCACTCAACATGATTGGTGATGTGGTTAAAGGCACTAGAATTCACATACCATATATCTTGAGATCCTGATACATCTTCTATTATGAAACTAAGCATGTGTTGCATCACAAACAGCTGCTCACTTCTGTCTCATCACCTCCATGTTTGCTAGATGATGCCAGTCCTTTGCCATGTGTCCTGCTTTGCCCCAGTAATAGCACTCTATGCTATTTGTATTTTGATTTCTTTACCAACAACCACCTTGGCCTCTTTGGTCCCCCTGCCACTAGACTAGCCTCTTCAACTTGTGTATGATTGCTTTTGTGAATCATTGGACTGTTATTGTCCAGAATTCTGATTTCCTTGTCGGCCACCACCTTGGCCTCGTCCATAGCCTCTACCTCTACCTCTACCTGAATTAGAGTAGAAGGCCTGTTCCAATGTGTTCTTGCTTTGTGAAGAAGAATCCTCACCTAAAGCCTTTTCTTCTATGATCAACATAGATATCAAGTCCCGAAAGTTAGGAATATTCTCCCTAACTGCAATGGAGGTCTTGAATAGCTTGTACTCTTTGCCAAGCCCATTCAGACAGACACTCACCAAATCATCATCCTCCACTGATACATTGATAGACCTAAGGGATTCAACAATGCCCTTGATCTTTAAGGCATATTCATTGATAGACATGCTTTTCTTTTCCACAGGTATGCAACTTTTGCTTTAACTGCAACTTCCTTGCCTTTGTGTTAGTCTGGAACATCTGAACTAGATTCTTCCATGCAACTACTAGAGTGTTTGCATCCTGTGTGTGTCCTATCATAGTGTCTATAACACTAATTGAAAGCTAGTACATGACTTTTCTTGCACCATGATTCCAATCCTTGAATGCCTTTATATCTGCAGGAGTGGCATTCTCCTCAGATAACTCTGGAGGCTCCTCATTGTCTCCTTCTACATAGTCCCAAAATCCTTCACCCATTAGGAAATTGATCATTCTGAACTTCCAGGCATGGAAGTTATTCTTATCCAGCTTCTCACTAACAATCTGATTAATTTCATCAAACATGTTTTCCTGCAGCAATCAAATAACCTGTATATACAACTCGTAATACAGCAGTATCTCCTGTAACTATTGCAGAGCAATACTTCAGCCCTGTCTGCACTTCCAAAATGCATTGTTGCACTGTAATAACCAGATTTCAAGCAGAAATAGTTCTCTATTAGAACTTCCAAAAAAACTACCAAAAATACTCTACAGTGATGAAACGGGGCCCGTAACGCGCTCGAAACGCAAATCTAGCCGAAAAAAATTATGTTTAATAGGACAATATACCTAGCCTGTAGCTCCGCTCTCTCGCCACGAAGACATCTCCTCAATCGGAGATGTGTACTGAGGGGGTGTTGTACCTAAACCAAGAAGGGGAAAGAGATGATGGTGCTCTTACCCGTGTAGTACCACTTCCTTCCTTGCTTGTTCTTGCCTCTTTAGCTCTCACACAAATCAGGCTCTGATACCATAAAGAGAATGTGGGGGAGAGGGAGAGCTTCAAACCCTAGCAAAGCAAACACACACACACAAGAGAGAGATGGATAGCTGAATTTTCTTCTATCTTCTTCTTCTCTACTCAACCAACATAACATAAAGATAAGAGTACACACTATATGGGTTAGTGCTCAACTACTACAACATACAAGGGTCGTTCCATAATGTGAACTTGACTAAATGAGCTGGGACTATAACTATGCCAGTCTCTAGTAATCCAAAATGGATGTCACACAGCCTGTCATCCCACTGGCTGCATATCACCCATAATCTCACCAACCATGCTAATGGTGTATATGCGGAAGCTATCACCCAGGCGGGTCATCAATGTGTCTTCCACCATAGCACTAGTTGACCTTGATATCTTAACATGCCCTTGCAAAAATCACCGAGCTCCAACACCAACTCCAAGAAGCCCAAGACGAAGTCCACACAACCACCCATGCTCTCTCCTAGGCACCCACACTGATGCCTAGGAGCTCTACCTACAAATCCCAAGCTGCTGAAGATTTGCCTCTCCTTTAATAATTAGAAATAGATGGCTGAGGACACATTATTTCAGAAGCAAAAGCATGAGCTATCTAGCCCCCACCAACACCCTCAAGGCCAATACCCATAGTGCCATGGAGCGAAAGGTGGACGTGCTCACGGACACGGCAACAGAGTTGCCACCCTCACCACCCCCCCACAAAATCTGCTCCAACCCCTAGATCTCCAATACCGTGCCCTCCACCTAAAACGTCTACAACATAATTTCTTCATCGATGAACCAATCTCCTCCTCCTTGCTCTCTTACCTCCTCAACAAACTCCCTCACATCTCCATCAACCTCTTTGTCACACTTTTCTTCCAAAACTAGATCTCTTTTCTTGACCCCACTACCCTCTTCACCATTCACACCACCTCATCTTAGCAAACCTCATCAACTGGGCAACACTTTTGGAGTATAGGCATGCAACCAACGATGATGCCACCATTGATCTTTCAGTTTCACATGGCCTCTACCCATACCTATATGACTCATCCAAATCCCTCGCCGCCCTTGGCTTCCTGGAAAGACTCGGATGGTCGACAATCTACTATGCCTATAAAGCCCTTTGCCACTAAGGCCTCCCATCTTATACCTCATATGGGCTCTTAATCCTCTACCAACACTGGTACACCCAATTATAAGTCGTCGTTGCCACCATTAGCATCATGAAGTTTGATGAATCCCATGTTGCCTTCACATACAACATATCCACCATCGATGAGGCATGACAAGCCCATGACTTCTTCTTCCCCAAACGGATGACTTATGACCCCGATGAGGAAGGCAACAACAACAGTGATGGCACAAGGACGACACCAATGAGCCCCTAGCAAGAACCAATCCCAATCCCCTCCTCATCACCCTCCACCCCCACCGCATCACCACTCCCACCTCGGCCCTAGCTCTCACCCCCCCACTCCACCCACCCCGCAGCGGTGCGCCCACCACCACTCCTTGGAACCTCCGACCCTCCACACCATCCTCTCAAGAAACAACTTCCCTCCTTCCACATCTTCAACCACCAATTTACCCCTTTTTCCCTCGCCTTCTACAACACCCCCTCATGTTCCCTCTCCACCCCCGTCACCCACACCACCATCACCCCCTTCATCCCTCCATCTGGGATTGGGACTTCTCGTTGTAACCCCCCAAGGATCTACCCTCTACATAGGCATGTCCCACTCCTTTCCTTTTGGCATCATTCCCTCCTCGTTAGGTGCTCCACCTTTGCCACATCTTCCAACCTCCCTTCACCCACCCCTTGGAGGAAAGTGAGATCCCACTACAAACCCCGCAATCACTCATAATTGATTTCATATTACCTCTTTGTGATCAAACTTTCATCACTTCTTTTAACATGGTCTTAGAGCTTCTTTCCATTGGAGTGGGTTCCTTCATGTGTTGATAGGATGCACCTTAGTGTTTGTGGGTGTATGTAATTTGTTCACTGTTAAAATATACAAGTGAATGGGTGTGTGCGGGAACAAGCCCTTATAGAGCAAGAGGCTATAAAAAAGAATCTGTAAATGAGTGAGAAGTAGTGAAAAGTTGAGAGGTATCTACTGAGAGAGAATAAATGGTAGCATGAGAAGATTTAGGATGTGTGGAGATATTTTGGAAAAAGTGAAGAGGTGGAGAGAATCAAGCTAAAGAGGTGGAGTGAATCAAGAAGAGATCAGTGGGATTAGATGTTTGGCATCTTGTGGATGTAAACTCTATAAATTGATCCATTGGCCTAATGAGTATTTGCTGGTTTTTGAGTATCCATGCCTACATTAAGCTATCAATTAATTGCTCACTAATCTCATCTTAATCATCGTCTAATCTCTTTGTTTAATGATGTTGATTCTTGCATTTGATCCACCATAGCTCATCACTTTGCTTGTATTTTAACATGGTATCAGAGCCTAGTTTAGGATCCATCCAATTTATGAGCTTATTATCTTGCTAATCACCCTATTAATTAAGATTAGGAGATAATCAATTTTTAGTCAATTTTCAACAAATTCTCTACACCCCTAGCTTGTTGAGGGGCTTGATATCCCTCCAAGCTTAACATTAGGTAATAGCCTCTTAGCCCCACCTAGCCAAGCTACCCACGCACTGGCCCATCGAGACAAATCGCCAAACTACCAACAGAAGCTGTAGAAAATCGTGAATTCACTAGCACTTCCATTCTGGAGAAAAACTCAGATCTACAATTACACAGAATCAATTAGTCTAATTCCTCTTGGCCCTAGGGGTTTTCAAGGATGCTCTACATGTTGGTAATGTCAAATTTGTGAAATTCCTCAAGGAGAAGTGGCATCAAGCTCTACATCAAATCTGCAACAAGCGACTTTAGTAAAACAGAGATTAAGCATTCAATGTTTGGTCAAATCTATTTTTTTATTAGCTTGATCCTCTACTAGACTAATTGCTATTGATGGCTTTGAAAGGGGTTGAGCTCATTTGAACTCTAAGGCCCCAGATCTGGCCTCCTCGCACACTGTGTTTTCTACACAAAAAATAGGAGATTATTTTACTAATTAGTTAATTAATCAGCACTAATCACTGTATTTTGGTACAATTGAGGGTTCAAATTTACCATTGCTATCTGATAATAATTAGTTGATTAATCAGTACTAATCACTGTATTTTGGTGCAATTGAGGGTTCAAATTTACCATTGGTATCTGATACAGATCCCTATCACTTCAGATTACAATTCGAAGATAGTTTGATACTCCAACCATTCAATACAGATTTGTTACCCTTGGCTTTATGTAATTTTTGGTGAATTTATGCTCATAAATCTGTTGTAATCATCACCTAAACACTAGATTGAGCTGTAAAAGGGTAGACACTATCCTTGAATCTTGAATTGGATCAAGAGGTAAGACCCCCTTCACATCATCATGAGCACGGCACAAGAGATAGTAAAATTTAATGGGGAGAAATTTTATACATGGCAAACAAAAACCATGTATTTACTCATGAAGGAAACATCTGTGGGGGCTAGTTAAGGGAAGAGATGAATGCCCAGAGGTGATTGGGAAAAATGAGTGGAAGCGTAGGAATGAGAAAGCATTAGAACTCATTGCACTCAGTTTAAATTATGAAATCATTCACCACATCACAGGGATACAATGGGAAAAAGATGCATGGGATGAACTGAATAAATTATTTGGCACTCAAGCAAAAAATTCAAAGATAAATCTGTTAATGCAATCCTACAAACTTGACATGAAGGAAAGTGAACCTTTAATCACACACTTGAACAAATACAAAAGCATTAATAAGCAACAACTGGTAGTCATTGGTAAGAAGGTAGAGGATGATGAGGTACTAGCAATGCTTCTGAAGAGTGTGGACAAAGGTGAATATGAAAACATTGTGGCAACCTTAAAGAATGTACCTGAATTGAAGCTGCATGAGATAGAAGGAGCTCTATTAGAGCAAGAGACCAAGGTCAAAGAGAAGAAATGGGTGGACTCAACAGCTAGAGAGGAAAAAGCATTCTTCACCCGAGGAGGATTCTCACGAGGATGAGGACGAGCAAGAAGAAGCAGAGGAGGAGGAAGGACCTTCACTTGCCACACACAACTGTGAGAAGCCAAGACACATGGCAAGAGACTGCTACAGCAAACCCAGTGGAGAAGGAACGACATCGGCAAACTTCATGGAGACTCCTAAGGAAGTGGAGTCAGATCATCTTTTGTGTGTGTGTGTGTGTGTGTGTGTGTGAGAGAGAGAGAGAGAGAGAGAGAGAGAAACCCCACAACACAATATAACTTGCCCCAATAGAGTAAAACCACCTCTAAGCCACCGATGATGTAGGCCATGTGGTAGATGTATGTGTGAGCACTTTAGTCAAGGTCATGGGCACTTGTAGTAGCCTTGGACACACACACACACACACACACACACACAGAGTCAAAGACTATGAGTTTAGGGACTTGAGGCACTGGTCACGGGGGCTACCAAGGAAGAGGGAAACTTGGTATAGGGTCCAGGTGTGCTAGGATTATTCACTTGAGGGGAGGTGTTGAAATATACAAGTGAATGGATGTGTGCGGGAACAAGCCCTTAGCAAGAGGCTGTAAAAGAGAATCTGTAAATGAGTGAGAGAAGTAGTGAAAAGGTTAGAGGTATCTACTGGGAGAGAATAAAGGATAGAATGAGAAGATTTAGGATGTGTGGAGATATTTTGGGAAAAGTGAAGAGGTGGAGAGAATCAAGAAAAAGAGGTGGAGTGAATCAAGGAGAGATCAGTGGGATTAGATGTTTGGCATCTTGTGGATGTAAACTCTATAAATTGAGGCATTGGCCTAATGAGTATTTGCTGGTTTTTGAGTATGCATGCCTACATTAAGCTATCAGCCACTAATCTCATCTTAATCACTATCTAATCTCTTTGTTAATGATGTTGATTCTTGCATTTCATCCACCATAGCTCATCACTTTGCTTATATTTTAACATTCACAAGCATTCTTTCTCATCATTAAGTGGAAGTGAGAGATGCATTGTGAGCATTGGTTGCTTGGTGAGCATCATCTTAGTGCACATTTCTTTGTGCAAAACTATGTGTGTAATCTTCTCATTGCATTGGTTTAGGTGGCATACACACTAGTTTAAGAGAGGGAGATCTCATACTTTATGAGGATATTCTATGTGGAGTGGCTTCCTTATAAATGAGAGGAAAAGAGAAAGTTATTCTCTAAGTGAGAGAGCCATTGCAAATCTCAGTGTGAGAAATCTATGCATTTATGTCATCATCTTGAAAGCGAGGTCCTCAACAATACTACTGTGAGATTTAGTCCTATGTGAACTAAGCTCTAGCTCTTTGTGAGTCTCATTCCAAGAAAAAGCAATCTTGCGTGATGTAGCAAGCTTGAAATAGAGCTTCCAATGGCAAAGATATCCTCTCTACTGTGTGAAGGGAGGAGGTCAAGAAGGTCCAAGGTATCTTCCATTGTGTGGGTAAAGATCTCTGCATTCAGTCATAATTGAGATACAACAAGGAAAGTAATTAAAGAGGAGAGAGAAGGTAACCTACTTTGCTAATCTTAGAAAGTTTTTCCATGAATAAATTGGTGAGGAAATGCGCTCTCTATATGAGAAGATCTCAGTGTCTAATTGAGCTCAATCTTGAGCTAATGAGATGAGTAGCTCAATCTATGTAAGTGTCGTGCTTCAAATTTGTAGAATACAACTCCACTATTGTGCAACAAAATCATGTCCCTTCACTACTTCTAACTGCATATGAGGCAACTACTATTATTGCTGCATTAGTACTTTGTGTAGCTCACATTAAGGAGCTAAGTGCAAGCTATGTGTTGAGCTCACACCATAGTTTAATCATCTACATCCCAATGCTTAGATGGGTTCCCTTTTTGGTGCATAGATTGAGGCGTGATTTCCCCCTTTCTAGACTTAAAGAAAGGAATCATTTTCAAAGGTTTATGTCTAAAGGTTTTAACCTTACTACTTTGGTGCATATTTTTTAAATCTTTGTGAACACCCTTACATAGTCAAATCCTTTGCGATATTTTGCTTTGTATAAGTTCAAGCCTTTGTGACCAACACCATCAGCATTGTAGTCCTCATTTATAAAGTGTTCTCCCATCGTGAGTGTGAACACATATGGTGTCTGATAATGCTTAGATTCATTAAAACCAAAACCAAAGTCCAAGTGCAAAAATTAAAGCAAGCATTCACACCAAGGAAATCTCCAAGGTTAAATCAAAGCCAATTTATTACCACTCTTTTATGAGTCCCTAGGGTGGTCATAGTTTTGTTGCGCTCATCTTCATCTTTTTTATGAAGAGATTCTTGAGTGAAGTTTTTTGTTGTGACAATAAGCTCCATTGTAAAGTCCTATAGCTATAAAGAACTTCCCTATTTATGTAATTTGGAAACACCGTGTGTGTGTGAGGTTGAGTACCATGGGAAATATGGTGGGAAATTTTTTTGATAAGACAAACAAATTTGATGGATCCAAGTGCCATAATTGGTTGATCAAAATGCAAATGTGTCTTATAGAGAAAGACATGTGGGGAGTGGTCAATGGCACTGAAAAGAGGCCAAATCAAGATCCATATCTTATTACCAAATGGACCAATCTAGACTCCAAGGCTTTATCCCTCATCATTTGTGTAGCAAATTCATCAAGTGAGCTCAGCAAAGACTTCTAAAATGAAGCATGGCTTAGGCTCAAATCCATTTTTGGGCAAACCAATGCACGTGCTAGGTTTTTCTTAAGGAAGAAACTTTACAAGATGGAAAAGGATGACAAAACTAGTGTTTCTTCTCATGTCAATGATATTAGATGTATGATTGATCAACGAGTGGTGCAGATGTTACCATTGATGAAGATGAGGACATCTATGTGTTGCTCTCTTGCATGTCAATGATATTAGATGTATGATTGATCAACGAGTGGTGCAGATGTTACCATTGATGAAGATGAGGACATCTATGTGTTGCTCTCTTGCATGCCTCCTTGTTATGAGCAGTGTGTTTGAGTGATAGCAAATGAAACAAATCATACTCTTAACTCAGTGACTTATACCCTCATTGTAAAGGGATCCCGTATGGAGGGTTCCAAGGCTTGAGCTCCTTCAACACAAGTCCCAGTAGAGCATGCCTATTCACCACAGTTAAGGACAAAGAGAAGAAGACCAAGGCTCCTCGGTCTTGCTACTAATGCAAAAATAAGGGAAACATTATCAAGGACTACTTCAAAAGGAAGAAGGATGAAGAGGAGAAAGAGAAGGGCAAGGCAAAGCAACCAGAGGAGAAAGTGGCCAACTTTATTGACACATTATTTTAGCAATTGCTATGTATGATATTTTATAGCATGTGGGGCATTTTTTTCTTAGTAATGTCTTAGTGGTTTTATCTTAATGGTAGGCTTAATCCAAGCACACCCGACATAGTATGGATGCTTGATCAAGGGAGGGTGTTAAAAAATATGTGATGTAGCATCCATCCTTAGTGCAAACCTTTGTGGGAAATCCTTAGTGGTAACTTAAAATAAGTGGTCTCAGTTTAGAAGGCTCTGGTTTTACTTGATTACTGTGCGTATGTCAATAAGGTGACTCTCTGATTCTAGCCATCACCTTTTAGGTGAGTTAGGTGAGAGATCTTAAGGGAGGTGGAGTGATTTTAGGGCTCTAGGTTCCTCCTCCTCATGAGTTTATGTAAATAGGCTCTTCTAATCATTCTTAAGCTAAGTGGAGAGAGTAGAGTGCATACTTTGTGTACTTTCTCAGTTCTTAAAATACTAAGTGGAGAGAGTAGAGTGCATTCTTAAGCTAAGTGGAGAGAGTAGAGTGCATACTTTGTGTACTTTCTCAGTTCTTAAAATACTAAGTGGTCTTTGTGGAGATACTCTCTTCATTAGAACTTCATTAGCTATGATTATGTTTATGGTGGGCTATCTCTTGAGTACATTCCATTGCTCTTGAGTCTCATTCATTTATGCTTGTGTAGCTTGTTCATCATGTGTTAAGCACATTGATGATAGCTTGTTCATGTGTTGAGCACATTGATGATAGCTTAAGATAATGTTAATCACTCATAATTGAACGCATATTATCTCTTTGTGATCAAGATTTTATCACTTCTTTTAACATATAAATACAATACCAAATAACCTAAATGTTAGTGTTAACCTAATTCTAGGGTTAACAAGGGCTACCGCCATTCTCTTACATCAAGGAGTCACGGTAGATACACCAAAGGGTCATACATTCAAGATATGAAGCCATAGTGTCCAAAGCTACAACTTGAACAGGTGCCCCTAATGGTGTCACACGGAGTATTTATGGTGATTCCTGCTTCAAGAGCGTGGGCAGCAAGATAGGATGAAGTCCTAAGTGATGTACTTCATGGATATATTATGAGAGTAGTCATTGTAATAGTAGTAGGTCTCTTATGAGCCTAAAGTGCCCGGGCGACCACAGTTTGAGTGTGAATACTTATGGCCATGTATATAAGTGAATTTCTCTCATAATACAACATACTCTCCCATTGTGCAATTGAGTCTTGCTCTTACAAATCTCTCTCCCTAATGCATGCTAGTGAGTGTGTGTAAGTGAAGTGAGGTGAGAGGAGGGACGAGGACCCGTAGTAGTGCAATGCGACGGTGTGACAACGCTCGCAAGACGGGAGACGTGGTGGAATTACTTCTCAAGGAGTTGTAGAGCTTGGAGACCTCAAGGGTTGCGAGCTCAACCATTGCAAATATCCTCACAACAATTGCGGTTCACCAGGTAATCCCTTTTTGGTGGATGTGTTTCAAGGAGGGTTAGGGTCAGCCACCATAACATTTTTGGCACCGCTGCCGGGGAGCCATCCTTTGGCTTTTTCCATCGTTTTGCCTCTAATCTACACATAACCCATTGCCCATTATCTTGATTAATGGTTTCCCATGAAAAAGATGTGGATTTGTGTGAGATTTGGTGTAGAATAGCTCTCTTTTTTATTTTTAAAAAGAATGCTTTTTGCTTAATTTTTTAAATTAAATTATTATTTTTGTTGTTGTTTTTATGATTTTTCATATTCTTAGGGCTTGCACATAGTTTGTATTAGGCTTAGTTTGCATCAAACAATGCAAGAGAATACAATTTTTAGTGAATGTTAACTCTCTTTAGTGTTAAACATAGAACTAAGATCATTAATTCTAGTTTAATTGTGTGTTTGTTGTTGAAATTGTTTGGATTAGAGTGTTAGCAAGCATTACGAGTAGCTTAATCTTTCACAAAAAATTAAAACCATAAAAAAAACCCTTGAATTTGACTAATTTCTCTTAATGGACTGATTTTTGTCATTAAGGGTGATTAATCTTGTTCAAAAGGCCAAAAAAATAGAAAATGTGTTAATTGGGATCTAAATTGATCATATGAGTAGTTGAAATTAAGATTTTTGAGTCTTTTGAGAGCATCTAGATACATCAAAACACTTAATCACATCAATTTTTCATCAATTGGAGAAATTTGACTCTATTTGCTTAAATTTACCTTAAAAGAGGAGACCATAATTAAGAGCCTAATTAATCTCCTATTTTACACAATTATTGATGCATAAATATTAGCATTTCCTTGCTCTATGATATGCTCAATTGTGTGAATTAATTAGAGATTAATGGTTAATTAGAGTCTTTGATTAGTGTTAAAAAAAGATTTATGAAAAGATTAATCTTTGATTAAGATTTAATCACTTTTTTACATAACTCATTAAGACTAATGAGCATTCAATGACTAGACGCTCATGAGTTGTCAAAATTTCCATTTTGGGGATCATTTATCGAAGGGTGTAAGGGGTGTCATTAAAAGGTTGACTTTTTTTTATTCCCACTTACTTTTTTGGGAAAACATCTATATCCCTTTCATTTTAAATTCAAAAATATTTTCCTCCAAAAAAAGAAAATTCGTATTTTTCACTAAACTCCAAAAAAAAATCCGATCGTGAACGGAATTCCGACGAAAATTTTGGCTGTGAGAAATTCCGTCGTAAAAATTTCGGCCATGAAAGTTTTGACGTGAAAAAAAAATCAAATTTAATATTCCGTGGAGAAACGTTTCACGGCGTGAAACATCAAATGTTTCACGGCGTGAAAACCTAACGTTTCACGGGAAAAAAAATCAAATTTAATATTTCGTGGAGTCCAGTTTCACGACATGAAACATTGAACGTTTAACGACGTGAAAACCTAAGATTTCACGTAAAAAAAAATAAATTTAATATTCCGTGGAGTCCGGTTTCACGGCGTGAAACATTGAACGTTTCATGGCATAAAAACCTAAGGTTCACGCAAAAAAATAAATCAATCAATCAATTAAAATCAAAATTTATAAACTCGTGAAGTTTGTCGTCGACATGAAGGGGTCCGTCGAGAAAAAAACAAAAAACAAAAAACACCCCTGTTTGGAGGCCCGTATCTCTTAAACCGTATATCCGATGAAGGTGCTCTAGGGCTCATCGAAAAGCTGACATCATCGAGCTCGTCGACTTTGGATTTGATCGTCTAGGTCAAAATCGACCATTTTGACAATCGACCAGCAACGTCAAAATTCGACCCAAAAATCGAGACAAAAAACAATCCAAAAACCACGAAAAAATCATAAAAAACGACGCGAAAACGACCTCTATCCGATCACCTTGCAGTAGTCTAGAAATATGAAACCAAGGGGGAAAGAAATGTGGTGCCATGGAACACAAGGAAAGTAGGGAGTGAGTCACATGAGCAAGAGAAGAAGGATGCACATTAGAAAAAGGAATAGACTAAGGGTCTAATGTCAAAGGTTGATTTGTATGATCATTTGTAAAAGCTAAAGTCAAAGGTCAAAAAGGTAGCACATGGGAAACACAAGGGGACACATAACATGTGAACATTTATGGACACCAAATTCAAGTTCATTCTAGCGCTTCAAGACGACACACATTCTTTTAAAGCACATTAAAAATTTACAAGAACAAGCAATCAAGTGGATAAAGCTACCCAAGCATTCTAGTTTGGGTTAGTAGTTCATTACCATTTAGCTACCACTAGTGTTACTATTGGTGGCTGCTTGGGCGACTACTTTCACTTGCAAAGATCAGTCAGACAGGGTTGTTCTCTTGCTCCAAACATGTTTCTCTTCTTTGCTAAGGCCATGGCTTACTTTCTTAGAATCAAAGCTTCTGGTATTTGTGGCTTGCACTTGCCCTTGGATATACATGAGGATCTATTAGATGCCGAGTGTGCAGACGACACTACTTTGTATGTATAGGATTTCGAGTTACTCTCTTGACACTTGCCTAGCGGCAACGAGAGCCAAGATCCACTGGAACAAATCCTTGGGTTTTCTTACGGATCTGATGGTTCCCAGGACACTGGCATGGTCCACTATCATTTTAATTTGGGGTATTTTGGACCGGCAAGTTTCTAGTATGTGGTCTTACTTCAAGAGATCACACATGGAAGGCTTTACTACAGGATGGAGTGTCATTGCTACCCTCGCCTATTCGTTGGATCTTTACTGAGGCTCAATATCAGCCACCTCGATCAGCATCCTCCACAGTCTGCTGAGGGTATGGCACTCTCTCAAAACAAATCTTTTTTTAATCTATAATATAAAAAGCTAAATTCCTTATATATATATATACCCCTAGATGAATCTAGGAACATTCCCAAATTCCTTATTTCTTGTAAGGTAAATCTTTTTCCTTCTCAACTTCACACAAACAAGCAAACCACTAAATTCATCCGGCTTGTTAAAAAAACCATTCTAAGGAGGATCAAACACTAGCTCCATTGCATAGTTGAATAGAAATGAAGAAGATGAAGTTAAGCTACTAATCAAGAAGTAATTAGCATAATGATGAGCATAATGACAACATAAGTGAGGGGCAATAAAATGTGTTGATTTCAATAGATGAGAGCCTCTTTATATAGGCTGAAGTACATGAGGATTAAGCTCAAGATTATGTGTTAATCATCATCTAAATCATCTCCACCTTCCCTCCTAGATTCAAGCACCTAAAAGTGACCACCAACCCTAGAATCTTGCTAATCACACCAATGCTACCTAATCAAGGGATCACGACCCCTTTGGCTGATGTTGAGCTCCTAAATGACACTTTTACATCATGGTAAGATTGCATAATAACCTTTGTATCCATTTGCCCATAATCTATAACTTTAGTGCATAGTGCTAGTTACAAGGTATGTGCCCTACACATCATTTTAGTGAAGGTGTTTGCCATATTTTTTAACACCCCTCCTCAAACACTGAATCCACTCAATGATGCAGTTGGTCCTGCTGACTCTCATGAGCCTAATTAACCACCCAATGCTCAGTGATAGCATGCATGAGCGTGGTCTGACTAGCAATGCCATACATAGGTTATGCCAATGTGAACTCAGAGGCTTTAGTCATGCGTACAAAAGAGGTATGGGACGACTTTAGAAGAGTGTGACAAGACGTGGCTACATGTATGAGTGAAGAGGACACCCATGTGTATAGGGCATGCCCTTGCTTTTAGCACTTTAGAATAAATGATTTGATCTAATCATAGATAGGGCCTCATGATGGTGGCCCTTGTCTTCATCTTTTTCTTCTTCTTGGTCTTCTTCCTGCTGCACTTCTTCCATGATGTAGACTCGTTGCATCTTCTTCTTGGCAAAACAATTCTTCTCTACATGGCCAGGTTTGTGACAAAAGTCACAAATGAGATTGTTGTTGTTGTAGCCCTTGTTGTAGTTGCCTTTGTTCTTGCCATACCTACTAGATCCTGCATAATAAGCATTTTCAGTAGACAAGGTTGATGACGATGGAGACTCCATTTGCTTGGTCTTTAGTTTTCTCTCCTCCTCAAGAAGAGATGCTTCAATGTCCACAAGCTTTGATATTGGCATATTGGTCAAGGTTGTGACCACATGGTCATATTCTTCAGGTAAAGATTTAAGTAATACACCAATGGAGACATCTTCATCCATCTTAAGACCTATTCCTGCAAGTTGTGTTAATAGACCTTTCATGTAGTTCAAATGTGAGGCTAGGGATGTGCCAGACTTCATTTCTAGCTTAAAAAATTCAATGAGCAAACCAAACTTTGAACTTTTAGATCGAGCCCCAAATAGAGTTGTGAGTTGGTCCCAAACTTCCTTGGAAGTTTCGCATCCATCCACATGATGAATGTAAGTGTCATCAAGCTCCAATGTGATGATGGCACGAGCTTTGTCATCTCTTACTTCCCAACAAGGAACATCAGCAAGAGTCCTTGGCTTCTTCTCATTCCCATTTACTATGTTGAAGAGCCCCTTCTTCATGAGCATTAACTTGATGCGGGTTTGCCATGTGTGAAAACCATGACCTTTAAAGTGCATTGATGGAGAATCCTTGGTAGCCATTATGATATGGAATGAAGGGGGTCTTACCTCTGATGATTGAGGCAGTGTCTACCCTTTTACAAGAGAGATTAAGACCAAAGAATAGTGCTAAATCAAGTTATTTAGCATATGCTTTCCAAAAGATAAAACCAGAATATTCTGCTCACTATGCAGAGAAATGAGCTCACTTGGAGTCAATATTTGAAGGAGTTGCACAAAGAATAAGCTAAAAATCTTCAAGGGAATTGAATAGCAGTATGTCTAGATGATTTTAGAGCCCACAAACACTTGCTTAAGCAACTTAATCAATGAGTAATCTCAAATTTACCAAAGTACCTTTTCTGGCTATGGCAGTTCTGGACAGCACCCTGGTTTTTTGCTTGGTGTGTGAAGCACACTCAATCATTTGCAAAACCCTCTTAGGAGGAGTAAGTTTAGGTTCCAATGAAGCCACACCTAAGAGGAATTAGACCAATTTGATGTGTGTGAGCTGCAACGATACTTTTGGTGGTCGCCTATCAAAAACGTGCCTGTTTTGGGGAAAACGAAGTTGCCGGCGACGTGGAGCTACGAATGGTGCAATTGAGGTGCCATGCCCCTTAGCAATATTGCTGGTGAAGTGCCCACAAAAGGATTTTGGCAATGGTTACGTGGTTTGTGAGCACCAAGGCCTCCACTCAGCTGCTATTCTAGATCCTATTTTCTAGGAAACCCATAAAAGCTAATGAAACCCTAATTTTCACTAATCTCTTGCTAAGCAAATAAGATGGGGCTTGATTCTAAATGCATGGGCTAGTCCTAGCTCTGATACCATGTTAAAAAAACCATTCTAAGGAGGATCAAACACTAGCTCCATTGCATAGTTGAATAGAAATGAAGAAGATGAAGTTAAGCTACTAATCAAGAAGTAATTAGCATAATGATGAGCATAATGACAACATAAGTGAGGGGCAATAAAATGTGTTGATTTCAATAGATGAGAGCCTCTTTATATAGGCTGAAGTACATGAGGATTAAGCTCAAGATTATGTGTTAATCATCATCTAAATCATCTCCACCTTCCCTCCTAGATTCAAGCACCTAAAAGTGACCACCAACCCTATAATCTTGCTAATCACACCAATGCTACCTAATCAAGGGATCACGACCCCTTTGGCTGATGTTGAGCTCCTAAATGACACTTTTACATCATGGTAAGATTGCATAATAACCTTTGTATCCATTTGCCCATAATCTATGACTTTAGTGCATAGTGCTAGTTACAAGGTATGTGCCCTACACATCATTTTAGTGAAGGTGTTTGCCATATTTTTTAACACGGCTCTACGCTAAGCTCAGACACCATTTTCCTGAACACTGGGCAAGGGTGAAAGAAAAAGCCAAGGAAGTTGAGTTATGCAAGAAATCATCTAGGGATGATACCAAAAAGCCAACAAAAACAGTGATGTATTCAAAATAGAAACTCAATGTGATAATGGAAAACCTACTCTTAATGATTACGAAGGTCAAGCTTGAGTGTTGATGGCATTGAATAGAGTCAATTATGTTCAAAAGGCTAAGCCAAAGTCAATTCAATGGTAGAAAGCTCCAGAGTACAATATTAGAGAGACCAACACATGAGCTGATACTCTTCTGCACAAAAGGAAGCTTCCACAAAATCATATTCACTCAATCATAATGCATAAAGATGATGTTCCTACGCCTTTTTCCTACATCTATCCTGATCATGTTGCTCAAGTCATGAAGACAGTGAATGGGAGGTTTTTGTGCTATCCTTCTTTTTTGTGTACCATGAAAGTTCGCATACACTTTCCCTTGCTTGAAAGATTCAAATCTTTCTCCTGAGAGTAAAGTTTTTCACTACTTTTGACATCGATAACAACCTATCTTCCCAATGGGGTTAAGTGTATTCCAAACTCTCGGTTAATCTTATTGGATAATGAGACAGCTGGTTTGAAGTGTTTTTTCCTTGGCTTCTTCTCGTAACTACCAAATTACTCCTGTTTGGAAAAAATTGTGTGAAGACTAATAAAGATGACCCAAGGGCCACCACAGTTACCATCTTTGTTCCATTTACACCTCTCATAGTCTTTGTATCTCATGTCTGGGCACCACATGGATGGGTTTTTGGTAGCTACGAGGATTGTTTATCATGTGAAACTGCACCATCGAAAGTGTATGACCTAGGATCATCGAGTATTTCCAATGGATAAGGCATGTTTAAGAAAGCTGCCTACAACTCTTCCAATGTCTTCCCAATGCCCATGAGCATCCATCACACACTATGATGAAGCCTGAGATTAAACACATTTCACCCTAATAATCTGATAACTGATAGAATGTGCAGCAGCGGAAGAAGGGAAAGTGGAAACACAAGAGAGAGAGTGAGAGAGAGAGATGAAGAGGAAACACAAGTGAGAACCTGCTCTCAATATCATCACCAAAAGGAATATATGTCTCGAGCAAGAGGGGAGAACCTTGTATGTGAGGGACGGCAGCTAGACAAGCTAGAAAGCAATGCTATAAGCAGTGAAATATGAGGGAGGCATGCCAGCTATATATACTCCTACATGAAGGCAACCGACTGGAGCAAAAAGTACCTCCACGATTGGGAAAAATTCCTAGGACCATAAATGGAGAATAAATATGGGTAAAATATAAGTGAGGGGTAACCAACCCCTCGGACTAACATGGTCAGCCCTAGAGGCTAAAATAAGACACCAAATAGGAAGATAGCAGGAAGGGGATGATGTCTAACAATAACACTAGTCAAAAATATTGAAGAAGTCTTAAGAAAAAGCTTCTGTATGTATTCTCCATAAACACACTTACACCCGGGTCCCCGATACTCTTAAAACGAGAATTAGAAAGAGAAGTATCTTAATTTGTGAAAATCATGCAACAATCCCTTATTCCTGGTCCAAGTACCACTTCATGATGGCAACCCGCTCAGCTGGGGACCTGGCCATGATGAGCTCACTCTCCACAATAGCCTCACTTGAGCTTACATCTGCATACTTTGTGGCTGGGGTAACATACCTCACGTGTATGAAGATCGGAGATGTGTTGCCCAAAGCTCCTGCAAACGCTTCAAGAGGCGAGTCTTCCTGCAATCATATGGACTGCCGACCACGATGCCAACATTGCTCGACTGAGCCAGCCACCAACCACAGAGCTCCTCCAATTCAAGGCGAAGGCTCCCCCCATCAATCAGCTTTTCGATAACCTTCGCCCGTTCATCCCAATTAATCTCGTCTTTGCTCGATCCTGCACCCATCCTCCTGCTCCTCCTCTTCTTCTTCTTCTTCTTCTTCTTCTACTTCTTTTTTTTTTCCAAAAAAGGGCAGGTGTATTTAAGAAAAAAGAGAGAATCCTAGATACATTGGCCACGTGTCCATCATGTAGTGGACATGTGGCAAGAGCAGTTAACAAAAAACGTGTAGTCTCATGTGACTACACGTGTCAGCACCTTCCTATTGGTTCGGTCTCCTCCACACATGCGGCTATTCCTCTCTGCATGCTTCCTTCTCTCGCGATCATCCGACCTTACGGTCAGCTCTGCACCTTCTTGCCCGACGCCTTGAGCGTTGGAGGGAGGCTTGGTGAGGAGTACCTTCTTGCTGATGGGCGATTATCTTCATCCTGCATCTCTTCCAGCGGCGGCGAACAGCCTTCGTCTCGGTCTTCCTACCGCTTCATGGTGTCATCCTTGGTCAAGTGGTGGAGGCTATCTCTAAGGTACATGTAGTTTTCATCTGAACCTGGTTGTGGGACTTTTCCTGTTTGTTCGAATTCATCCCTTCTGCAGACACCCCCGATAGGACGCTGGAGGACTCTCCAGCGGTGAGGAGCCTTCTTCTTTCTTGGTCCACCAATACAGCAGGAGGAGGATCAGCAGGTATAGGTTGACCATAATCAGGGCTTCTCTGTTCTGATACTTTTCCACCGGCCTTGCAGGAGGATCCGATGCAAACACAGGTGGCGGTTATCAGAATCTTCTTGTTGTTGTGTACCTGCATTCGAGTTTAGAGAGGGCTGTAGACGATGCTATGTCTGCGGGCCATGAGTTTCTTTGGTCAGAACTGAACTGCACTGTCAACCTTGCAGGAAGCTCCCACGATTCAATGGCAGTCTGGCGATAGGAACCACTCTGGAGCTATGGAGCACGCCAGGTCACTTTGCCTTAGCTGCTTTTTCTGCTTCTCTGGATTGGATCCTGGTACCTGTATGCATGTTGTTCCTCTTCTACTCCTGTATGGGGAAGAGATAGGTTTGCTTACTGAAGTCTGCATATTGCTTCTATTAATGCTCTGTCCTTAGAAAGGATTAGGATAATCTTATCTCTGGTTTTTTCCAGTTTTTCCCTGGTGTAATCTGAGGCTCTCTTTTGTAACTTAATCAGTAACTTCTTCTCCAGATTGAATAGGACTTGTGTTTGTTTGTTCCAATACCTGATGCATGTTGTGATTAAATAAACAGAGAGAGGAGGGCCCTTGATTTCGGGGTTATCAAAAGTGACTGCAATCCTCTGTAGCCAGGCATGCCAGAGATACTCGCATCTTATTACGAGCATCCTATGTTTTCTCCTAACATTGTATTCTTCCAATTTACATCTTTTCCCCAATTGAGAATAGCTGCATGTAGCTCTTTGAAAGTATTTGAGATGTGTTTGCAATGTATAAAAATGTGGAGATCGTCCTCAGGTAAGCCGCATCTTGCACATTGATCTGAGGCAATGTTAAGCTTAGCAACCTTACTCTGTGTCCAAATGGCTCTGTAGGCAACCAGCCAGGCGAGGCAAGATTTCTTGGGTTCAATGTGTGTGCTCCATAGCTCCTTGAGACTGTTGTACCATCTTTTCTTGTCCCAGGTGATATTCCATCTGCGGTTAAGAGTGACATGAATTGGGGGGGATTTTTCAAGATTAGGGATGGGGAGGAGGGGTTTGTTCTTTAACCAGTGAGTGAAAGGCTAGGATATTGAAGGTGGGGGATTTGCTAGTTTTCCAGATTTCTTGAGTGTTCCATTGGATTGCTCTGCTTTGGATTAGATCTAGTTCAGGGGTTCTGCAGTCGAATTTGGCTACCAGCTCTGCTCTTGTGAGCCAGGTACCGTGGTGAGGGTTGAACATATCTGCCCACATTGCTAGACCTTTTTTGTGCAGATTAAGGGCTATTTTCTCTTCTTCTGGCTCAAGGAGGGTATGAGGGAGAATAGACCACCAGCAGAAGTCAGTGGCTAATATACCTTCTGATTTGTTGTCCTTGGGATTGATGGATAGAAAACTTTTAGTTCTGAACCAGGCCTTCCATATGGAAGTAACTAGTTGGCTCCCTTTAGGGGTTATGGGGTGCTTGGAGGCTACTATGGTGATGATGGGAAGATTGAGCCACTTATTGTGTCCAGTGATTGTGAACCTAGGGATGTCCTTGACCAATAGATGTGAACCTAGGGATGTCCTTGACCAGTAGATGTGCCCAGTCTTCGGTGGGGTTCTCCATAGCTCTGATGATCCATTTAGCGGCCATTCTGTCAGCATATAGGCGAATGTCTTTAATCCCCAGCCCTCCCTTGGTTTTGGGCACCGTGCAGGTGTCCCATTTTACTTTAGGTCTACTTCTATGCCATGGGTCACCTCCCCAAAGGTAGTTTCTGCAGAGCTCGGTGAGATCATTGAGGTCAGCATCAGGGGGTCTCCAGCAGCTGAGGAAATATATCGTAGAGGGGATGATGAAATGGTTAAGTACCATAATTCTCCCTGCTAGTGATAGTTGCTTTCTTTTCCATCTCAGTAGCTTGCTTTCTATTTTCTCCATTACCCATTGCCATCTTTGTTTCAGAGACACCTTGAAACCCACGGGTATACCGAGTAGCCTGAATATCTCACCATCCTGAATGCTATGATAACCTGTGTCCATGAGCCAAGAGGGGAGGGGGTTCAATGAGGGTTTTGATACCTGTTTTGCTGTGATTGATTTTGGATCCTGAGGCATCACAGTAAGTTTGGAGACAGCTCTAGAGTACCTTGATGTTCTCTTCTTCGTTTGCTATACGACTGTTAGTGTCGTCCGCAAACATCTGAGTGCACATTTGATCTCCATTGGGTAGTTTGATACCAACTAGTTCTCCTTTGCTTATCTTGTCCTTTATTAGCCAATTAAGACCATCTGTAGCTATAGCATAGAGTAGGGGAGCTAGAGGGCATCCTTGTCTGATACTTTTTTCAAGAGGAAATGGGTCTGACAGATCTCCATTGAAGATAATTTTAGCTTTGGCATTTCCAAATAGTGTTTTAACCATATGGGAGAACTGAGGTCCCAGGCCCATGTCTCTAAGGGATTGGAGGATGTAGTCCCACTGAATTCTATCGTATGCTTTCTCAAAGTCAATCTTGATATAAACAGGAAGTCCTGGTTGGTTTTTTCTGCATAATCAAAACCTTCCCATAGGGCGATTATGGAGTCCAAGATGTACCTGCCTTTGATGAACCCTTTTTGTTCCTTGGTTATCCATTGTTTCATGTGTTTATTCAGCCTGATGGCTAAAGCTTTGGCAAAGATTTTGTAGACACTGTTGAGCATAGTGAGGGGTCTCCAGTTTCCCATGATCTCCTTGGGGCCTTTTTTATGGATCAGCTTGATAAGGCCTTCATTGATTTGTGATAGCAGTGCTCCATATTTCAGTGATTCTTGCCATACTTTGAGAATGGGACCTGTTAGCACATCGCAAAAGGATTGGAAAAACTCAGCAGGCAGTCCATCCTCACCTGGACTCTTGTTGGGTTTGAGGGAGAAGATGACCTCTTTGATTTCTTCGTGAGAGATATCCTGCTCCAGAGTAACGGCTATGTTGGCTGGGACTGTTCTGGGTCTGACTAGTTTGATTGCTTCCATTGCGACTGCCTTAGTTGAGGAGGGGGGCCCTTCTTCCTGGAAAATGCTACGGTAGTAATCAGTGATCAGCTCTTTGTTCTCAGCTTGGTTCATAGCCTGGATTCCCTCCTTGTTTTTAAGCAAGGGGATATGCTCTTGCCTTTGTTTGACCTTGAGCATTTTAAACATTTCCTGACATGGCCTGTCTGATTTTCCTGTCCACCATTCCCTGGTAAAAAGCTTAGTATGTTGTAGAGCTATTTCTTCTTCTCTTTTGATTTTGACTCTGATCTGGTTGGTATTAGTTGGGTCAGTAGAGGACTCTTGTTCTTGCAGTTGCTCTTGGAGTTTTTGAGTCTGCTGGATCTGTGGGTTGAAACCTCCTTTTTGACCTACCTGAGTAGGTTTTGGGTGGACTTGACTGCCAGACTCCAAGCTTTGGCCGGGGAGAGGTTGTTGCTGAAGAAGGATTCCCAGATGTGTTTGACTTCTTCTTGAACTATGGGCAGTTTAAATAGAGCTGGATCTGTGTGAAACCAGCTTGATTTGTGTCTGAAGTCTTGATTGTCCATTGTAGTGATGATGGGGTAGTGATCTGAGATGCATGTGGTATTGTCTACAGCACATTCACACCTATTGTATTTAGAGTAGATTTCACCACTTGCGTATGCTCTATCTAGCCTGGCTTTTCTGGATAGATCTCCTGAAAAGAGTAGTTTTGCCATGAGAAGCTTCCTTCTCTTGACCCAGATCTTGCAGATTGAACTTGTGTTTTACCTTTTCCCATGCTTGTTTCTCTGAACCAGCAAGGGTTTGACCTTTGGATTTGAATCTGTCTTTGAGGGTTTCCACCATGTTATAGTCCCCCATAATCAGCAAAGGTGCTCTTAGCCTTAGCAGGGAGTTCTAGGTTCTGGTCCTCTGTTTCTGAGGGCCGTGGGCATACACTCTTCTTCTTCTACTTCTTCTTCTTCATCATCTTCTTCTTCTTCTTGAGGTCCTTTCAGTGTCGCCGGTTCCCACTGTGGGCCGTACATCTCCTGTTTTGACACAAACAAAAACGGGCCACACTGCGCTAAAAATAGAAAGACACGAAGTGACTTTGTAAAAAAAATACTTTTATTCTTGAAAATCTCACAATATATATATATTTAATAGAAATGCAAAAAAAAAACATTTTGGTGCCATATATTTGTTAAGAACCAAGAGGAGGAGCGTTGAATGAGATATTGACAAGATCATGCAAAAAAAAAAATTCAGCCTAGAAGGCAAGCACAATTCAAAAAGTGGCTATATGGTCATTACATATTCAAGCTACTAGACATATTAAGGACCAAACCAACAAAAAAGAGTGCTTTCTACGGGCATTCGTCCCACAAATTGAGAACAGCGACAAATTCAATGGTTCATTGGATACGTACAAAGCACAACTTGTGGCCGAAGGATTTGCACAGATAGAAGGTTTTGACTACAAAGACACATTTGCTCCCATAGCCCGATTGACTACAATCCGCACTATTCTAGCCCTAGCAATAGAGAAAGGGTGGTCAGTGATGTAAATGGATGTGAAGTTATCTTTTGTGAATGGGTCTCTCAAAGAGGGCAAGGTTTGCCGAATTTGGAAGACATTATATGGGCTGAAGCAATCCCCACGTGCATGGAATCAATGAATAAATAGGTACTTATTGAGCATTGGTCTTAAAAGAAGTCTTTTTTATGAAATTTGGTACATCTTTGAAGAGGATGGCAAGTACATGCTGATTGATGTATATGTGCATGATCTTACTCTTTTTGGAGATCACGGACGAGAAGATTACTCAGATAAAGGAAGCATTGTGCATAGAGTTTGAGATGAAATATCTTGGACTTCTGCTTTTTTGTTTGGGTATTGAGGAGTCTGACAAGATCTTCATGTGCGGATGTTGCCAAAGCTCTTGGGAAGAAGAACTTGGAGCAACATCTTCATACACTCGATATTGGGTCAAAATGGTAGTTCATCTTTTAGTGAACATTGAGGGGGGGTGTTGGATATCAATGCTCCACTCTTAGGTAAACTATGTAGGCACCAACTCACTCTATCTTGTAACCCTCCATATAAGAAGAAGGCATTTGTCAAGAGAGCAGTAGGTGCCTACTAGTAGGTCCCGATTTAAAACACTGTGAATGGTGGCGGGATGGCTAGAGACAATTATGGAGAAATCTAGGCTACATGCATGTGCACCAATAAAGGAGATAAAAAGAGACCATGTTCTGGTGCACCATTCAACACCAGACTTCTTGGGGGAGGTGTAGAAGGGGGATCCCCCTGGCGCTTAAGGGCCATTATACCAAGACCTATGTTGGTTATGGTGCCCAACCGTCTGAGTGGTTGGTGGTCATTTAGTGACTGAGTGCCATAAAAATTGCGCAGTCATTTAATGACCACGTGCCATAAAAAGCATGCGTGGAAGCTATAGTAGGGGACGATGCTTTTTGGCCTAGGCATATCACAAACGAATCCGAGCATTTAGGCCTTTCTGTGTCTATACGGTGTAATCACCAAAACTTGGGCCAATTAGCCTCAAATCTATCACCTACTACAAGATGACAGTGCACAAGTGCACGACTTGGTAAAAAAACAAGCCAAATCTACTAACCAAAATTGACTAAATTTGGTACACATTTTTCATTGTCAAGGCATTAAAAAGTGCTATTGAAATGCTCAAAGGGCCAAAAAGGTCGTGAAAACAACATAAAAACACTATCCAAACCGAGACAACCTCACAAATAGGCATGGGTAGTGAAAGAAATGACATAGAGAGTGCCATATAACGCCACATAGATGAGTCAGAAGTTGTGAACCTCATGAAGCACGATTGGGGCAAGGAAAACAAGTCAATTCCTTCCCAAGACATGACCTTATGGCAAGAGCTAGCCACCATAGTGTCTAGAACCTCCCCTAAACAAGCTTGTTCTATTGGCTAAAGTTCGTCTCATCATTAAAGTGTTGCACTATTATGGGCATGCAAATCATGTTAACCACTTCTATGAAGATGATGCAGGGTGAAAATTCTTGACAAAAACCCAAGAATCCAACGAGTTAAAGCACACGTACTCATCAAAATATGAAAAATTCAGCGAGTCTTATACCAAGCACCAAATGGATCCATCTTTCATTGAGCCTTTAGTCACAAGCTTAATAAGGTAATCCTTGTGACTCCCACCAATGTTTTGAATTCCTCTTCAATAGACACCAAGCTAAATGATTCTAAAGAGGTGTCTCTTGAGCTTGTGCTCCTAGACAATTGCTTTTTGATGCAAATACCCTTCCTAGAGGGAAGTGCCCAAACATTGCTAGAGTAGTGTTTGAATTATTTTATCCAAACAATCGATCTTGAATGTCCTCAAGGCCTAATCTTAGTATGCTCCAACATCCCCAAACCAAAACATCATGTATATAGATGAGGCTTCAAATTTTTATAGACATGTCCTAAAAGACAAGCCTCATGAAAGTGATTGGCAATATTTCCCTATGCTCTCTAAAATGGACCAAAGTGGACGCAACCTTGCAACCACTTCTAGAACCTTAGACAAAATCGAGAGCCCAAGAGCAGTATCTCCAAATCTAACTGTCAACCCTGAGGAGAAATAAAAGGGAAACTCTCCCTTAGAAACCTCCTCATATTTTGAGCCTCATATGGCCCAAGAAAACCAAAGCTTGACTGAAAGGAAAGACCAACAAAATCTTAAGCTAATATTAGGTCAACCGCCAACATTTCTCTTACACGAGAATCAGTCGGGTGAGTGTTTCAAGCTCATCAAAAAGGTTAAAGGAATGTAGAATAAGCCCAATGGCTCTATTATGGAATGTAAACCATACCCTCACACTTTGCTTTGCACTTACATTGATCATCAAAACAACATCTATCAAGAGGTGCCTAAACAACCCTCTCTTAATGACAAAAAGCCTAGGAAGGGGGGAGTACGCCCAGGACTTAGTCCAAGTCCAACACCATAGCCCGACACCAGTGTAAGAAGTGCCCTTGTCACTCATCAAATAGTCTACCTAAGACTTTGATCCATGGAGAACCAAGGTGAGAGGATCATATAATCGTCATCGAAACAGGTACCTTCTAAAGCCTATCCTTCAAGTGGAGAAAACTTGTGTTTGTTTAGTGCTAAGAGAGGGAATTATTTCCACCTCTTCAAGCTACATAATGGCAAACAAGCTAGCACTAGTGAGATGCCAAAATGGGCACTAGTGACAAAGTACCTCAATGTCCACTCTTTGACGTACGTGTATACAAACATTGAGAAGAATGAGGATAGGCCAATCACCCTGCAACATGTCACAATGGCCTCACTTTAAATAAAATTACAAAAACAAACCACCACCCACTAGACACAGACATACTATGATTGTGAAGTAGAGCACCTCAAATAAGACTACCTGTTTAGGTTTCAATTTTTAAATGTAGTGGCAAACACTAAAATCCCATCCACATAAAAGGGCCCCAAATTTTTTATTATACTTATGTCCACCTTAGAGGCCCCACCCAAACAAATGAAACCTCTAGGGATTATTTTGAGAATCCTACCTCCTTATCATGTCTCACCACTATTACGACCCACACGAGACCCCTAGCAAGGTAATATCAAATGTAATTGCTTGTGAACAGGCTAAACCTTGTGTACATGTTAAAGCAGGGCACTAGCAAGCAAGGAAATGATTCTACACAAAGTGGCTACCAAGCAACTTGTGGTGCAAAATCAACTAGAAGCTAACAAAATGTGGACAGAAATAGGAAATGTTGTTGGTCAAGGACCACCCCACCTAAGCTCTACATTACCCATTCCCCAAGGAAAGAGGCCGATATATGAACATAAGGCCTAGAAACTCTTAAGTTCCCCCTCTCTAACAAAGAAACCTCTTCAAACTCATTGAAAATGAGAGAAATGTGCCGAGACTAGGGCAAAAGAGGCTCAAATGAAATGCAAATAAATAAAACCTCAAACAAAAAAAAAAGAAGAGCAATGAGAAAGCATCAGTTTTCAAAGCGGTCAAAGCAAAGTCCAACTTGGAGAAGACATGCTTACAAATGAAGATGAGGACTACGTGGAACCAATACGGATTCTAGTAGCTCTTTCTACAAGCAAATGAGTGGTGTACAACCAACTTACCCTTGACTCAGGAGCAAATTGCAATATCCTCTCATTCGAACAATGGATGGTTGTGGGTAAAACAAGTCTAATTCCCACTCCCTATAGTCTTAAAACTTTCTCCAATTATTGTTTTTCTTGTCAAGACACCTTGTATGCTTATTTAAAAATAGATGTCACTGTGCCTTGTAAGCTTTATGTGTCTATTCCAAGTGAAGTGGCTGGCAAAATACTACTCGATCATAGCTGGTAGTGTGAGCACAAGAGTTCTCTTGATTGGTAAAACAATGAAGCTAAACTCACCATCGACCACATAAATGTCTCATCATTAATATGATAGAACAAGAATCTAACCTAAACCCCTCCATGGTCAGAGATTCTTATGCCAAAAATGATTTTCCAATCAAATCAAAGATCCCAATTAAAGATGATCAATGCTCTATAACCATTTCTACCCCAAGTGCATCTTAAACTAATTCACCTTAAAGAAGGAGGAACATGACAAAAAACAAAGTGCCTACTATTTATCAAGCAAAAGCTACAAGACACGGCACCTCAGAACCTCGATGGATTGCTAAGAAGGTCATTTCCATAGTATCATAACCCTTGCAAATCCCCTTAGTGTGGACAAAGAACAGGAACCATAGAGGAATTTACAATTCAATAGTATCTCAAGCACTCATTTAAGCCCAAAGATTCTATGAAGGAAATAGAAGGCTTTGGCTACCAAAGATGTTTTCTCAATGGAAGAAAGAGAAGCCAGCCATGCCAACAAACACTCTACATGCCCCTCCAAGAAAGTAGCAACTATGCAAGAAGAATTTGAGGGTTCCAAGATAAAGTCAATGCCAAAGCCACAAAAAGGGTAAAAAGTAGCAATGGATGCCCAAAAAGCAGCCCACCCATACTAAGGGCCAAACAAGAAGATAAATTCCAAAAGAAGTCATCGACAAAAAAGTTAACCTAACGATGCCCAAAAATTCTAAAGCATATAAGTGGGATTAAAGAAGAACCCAATATGAGGTAAAAATACCACAATTGCAAAGTAAAAATGGATTCCCTAAGCTATCAAAGACCAAGGAAAACAAAAACTACAAGAGCCACTAACAAAAAGAGTTTTCCTTTCATTGGGCAGGTAAGATAGGTGTAAGCAAGAGGGCTCCCCTCAACTAATGCATAGGATAATTTATTATAGTGTGCCTCATTGATACATATTCATGTGGCTATTCACTCTATGGATACATAGACAACATGCTAGGTCAACTGAGTACTACACTTGCTACCTGGTCTTGTTGAGATTGCCTAGATACTTAACCTATCATCCCTACCATTGGGGGAACAATTTAGAGAGAGAGTCAAACAAGACAAATAGTAGTGGCCTTTAGAATGCCCAATCTGTGTTAATGAAATTGGCTTCCTCACAAGTCCCTTCTTCAATTTCCATGATGCTGATGAATAACATTAGGTTCTTGAAGATTGTGCTCCTTCCCAAATTGAGCATGATGTGCTCCTTGAGAGTAATTCTGTCACTCCTTGTACTGCTCTTGAAGATCCATTAGATGTACTTGGTTGCTCCTTGTTCCATGCATGAATGTTATGTAGATGATGCACTTTGGAAGGTCGAGCAACATTTCTCAATGGCATACACTCTTAGGAGTGATTTCCAAAGCAAAAACTACATGACAATGTGAAGCTCACGATAGCTAGTGGTGTACTAGCAAGTGGGTAGATCCACTAATCAAATGTTGTCCACATGGGTGAGACACATAAAGAACTTGATGAACCAATACATCTCATGCTTAAAATCATAATGTCCATGATAAGATAGAAGATCAAAACCCTCAGATTTGATGAAACACTTGAATCAAATTGATGCCTTTGTCTCCAAAGACTTGATCCTTCTTCTAGCCCCACTGAAGAGTAGGTCAAAGTAGTTGACCATAAGCTTGATATCCAAACGATGAAGCTCAATGGTTGAAGAACATCCATGCCTTTCAATGAAGCTTGCTTCAGGGATCCAAGATAACTTTTAAAAAGGGTCATGCCTAGTGCTTAGCCAAGAACCTTAAGATTAGTGCTAATAAGCACTATGTTAAAGTTTTAATGGCTATGGTTGTCAAATAGACCCGGCTTGATTTTCGAGATATAGCACATATATTGGAGAGTGATTGGGGCACCAAATTTTGGTGTGCAGGTCACCATTGATGGGCATAGCTATGGTTTGGAGGGATTTGAAAAAACCATCACATAAAGAGAGCTTCAGTTGTACAAACAACATGTTATGGTTTTCTAAGATAATTTGGGAAAAATCATACTTCCGGGTTTCTTGTGCAAGAAAGGCCTCAATCTAGGTATCAAGGAGGAGTGTGCTGATGGGATGGAGTCCCCTACCAAAGAACTTTCAAAATGTTGGCCTAGAAATGTATGATAGTGCTAGATCATGGTGGTGATTGCACGTGGATAGCCTAGGAATGTATGCCTGGTCTGATTCCATGAAGTAAATCATGAGTGTGCAAGAGTATATCTAAAAAAGTGATCTATATTGAAGCAAATTCTAGCCTATCATATAGGCAAGTGTGCAAGCATAAAGATCTAAGCTCTGGTGGTGACATCACATGTGAAGTCGTTGCACCATGGACGTGGCTAAGGGGGTGTTCCCCCTCTCTAAAGGAGCCTTATTCCAACAAAAATTTCCACGTTTCATTTCTTTTGATATCACCAATCCTCTGCTCCTTAGTGACTTTGTGCTTGAAATCTAGAAACCTTGGGCTCAAATAGTTGTGGTGGATGGATGGCTTGTAAGGGAGATTACACCAGCCATCTGGGAAGCCCTTGAACCATGGAAAGAGTGCATGAAGTAGCTCTAATTGAATTAGGCAAGAAAGTAAGACACACAAGAGAGCAAGAGAGCAAGAGAGTAGAGAGTAGAGAAGAAGAGCAGTCTATTAGTTGCATAAGAGAATGAATGGTGAGAATACAAAATGACGCTTATCTTAGCCCCCAAATTTCACACCTTGGGCGGCCATACTTAAAATATAGGTCCATGGCTATCCAGGGGAGTCTAGGCTTGTGCAAACACTTAATCTAAGCATGCAATCTCTATAATTAATCATGTGGTACTCCTTTTATAGACAAGCGGTGATTGCACATGTAAAATATACAATGTTAGTATTTTTAATGGCAATGGCCAAATGAAGTGACGGTTTCCAATGGATGGCATCAACGCTGGAGAGGTTTCCAATGAGAGTTAACACGGCCCCCTTCCTGATGTAGATTATGTCCTCTAAATATGTCGATGAGTATTCGTTCGAGGCTGTTACTAGATGCCTGTTAGCGTTAGAAATGTCAGAGGTCTTGGAAGGTCTACAAGGCAACATGGTACCACGAGTAAGGTGCTCTTGTGAAAAATAATTGAATTTAAGCATAATGCAAACACTAATCAAGCAATGAGGAAATATTTTTGTGACTAGTCGAATTTTCTAGTTAAGACAAGGGTAATATTAAGGTTGGTCCAAATTCGGTCTAAACTAAGATGAAACAAAAGCATACCTGTAGTTATAACCTTAGTCTTGACACAGTATCACTTTGGTGAAACCATCTCTAGCTATTATCTAGCCTCATAAATGAATCTACTTAGTGATTATTATGAGCATTTATTTGAATTCTAAAAATATAAGAAGAAGGGCACCACCCTATAGAGACCCAAGCAATGGCCCAGAGACCTTATACAAGAGTATCTACCCACCAAGTTCCTCTACAGTGATGGTTATTTTTTTTAATCCCTTTATTAATAGGTTTTTAGCCACAAGATCCCATCCCATGGAGATCAAGGCTCCATCACTAAGAGCCAAAAGTTCTACCTAGATCATGGTGATGATTATCTTCTTGTGGGGTTTTTTTAATTTTTGCTTTGTTTTTGTTTTTAAAATAAATTAGTTTCTCATTCACAATTCACCTAGAAGACTCTATTCTAACTAAAGAGGGCACACTAAGGAAGGAATACTTGGCATACTCTAAGCTCGATCTCAAGGAGGATTGAACTAGGACCAAAGCCTAAATGGTTATCCAAGTAATAACTAGAAAATTGATAGACCAGTGACATATTGATGCAAGTAAGCACTCAAACAAAGACTAAATGGAGAAACATAAAAAAGATTGAAACAATAGCAAAAAGTGAGGATGGATTGGAATACACCTGGGCAATGAGGAAAATCATGTCCGGACCATATCGAGGTTGCACGTCCACCGCATGTTGTAAAACCGGATCTGGTCTACCTGAATTCACCTCAATAACTTATAAATTAAACTCATCTAGCAAGCTCATCATTAGATAACCATAGTTCGTAAGCATGCTCCGAGTCTTCATCACTAGGTTGATTTTCCCCCACTTGGATGTACTTCATATATATATTTGTCCTCTGGTATACTAGGCAATGGTCTGAGTGCATCATCCTGATTGTGATATGGCATGGGTACTATAGGTAAGTGAGCTAAATAGCTACTGTGAGTTAAGATGTCTAGGAAATCACCCACCATGCTCCAAAAGGGACAAGGAAGCGAAAACATTACTACCATAAATGATGGTGTAAGTCCATAAGTTCTTACCCTCCTTCCCTGCTCTACAAGTTGTTCTTGTGCAGTTCTATCTTGATAGAGTCCTCCCACTAGGTAATGTACACTCATGTGATCGTGTCGTTGTGGTGTCTCTTCTACCATGGACTACGATAGTCATATCCCATAGCACCTAAAATAAGTTCTACAGTGCCAACATAAGTAGGACACTGCTTACACCATGTGATGCCTATAGGTAATGCATGGTGCAAGGGGATGAAAGTGTAGGTAGAACATGTCCACAAAGGTGTCTTCACAACATCTCTCCCCTAGTGGTGCATAAAAATAGCATGCTTGGGTCCAAAAAAGAGGAATACTTAGTTGCCCTCGATAGTACCATTCCTGGAAATCTGGGTCTAGGAAGGGTCACTCGTGTCGGTTCATGAAAAGCCTATGCCCACGGCTTGTAATGTAGAGTTGTAATTCATTCTTTTGTTTTGACATGTGCTATTTCTCATTATCTTTCTTTTTTTTAATGGTTAGTCAAATATTTAGTATGTGTATAGGCTAGTTGGATATGTGTATAGGTGATATATTGTTGTACATGTTGGTGCAAGCTATATTGTCATGGGGTAGCTTTTTCCAACAGGCTCCCTCTTGATATGGACATGAACTTTGTCCGGGAGAAAAATATATGATATTAGCATAATCCCCCCCTTCTTGATTTCTATCATACCTTGACCTCGCAGCAGAGAAGGTATTATAGGTTTTTTATAACCATCCCTTCCAACTTTGCTCCATTAGTGTTTGTTGGCTAGGAGCGCTCTTTTTTACTTGTTGTGGCATGTCAACTTCTAGCTTTAATGGTGGCAACAAAGGACTCTCATAAGACTGGATGGAGCTCATGGGTTTACCCTTATAAATGAGCAATGGAGTTGACACTTGCATAGTGGGTCACTCTAGGGAAATCAATGGGGTTGGATCTTGGATAGCCAACAATGGTATTGGGGCTTGGATAGCCCAACAATGGTTTTATAACCTTTAGTTATGTAGAAGCTTCACCATCAAGATCACCATGTCTCATATGATAACATTTCTCTTTGGGATCCAGACTTGCTTGGGTGTTGGTGATGAAGGTTCTTTTACAATAGCTTTCCCTTTGTTGGGATTTGAGCTATTGAAGCCTTTATCCATCATTGATGAGGAGATTTGGAAATTTATAAGCGGTGGAAGTGAGACAATTGGTATCGTGTTGAATCACCATTGTCAAAGCCCTTCAAAAGAACCCAAAAGATGTTTCTCGTGTTGAATCACCATTGTCAAAGCCCTATGGAAAGGAAGAAAAGGATAGGCAAGATTTGATGGAATCAAAACAAAGGGAAATAGCCATAATTTCCAATGATGATGAAAGAAAGGTATGCACAGTTGTATGATAAGGTCATACACTCCAAGTTGCCAAAGTCCTTGACAAAAAAGGAATTTGTGGATCGTATGACCTACTCCTATTGGAAGCTTATGGTTCAAGCATGTGGTGAACCATTTTTGGAAGCTTTTCTCTCTTTTGATGGGAGAGGAGTCACTTGTATATAGCTCAAGGAATGGATTCGCAATTGGCATGCCTACTTTTGTGCATTTCCATGCAATGAGGGGGACAAAGTGAAGCAAGTGACATGCAAATTTGGAGGCAAAGCTAGACAGTACAAGTGGGATTGGGCGAATCTAGCCTATGAAGTGGTGCAAAACTTTGTCGTTACTCGAGAGAGCAATGAAGATTTAGGGAAAAATGCATACCACTATTACATGTGGATTCATTGCCTAAGTATGCCGAGGAATATTGGTACCTTTCCTTCTTTGTGCCTAACATTGAGGAGAAGGAGATCATAGGTTGATTTGTGCAAAAATTAGGCAAGGAGTTCATGCAAGTGGTCCAATGCATCATGGATATTGACAATGACATTGCTCTCAATGAGATCATGTTGTTGGTGGAACTCTTCCACGCGCCTAATCCGTCTATATATGGGCTTTCTACTAGGAGTTCACTTCAGTCCACATCTCTTATTGGAAGCCATTGCTATGGGGACACTTCAAGTGATGAAGGCGATGCTAATGATTTATGTCAAGTGGCTGCAATGCATGTACGGATGGCTGAAAATGAACCAATGGACAACCATGAAGATGCAAGAGTTGATGGGGAAGATGAAGAGCAAATGCATGGATCTCTTCTTGAGGAGAATTGTATGGATAAAAATGAATGCAATGAGACTCTTCTTGATGAAGGGGACAACTCTTACAAAGATCTTCATGGTGTTGCATTGCATGAGGAAAATGTGGTTGTCCATCATATGGGCTTAGTATTGGACATAAAGGGAGCCCATGGACATGGATATGGTTGGGCAAGTATGGAGGCCCAACATTAATGTGTGAAAAGATGGACAAGTATATAAGTGAATAAATTGTAACTAAGGGCATCTTATTATTTTCACTAATCAAATCATACTTCTTGGAGCTCCATGCTTCTATGGCTATCCATCATGAGTGCATGTGGTACTCCATCATGAGTGCATGTGGTACTCCATTATGAGTGCATTCTCTTTCTTTCTATCCCCATCATTACAGCTAGGCAATTGAATGGATGTTTGTAGAGGTGCTATGTGCTCCTCTTTGTCTCCTTCAAGCTCTCCCACAAAGCCTTGTGAAGTAGGTCTAAGGTTTTTTCTCGACGTTGTTAAAGTTTGGCTCGTCTTTCCCTTGCCTCCTCTTGGGCTTAGGTCTTCTTTTGTGAGAAGCCCTTTCCTTGGTGTCTTTTTTATCATGAGAAGCACATAAGGATACTTTGGTAAGAGGTCCATAAATTTACTACCATTAAGGAAACCAAGATTTTCAACTCCGTCAAGAGTCTCAACACGTATAGTACTTGTGGAGTAACTTCACAAACCCTAAATGGTCCCCTTCCACTATATTTAAGCCTTTTTGTTTCACTGTGAACCCCATACATAAGTACAAGATCTCCTATCTCGATATCCTAGCCCTTCAGATTTTGGTCAAACCACTTCTTTCTTCAGTCCTTTTCTATCAACATGTTTTGCACTACAATTTGTCTTTCCTCTGTAAGTTGTTCTAAAACAAATAACCGGTCAACCAATTCATTACCATCAAGATTTTCACTTACAGCTACCCTTAAGCTAGGGATCATGAACTCCCAAGGCATTACTACATCAAGTCCATACACCATCTTAAATGGCATGCAACTAATTGCAACTTTGTATGATGTGCAATGGGCCCATAAAGCTACTATGATCTTAGACTCCCAGTCAGTGCATCGAGCCTCAATAGTCTTTGTCAATATCGAAATAAGAACCTTGTTGGTACTCTCTGCTTGTTGGCAATTTACCTATGAGTAATATGGCGTTGACTTACGGAGTGAGCAATCATGAATGTGTTAGTGAGTTTTTTATTACATCTTCGATGAAATGCATATCTTGATCACTCACTAGCTCAAATTGACATCCAAAGCGGGTAATGATGTTCTCATAGAGAAACTTAACCGTCAACATGGCATACGTTTTTCATGAAGCTCTTGCTTTAGCCCATTTGGTTACATAATCTATGGCAACAATGATGAAGTGTGCTTGTGTGCCACGTGTAGAAGGACTAATAGGGCCAATGAAATCTAAGCCACGTGTAGAAGAACTAATAGGGCCAATAAAATCTAAGCCCCATTTTTCAAAAGGTTGGTTGACTTAGACATGATGTAGTGGCATCATGTCCTTCTATGGCTTTGCACAATGTTGGCACTCGTCACATCCCTCGACAAATAGTGCACAAGCCTTGAAGAGTGTGGGACACCAATACCCCGATTGGAGTAGTTTTCTTGTTGTAACTTCACCCATAAAGTGTCCACCAGCTACCCCTTGGTGTGCTTATTCAATGATGTATAAGTATATATCTCCCTTGGGGCAGCATCTTTATATGTCATCCTTACCTCCTCTATAAAGAGTTCCGAAAATAAGTTGGTAAGGTGCACTCTCTTTTAGCAACTTTCTTACTAAATCTTTTCTGAATTCCTTTCCTTCTTGAAAACCATTAGCTAAAAAGTTAACGATTTAGCATCCGGTAACTCATCATCAACCCCGATTGGTGCTTTGCCATTAGGTATGTGGGATAGAGGATCCGACATGACATGTTTCTTGCCAGGCCTCACAACCACTATAAAATTGAACTCAAGAAGAATCAACAACAACCACGTTGTGAGCCCTCCTTGCTCACGCGACTCGTTCGAGCACATGATCTAAATATGGCAAGGGGTAGTGATCCTTGTGCATGGCAGTGCATTCACTTTCTTGAGATCAATACACTCTAAGTTTTCCATTCTTCTTGGGCACAACTACAATGGGTGAGACCCATTCTGAGTGTTCAATCTCATTGATGAGCCCACACTCAATGAGTTTATTTATCTCTTCCTTAACAATGGGTGCATATTTGAGATTTATTGCATAGGGTCATTATTGGACTGGTTTAGCTTCAAGTATCATGGGGATGGTGTGTTGTACCACCTCTGCATGAACTCCCTTCATATCATGGTATGTAAATGTAAAGCAATCCCTATACTCCTCCTTGAGGAGAGCTACAAGTTCAATCTCCTTGGCCTTATTTAAGTCCTTGGCTATGTAGACAAGCTTAGAATCTTCTCCTAGTTCAGCCAAGTCTACTTCCTTGACCTCTTCAGGCCCGTCATAGACTCCATTCTAAGTGTTCAATCTCATAGATGAATCCACATTCAATGAGTTTATTGATCTCTTCCTTAACAATGCGTGCATATTTGAGATTTATTGCATAGGGTCGTTATTGGACTAGTTTAGCTTCAGGTATCATGTGGGGATGGTGTGTTGTACCACCTCTGCAGGAACTCCCTTCATATCATGGTATGTACATGTAAAGCAATCCCTATACTCCTTAAGGAGAGCTACAAGTTCAATCTTCTTGGCCTTATTTAAGTCCTTGTCTATGTAGACAGGCTTAGAATCTTCTCAACCAAGTCTACTTCCTTGTCCTCTTTAGGCCCGTCATAGACTCCATTCTGAGTGTTCAATCATAGATGAATTCACACTCAATGAGTTTATTGATCTCTTCCTTAACAATGCGTGCATATTTGAGATTTATTGCATAGGGTCGTTATTGGACTAGTTTAGCTTCAGGTATCATGGGGATGGTGTGTTGTACCACCTCTGCAAGAACTCCCTTCATATCATGGTATGTACATGTAAAGCAATCCCTATACTCCTTTAGGAGAGCTACAAGTTAAATCTTCTTGGCCTTATTTAAGTCCTTGGCTATGTAGACAGGCTTAGAATCTTCTCCTGTTTCAGCCAAGTCTACTTCCTTGACCTCTTCAGGCCCGTCACATAGACTCCATTCTGAGTGTTCAATCATAGATGAATCCACACTCAATGAGTTTATTGATCTCTTCCTTAACAATGCTTGCATATTTGGGATTCATTAGATAGGGTCACTGTTGGATTGGTTTAGCTTTGGGTATCATGGGGATGGTGTGTTGTACCACCTCTGTAAGAACTCCCTTCATATCATGGTATGTACATGCAAGAAATCCCTATACTCCTTGAGGAGAGCTACAAGTTCAGCCTCCTTGGCCTTATTTAATTCCTTGGCTATACGGTAGACAGGCTTAGGATCTTCTCCTAGTTCAGCTAAGTCTACTTCCTTGACCTCTATAGGCCCGTAGACTCCTCCACTCTCACTTGTGGGGTTACATTTGGCATTATCAAATAGTAACTTGTGTTCCCCTATGGTGTATGACTTGTAATGCTCAGGTGTTGGGCGCAAATCAGGCTCATTTTTCTTTCCTTCATTAGCTGCTTTAGCTGCAGCCTTAGCCCCTCGTTCCTTATGTGCGAGTTCATGATTTTGTTTCCTTATGTGCGAGTTCATGATTTTGTTTCCTTCTAGCTGAGCGACTCGGTTTTGGTTCGGTTTTGGTTCATTAGAGACCTCCACCTTGACTATATTAATTGGGGGTAGTCTAGAATGCTTGACCTTTTGTAACTCCTCTCCCCAATCATCTATAAAATTTTGATGTAAGTCAACTGCACCCATGTACTAGAGCCATTGGTGGTAGTTATTCTTTCCTACAACCATTTATGATGATTCACTGCATAGCAATTACGTCTCCGCCATCTTCGGAGATGCTCCTTGGCGTCTTGACAAACTTCATCCCTTTCTTCACATTGGGAATCCGTATCAAATTTGGAGCTACTCCCTGCAATTTCTTTAGATGTTGTGGGCTATGTTTTTTTTTGTGGTGATTGAGGAGATGGTGTTGCTTTCAGTATCTGTTTTCAGACCCCTCATCACTATTGGTATTTGAGCTTAAGTCATCCCATGTGGACTCAAGTTCACTATAACCAATCCCCTCAATATCAGAAGGTAGAGCACAAATCATTCGTTAGGGACATGACCTTAGGGAGCTCCTCACCATCAGGTGTAACCCATGTAGAATCTCTAGCTCCCCAACTATCAATTATAGCCATCATATGTATCCAGTTTAGATCATCTTCAGGCTCAATAGCTTGTTTGTCAGTATCCTTGTGAGATGGATCCTTCCATGCATCAGTCTTTTCTCTCTACAAGTATAACAATATTGCAATGGGGCTGAATAAGTGGTGGTGTTTGAACGGTCAAAAAGTCATCCACTACCCATAGGATGTACGCGGCCAATCACAAGATCAACCCTAATGATAGAATCATTGAATCAGAGGTAGACATGGTTCTTAGACCAGTCATGTACCATCTTTGCTTCTCTCATGAACGGGCATCCTAAGATCATTTCATATGATTCTTGTTGTTTGGAAAAGTCCGTAACAATGAACCCGATGTTTGAGAACCTTGATCTTTAAATCTCGTAGCATCCCAATAGATTTGGCGACAGTCCCGTCAGCCATCTTAATAATGATGTCTGATACTTCTAGACATGGCTTGGCCATCTTCTCCCAGCATTTCTTGGTGATTATACTGACTCTCGCACCACCATCAAAAGGACTCCCATTATTGGGATGTCCTTGGCCATAATTGGTAGTAGTGTGTTAGACCAATCACATTGTCCCAATTTGTTAAGTGGAATTTTAACCATAGATTTGATATTTTTTTCTTCCACTAGGACTATTGATTCGAGTACAACACGAGGTGTCTCCATTGTATATTAGAGATGTGCCTTATGCATGTTAGCAAATGGTGGTAATCCGACATTGAGTTTCCCATTAAGGAGAGCTCTCATCGCTTCAAACAATTCAGGATCTCCACTCAATCAGGCAGTTATAGTTGTACTAGTTTGTGAGGTAATAAACTCTAACAATTTGGGGATATTTAGTGGTACATTCATGACCTCCATTCCATAAATAGGTGTCGATGAGACTGGAAAATCCATCTCCAAGATGGGCTCAAGGTTTCTATATGGTGGTTGTTCCTTGAACTAATCAAGGATTAAACGATGAGAGGTGAAGGTCTCAGTTTCTTCCATGATAACACTCGACACATTTAGAGGTTTGCGAATCTTAGTAGTAGGCGTTAAGGTACCAAGGTTTACAGTATCTGAGACCCTCACTTGCTTGGGTCTTGGTTCAAGGTCCTTTTGTGTTTTCGCAACTAAATCACCAACTTCTTGGAGTTTCTCAATCTCCTTCTGAGGGTCAGGATAAAAGCCAAGTTTTGTCATGTGTTATCTAGTTTCATGAATCACCTGTTCCCATGGGGTCTCCATCCCCATGCTCTTGGTTTTGGAGGCTATTTCCCTATGGTGTTCAGAATCAGCCCTTATGTCCAAGGAGTCCGATCCCCTAATGAAGACTGGCTCGTGAGGCATCTCAAGATTTGTCTTTTTGGTTTCCTTCATTTTTCCATTTTTAACAAACTTTTTTCTCTTATTTTTCTTCTTCTTTCTACCAAGACCACAAATCGTTGCTCAAGAACATGTTGCTTTTGGGCTTGTAGCTGGGTGATAGCATTCAAAGGTGTGTGATCTAGATTTTTTCGGATCTTCGTTTGAGCTTGATTACTTACACCAATCATGTTTAGGGGTGTGATGATGGGTCATGTTTGTGGTCTTAACACCACAATCTTGTTGGGACAATCCTTAATCCACTGATCTATGCCACAACAATTACAAGTAGCTAGTGGCATGTTTGAGAGAACTGCTTGATTTAGTTGAGGAAACTTCTAGATGATAATATGCCTCTAACTCTACGTGTGTCTATGTAGAAGCCCTACTCTTGCATATTTCTAAAAGATGATTCGGTCCTGACATTCATCTCCTCTGCTATATAAGATCCAAGAAGTTTGGAATATTTTTCCAAGTTTGGATAGATGTTTAAAACTGATCATACTCATTGCACCAAGCCCATTCAATGTGATCGACATGATTACTGTAAACAAATTTACCAAATAGTGCTTGTAAAAACTTTTGTACTTACAACAAACCTTCAATCTCCAACGCAACGGTGCTATAAACATGTTATACCACTAAAACAACTTGTAAATCACAACTTTACATCAAACCAAAAATTAGACATACACAATAAAAATTGACACTTTCACACATTACTTACAAAAAACTTGTAGAGCCAAAACGAGACCCAAAATGGCCTCGAATCCAGATTCTGAAATCCACACAACGTAATGCCTCTTTGCTTCATTGCAAAGGGCGACACGAGATGTGACAGTACATCTTAGTGTTGTGCCTACGTGGTGATACTCTTGCCTAAGAGCTACCTACAAAGATGATCAAAGGGAAAGAGATAGAGTTACCCTTACTCGTGTACCACTTCCATTGCTTGACTCTTAAGCTCTTCACTCAAAAACTAGCACTCTAATACTATAAGAAGAATGCAGCGGAGAGGGTGAGGTTGAGCTCCTTGCAAGAAAAAACACACATAAGAGAGATGAATGGATGAATTTTTTTCTCTTCTCTACAACCAAACATAAAGATAAGAGTACATTTTATAAGGGAAAGTACTATCCCACTATTATATACAAAGGTCAATCCATAGTATGAACCCAACTACACAAGCTAGTGCTATAACTATGCTATAACTCTAGTAAACTAAAATTGATTTCACACAACCCATTGGCATCATATCACCCAGAATGTCACCAACTATGCATGTCATCCTAGCATTGCTACCTTGAAGAATCTACCCAAACCAAGTAACCTTAATCAAAGAAGAGAACAAACTCAAAGTGAAAGTGGATGGACCTTCATCACACTATGAGAAGAAAGCATTCTTCACCAAGGACCAAGAACTAGAGTGAAGTACAACTTTTGTGGAAAACTAGACCAAGGGAGGTGCTATGTGACCCTCAATTGGTTGCATGAGTTACAATGGTTCAAAGACTCAAACAGAGCCCAAATATAAAGAAACGAGTCGAATGTCCAACCCATGTGGAAGCCAAAAGCAAGCGCCTGGAAGGATGGGAAAGAGCCCAAGTGGATGCTCACTTCAAAGAAGATGGTGCTCAAATCTAAGAAAAATAGGGATAGATCAAGCTTATGAGCCACAATTAGTGACTATTGGAGATATTATACTCAAGTATACATAAAGAACCTCTATCTAATGGAGATATACTCAAGTCTATATAAAGACCCTCTATCTAATGGATTATCGTATGAGCCTTCTGCTAAACCTCTTGCCTTGTCATTATGCTCTGTTTTTGTCATTAGCTTTGCCACTAGTCTTAATCTTTCTTGCATTTCTGATGTTGATTCTGATTCATTTTTACATCAAGTAGTGTCCCAAACATGGCATTTTCATGTCCTTACTGAAAAGAATCCACTGAGAGAGAGAGAGAGAGAGAGAGAGAGAGAGACGTATTAATGTCGACAAGGAGCAAATTGGCTGAGGCAAAAAGTAATACATGATGAATATTACTATAATATAACACGTAAGGAATCTCCAAAATCCTATAAGAAAACATTATAAACGGAAAGGAAACCTAATAACTACTAGAGTCTCCCTTTTGATGAGACAAAAGTGTCCATGAAGACAATGGTAACTCATCCAAGCAATTCTTCACCTACCTAGTCTCATTTTATAAAGAAACACAAACACACACACACACACACACACACACACGCGGCCACAAGGGTCTCGGATCCTTGTACACATTCCACTGCCTAGTTTCATTTAACCAAGAGATTAACAATGCCAACTACATATTGTAATGATTTCACAAATATATAAATCATTTAGGTGTGCATAGAGTATTATAAGATGAAAACATGATTAAAAGGAAAACCCCTTGGTGTGAGCATCTATCATCTAGCCATGAAACTCCACGCACACATGCAAGCATGTGTGGGCGTGTGAATGTGTGCACGCACGCACGCGCGCGTGTGTGTGTGTGTGTGTGTGTGTGTGTGTGTGTGTGTGTGTGTGTGTGTGTGTGTGAGAGAGAGAGAGAGAGAGAGAGAGAGAGAGAGATGGATGATAGTAATAATGTCAATAGATGCCATATTAGAGAGAGGATGATGATAATAGTATTAATGTCCATAGAGGCCAAATATAGCCCATAGGACCAAAACAGCAGTGCAAACTCATGATGCCCATCTAGGCACTGAATATAGGGTTAAATCCCATGGAAGGGGGTGCCGTACGATGCAGTGTCTGTCCTGGTGCTTGCAAGCTGGTCTTGTTGGTCGAGGATGTCGTAGATAAGAGCTACAAGCACCGTCATCTATCCTCTTGGAGAGGAAAGCCAGCGAGGAGCAGTCCATGAAGAAGAACTGTAGAAATCAAACTTCGATGTCCTTGTGGGCTGGCTGTACAGTCTGAGTAAAGAATGGTGCTTGACCTCAACTGATCCAGAGACTGTAGCAAATGCATACCTGGTCAGCTACTGATAGAGGGTATCCTACTATGAGAGAGAGAGAGAGAGAGAGAGAGAGAGAGAGAGAGGAGGAGGAGGAGGAGGAATTGTTCTAAAAGACAAGGGTCTATGAGACAACTGTAATCCAGCAATATACAGCATGCATCCAGGAGGAGGAATTGTTCTAAAAGACAAGGGTCTATGAGACAACTGTAATCCAGCAATACACAGCATGCATAGTACCATGTAACAAAACAAAACTGACAATCAAACACTACTCTATGCACAGACAAGGCTCTCTCTGGAGATGCAATTACCATACAAGAAATCTGACAAGAAGTGAGAAATTCCATGGTGCTCTTTTGCTTTTATTTCAATCTATACATCTTGCAACATCCATCCTGGATATAATTTGTTTATACTTGCCCGATGACACTGCCGTACCATAGAGTGAGCCAAATGCACTCGGTCGAATAATCAAAAAATACTCGCATCTGGAAGAGGTTAGGACCCAGACACAGTGTCACCTGGTTTGATACTTAAGATGGGGCACTGTCAGTGTCAAATCTTGCGCGCCCTTTTGAAGAGAAAGGAGTCAGCTTGCCCATCCATAGAGACAGCAGAAAGCCAATTTCTGTCAAATATACTCTGATGGCCTGGTCTATCTCGCCAACCCAGTTCCCTTGCCCTTTTCTCCCACATGGCTGAGACCTTCTTCTGAGCTGCCAAAGCTGCTTCAGATTTCTCACGTGCCTCTTCACAAGTCTCCATTCCCGAGCTGCATTTCTCGGCCTCTTTCTGGTATTGAGAAGCCACCTTCTTCGCATCTAGCAAAGCAGAGTCCGCACGTCGCTGACTCTCTTCCACCATGGTTTCTTGCAGCTTCAGCTCCTCTGTAAGTAGATCAATAGACTTTTGGTCCACCTCCTCTTGTAGTTTTTCACAATCTGAAAGATTGGATTGGCATCCAGATGTGAAACAAATCCAAAATGCAGTTTAGACATAGGTCTCCATATTTGTGAACCACAGAAACAGTAGAACAAAATTTTTGATAGAAGGACCATACAAAAACATGCAGAAAAGATGTTTACATGTACCTGAAGATGGTGTGTTTCCAAAGCCTGCACGTTAATAGACAAAGAGAACATTAGATGTCACATCAATGAAATACGCTGTCATAAAACTAGTCAAGAAGCAAGCAGCTCTCTCTCTCTTTGCACAACACACACATTCAATGAAATACACTGTCATAACAGTAGTCAAGAAGCAAGCCTCTCTCTCTCTCTCTCTGCACACACACACACACACACACACAGTTCTCTTGTAAGCTTTCTCTTACCCCCACTCTTTTGAACTCTACACTAATGAACCAAGATGTTATTTGCACTTCTGCGTGCGTTGCACAAAGCGAAGACACTATGCGGAGTTTTGGAGGAATGGCATTGTTCTCTCATAGAAAGCTCCTCAGCTTATAGTGTGTGGCAAAAGCTGAAGGCTTTGCATCCAGAAGTTTCCCGGGAGCTCACTCATCGAGCTGATTTAGTAAGTGGGAAGCTTCCAGGAGAGCTTTCAAGTGAATTTGAAAGGCAGAAAGAGGAACAAGAAGTTGTTAGCCCGCAATCGGATTCAACTTTGCCGGATTTGCCATAGGGAATTCAATTCTGGAAGGGCTCTGGGGGGCCATATGAGGGTGCATGGTCCTCTGTTTACCCAGGCTTCTGGGAGTAAGAAGCAGCTCCATTCTGGAGAGCAAATTGCTGATCATTTTGTTGACTGCAAGGAAAGTGTGTTGCACGCATGGAGAGAGAGTATGATCGTGCAAGGATTGCTTGTGTGTGGTCTAGGATAGGGACTTTAGACATGCTTTTGTAAGAGTCATGTTCCCTACGGCAGGACACAACGGTCAGAGCCCCACCATGAAGTTGATGCAACTTTTCTTTTGGCCTCACATGAAGGCTTGAAGAAAAATGTGCATCTACATGTCAAGTTTGCCAGTCAAAGCCCGACTTTGCCAGTAAGGACATTTCATCGATTGGCTATATGGAAGGACCTTTCGATGGATTTTTTGGTGGGTTTGTCGAAGAGTCAACAGTTCCACAATGACAACAATGTATCCTCACAATGAACTGGATATGTTAAGCAACAGACACCTCATTGTTTGCAAATCAATCAATATCAGTGCAATCTCCTTCCTAAGAAATACAAGAGGTCAATTGCCCTCCACACTAACTGTAATTGTGTCATGGCCTCCCGAGACGACCTTGACATCCACCATTGTAGAATGATCAGGACCTTGAGTGTCTTGATCTAAGCTCAACCAATCACCTCTGAAGCCGTCCTTTGTGACCCAAATGAAAGTTCCATTTGAACTGCACCTTCTAGGGTAGCTCTGAGGTGCGAACCATGTGTGTAGCGGGAGGGATGAGGCGGTTTACCTCTTGATGGGTCACAGGTGAGATGAAGGGTGCATCTGTGGAGCAGGGCTCTTGATGGGGCACAGTGCACATCCCTAATCCAAGCTTGCACATAAAGTATGTATATACTTTATGTGCAGGGTGCAGCCTACATGTGACAGTTCTCCGTCACCCTATCCACAGTCTCCCAAGTCTGTGAATATCGGATCTCTATCGGTGGACACATTTCTCTTTAAAAGGCCATGGATCCTTAACATGTCTTGATTAACAAGTTGAGCCCCTTCTCCACCTAAAAACTTTTATTTCAAGTTAGATAGTAAGAAAGTCAAGAGTGGATGGAGATGAGGAGGGGTACTTAGGTGACAAACCACGTGGAGCAGTGCCAATGTTTGATTAGGAGCTAGTTTTTGCATCAGTTTCAAGATAGGGTAATCATGCAATGATCACTTATCATTATAAAGATGATAAGATTGGGGTTCTACAACAATCAAACTTAAGGGTACCAAGATATGGATTGCACAAGAACTCATCCCAATGCAACTCAAGCAAAAGAATGCTTTGACCAAGAAGAAGGCTGCATATAAATGGGGCAAAGTTGAAAATGGCGCTTTTCATAGTTTGAAGAGTGCTATCATTCTTGGGCTTGTACTTATAGTGCCCGACTTGGAGAGACCTTTCTCCGTGGAATGTGATGCAAGTGGGGATTGCATAGGGGCTGTTCTAAATCAAAGACATGTGGTTGCATTTGAAAGCCACAAGTTACATGGTGCAGAGAGACACTTGGGCATCTATGCGAAAGACCTTCTAGCCGTGATTCATGCCCTTACATTATGTAAACACTACCTTTTAGGGGCTGAATTCACTGTTAAAACTGATCACCAATGTTTGAGAAACAAAATTAGCCAAGCTTAGAGAAGCTTGGGAAGAAGGCAAGGGAGCAGTCTATCATGAAGGTAGACCGCTCATTGAGGATTTCCGAAAAGAGAAACCAAACCAAAACCCAAGAAAAAACCAATGCCATGTGAGCTTTGGCAGAGGTGATTATTATGGATACTTGGGATTGCATATTTACTAGTAGCTCGCTCAGTAGGATCTTGCAATTATGTATTGATCTCATAGGTCATTTTGGCTTCTGTAGACGTCAATATCACTTCTCTCTCTCTCTCTCTCTCTCTCTCTCTCTCTCTCAGGCAATGTATCCCATGAAGCCATGATATTACACAACAATTATGTTTGGTTTCACAACTATGCATTAAACATTTAAATCTTTTAAGAGTCCCCTTGTACACAGGATAGGTAGATGTTAGACGAACTCACCACTAAATCTTCTTTCAGCTTGAGGGCTGATATTGAGAACCTATACTCAATTGTGGTTTGCAAATGTTTTGTGCAGAAGCCCTTTGATACTCTCCCGATAAAGGCTCTTCCATCGGCTTCCTAGAGTTTCCATGAGACAATGGGGTCGCCCACCGCCTTATATGAGCCCATTAATAGGCTAATTACCACATCAAATATCAGGAGCACTACTGATGTGAAGCAGGGGCTTCACTGTCACTTGATCAATCATTTGTTTGTGATGTCGTTAACACCCAGAGGGACTTCAGAAACAACTAAATGCACTGTGATCCACGATCTAGGAGTTACCTTGGTAAAACCAAGATCATGATCTTAAAACACTTCTGGGGAGAGCATGTTAAGACAGCAATGAAGGGAAGCATGTAGAGGAGGCCTCGGGATTTTGTTTCACCCATCCAACAGCTACGATGATAGGTCTAGGTGACGGCGCTCTAGCTCGCTTGAATGACCATATTTTTTGACTCATTTCAGGCAAGACAGGGTGCTCTGCAGTTTCCATGTACATTTTTTACAGCTAAAAGGATTGGAACCATGATAGTGGGGCTACACATTAGGATGTTTTCTAAGCTCATTGGTATTTGATGAGATCTCACCCACAAGCCTTCCACTTTGAGGTTGATCCGGACTTCCAGACAACCGCCTACCTCCTGCGACATTCGGTTGCAAAAAAAATTGATACTGAGGCTTCACATTATGATGTTATCTAAGCTCACAGGCATCACATGAGATCTTTCTCAAGCCTTTCACACTTGAGGCCGGTGCAGACCTTCAACCAATCAGATGCCCCGCCACATATGGTCCCTGGCTCTGTCCCCCAAATTGGCCATTACACGGCGAGATCTTACATGGCAAGGAGGTGACTGTTAAATCACGGTGTACGGATTATCGATTCCCTTTGAAGAGAGCATGTATTCAAATGACCAGATTATCCAAATGAACAGCATTCAGCTACAACAAAATGGTATTGTGCTATCATCTACATTGATTAAGGGTGAGGTGCAGCCATCAATAAATTTTGCATTAATCAAATGGAGATCAAAGTTTTCCTCATGTGTGATAAAATCTTTCTTATTGGCTGACTGAGAAAAGGGCAAAAAAGGGTGGGGGGAGAGAGAGAGACAGAGAGAGAGAGAGAGAGAGAGAGAGAGAGAGAGAGAGAGTGTGTGTGTGTGTGTGTGTGTGTGTGTGAGTGTGGGAAAAGAACAGGGGAGGGGGGGGAAGGGAGGTTGTTTCTTACCAGGTAAGAGCATGGACTCGGTCTCGGGCATGCAGTCACAAGTGCAGGAATTGCAAGCTCCAGAAAGCCTACTGTGGGCAGCGCCCTTTGCAAGCTGCCAGTAAAGAGGGGGACTCAACATGTAGAAAACCAGGCCAAAGGCCAGCATCATAGCCACAGCCTTCAATATGGAAGAAGCAGCCTGTTGGGGAGGCGGCACCATTGCACACAGAAGCGTTCAAAATCGCTGGGCAGTATTCTTCTTGTATCAATGAGCTTCAAAACGCCATAGCCGGCTGCGCAAGCGGCATTCTGCAATCATGAATCTAAGTAGGTAGTAGTGCAGGTGAAAGGTACTGCAGTAAAGTGTGCGTTATTGGGTCCGCTTGGAATTGCTATAGGGGTCAACACGCGGTGAAGCTGACGCCGTAGCTAGTTGCGCCAGCCAGCCACACAGTACCAAGTGGGATTCGAACTAGGTAACCCATCGTTGGGCCTACCTTGGACGTTGGCTATGTCAACCTAAGAGTGGTAACTTTTCAGTTTTCACACTAGTCCACCCTTTTTGTCCTTCAAATCTACCCCGAGTGGTAACTTGTCAGTTTTCACACTAGTCCACCCTTTTTGTCCTTCCCTACCATAGTTCCTTTTCAACTCGCGTCACGCCCGTTTTCGAGCATTATATAATACCCACGTAAAATCCTCGCAAAATTTTAACCTGCCCGTTTTCACACTAGTCCACCTTTTTTGTCCTTCCCTACCAAAGTTCCTTTTCAACTCGCATCACGTCCGTTTCCGAGCATTACACCCACGTAAAATCCTCATCCTCTCAAAATTTTAACCTGCCCGTCGAACATTACACTTAAAAAAAACTCACTATACTTCACCAAACCCGTCAATGTTGATGGGCAAGGGTGCCCATCGAAAACCTTCACCAAACCCGTCAATTTCGATGGGCAAGGGTACCCGTCAATTTCGATGGGCAAGGCTGCCCGTCAAAAACCAAGCCTGTGTGTGATGGGCGATATTACTATGGTTTCTCTTTATCCAACTCTCCAAAAAAAAAAAACCCTACTACTATGGTTTCTCTTGATCCAACTCTGCTACAAAAGACCCTAATAAGGGTTTGTTCAAAAGGCGGTTCCTACATTCAAGAAGGGACAGCCGCAAGGTCACTCTTCCATTCATCAAAGTTCGGGTGAATTGTTTTGACATCTCTTGTGTCATAGTCCCCGTGCATGCGATGGGCACATAAGTATCTGTGAGCATCCTAAGTTGGCCCCCTGAGAACAAGAAGGGATGAGATGGTATGGAAGGCACACATAGTCCTACATGTGCATATCAAAATCCTAACCCACACATACAAGTGAGGTGAGAGACACCAATAAACAAAAGAGCTTGAGGAAAAATTCTAGGAGGGAGGGACAAGGCATGGGCACAATGATGCAAGTACTCTATCTCCTAACTCTTTACAAGGATCCCATGGACATATCACATGTCAAAAAGAAGTACTCTCAAGCATGCCATGTACCTTGTCTCTTAGCCCATTGGTCATTCATGCACATTCTTAAAGAAAATTAAACTAGGGTTGTGTGCATACCAAGGTTTGAAAGCCCTCACATTTACACATGATATGTACTCGCTTCAAAAGGGTCCCGTGAATGCTGCATACATGATGTTTTTTATTGGTGAGTGGAAAGATGTCTGCACATGTGATCAATGAACAACATTGATTTAGACATGGGACTAAGACTCCTTTGCCTTTTGAAAGAAAGGGCCAACCATCTTCTATTACATTAACACAACATGATGGTGGGGATAAATGGACCATGTGCAAGCAACCATCAATTGGTTTATACAAGTAGAGAACTTCCTTCCAAGCATTCTTTGATATTGGATGTCACATCCCAATCTTACAACCCTATGTGGGCCATTCTTAGATAATGGCAATAGGGGAAGCTAGTTTGTTGTTGGTGAGAATCTAATCCAAATCAATTCAAGTAACTAAGTGAACAATCTAGATTGAAACCCAAACATGTACCCTTCTAGTTTGTTGTTGGTGAGAATCTAATCAAAATCAATTCAAGTAACTAAAAGAACAATCTAGATTGAAACCCAAACATGTACCCTTCCACTATTTTCCAAATGCATGGCAACTTTCAATGCACACTCTCTTTGGCCCTTTTCTCAATATCGCCTTTAAGAATTACCAAGCATAAGGAGAGATGGCATGATGCATCTTCAAAGGAATTACATTCGCACCTTTAGGAATTACCAAGCTTAAGAAGAGATGGCATGATGCATCTTCAAAAGACTTATATTTTCTAAGGGTACCTAGAAATCCTAAATTTCAATATGTGAGCCTTAAGGAAGTAGTAGAGTGTCTTTCTCAATTTATAGTATTGAGTTTGACAAATCATCCTTTAGTTTGTAAAATAAAAACTTTCTTGAGCCTTAAAACTTTGCATTCCATGGCCCTTGGGTTTATGCCTTGAAAAGTGAATGGAGAAACTTCACATAGTGAGGAAAAGGTATAACAAGGAAAAAACTCTTACAACAAGAATAAAAGTCATATTCTCTCATACACTTATACAATTTTTTTAATACACATGGACCCACTCAATAATTCCACTCATAAGTTTCCAACTCCTCATTATATTCAACGAGTTGTTGGCAACTAGTACCACTCATAGTGTCAATATGAAAGTGAAGTTATGAAAATGGATTCCTCAATAGAAAGTATATAGCACATAATTGCACGGTTTGACTACTATGTTTTGTTGTCAGCATATTCGATCTATTGTAAAAGTTATGTTTGTGAATTATTAACCTTAATTATTTTGTTGTTATATTTTATTGCAATAAGTTTCTATTAAGATCATCTAAAACAATTGTTAGCCTCTTATTTAAGATTAATAATTGTTCATTCCTTTGTGCGATAAATGATAGGATTTTTGAATTTAGTGGATTACATGCATTGATGACATTAATAATTTGTATTTTTTGTGTATAATAATAGTGGATACAATTTATATGATGTGGTGTTAACGTAGTGAGAAAATGTGCTTCAAAAGTAGCCTTGTGAAAAAATCCATTTTTGTGGCTCTTAGAGACTTCTGTAGAAATTTCATTTTTGTTTGTTTATGATGGAATTTTGGGCAAGCACCCATTTTTAGTCCAGCATGTTTACCATTGCACCCACCAAGAGTTGAACTCGTAATGTTACCCTTGAAACTTTAGCCCTTTAATCAATTAGGCTACATATGAGGATAGTTTCATTTTTTTAAACTATACGGTTTGGAATAAATTCCTTCCATGGAAATACTCTCAACATAAGATAATTGTTTAGAAAAATACCGAGTACAAAAAATGTTTTAGAAGCATGATTTTGCTTTTCTTTTTAGGCACCTTGTACAAAAAATTAGTTTTGGCACTAAAACAAATATCACGGCATAAATACAATATGTATAAAATACTAGACTTCCCCATTTTCCCTAAAGCACATGTTTAGGGTATATTAAAATTATAGATGGCTAAAGCATGTATAACTTAGTAAATCCATCAATGTACATGCCGGTGTAGACATGCTAACCCAAGTATGGGCAACCTTTGTTGTAACTTTTGAAGTGTCTATGCACTAGCTTGCTTCATCCTTCATCCCTTTGTTGTCGCTTCAAAGGGCTTCAAGCAAAAGGGGAGCTTTTTGAGAGCTCTCCTTGCACAAGTGTGGGTGCAAGAAAAGATCAATGCTTAAGCTAATCTCATGACCCAACAAATTTTCCCTCTCTCTCTCTCTCTCTCTCTCTCTCTCTCTAACATAATAGAAATGCACATGAGAAAGATAACCATAAACAAGGACACAAGAGTTCTCACAAATTGCTCAAAATTGGGAGCTCTATTCAAAATTCTAGAGTATGAGACAAAGAGTGAGCATAAGCTCTACATTTCACTTATATACAAATGGGATGTGTTTCCTATTAGAGCATCTATTTGCATTATAATTTAGATGCTCTAGACTTTCCCATTTGCCCATTAAGCACATGTTTAGGCTACACTACAATTTGAGATGGCTAATACAAAAGACTAAAGCATGAATACTTCATTAAATCAGGGTGCATGTCAGCGTGCCATATTCACCTAACCTTTTAACATAAGACCCTTCCTAATGGCGATGTCATCCTCGAATCATATGGACACTGCCAAAAATGTCATAGCAATGATATGTGCGAGCAGCTCAAAGGGTGTCTAAAAATCTATGTTAGGTGTATCCTTAGGAGTAACAATGCAATGTCCATGCAAGTAGATGACTTGCTCATGGTATTGCAAGTATTGTGGCTAGAATACCATAACACAAGGATCTCCATCTAGGTATTTGTGAAATCAATTTCTCAAGAAAATTATTTAATCAACTGTTCAAGGCGACTGCATCACAGGAAATTGCATCATATTTAATAAAATATAAAGCTTGTGAATAAACATATAAATACTTCTCATATGACACTAGTAGTAGGTATAATCCAATGTGTTTAGCCTAAGGATAAGGAGAGATGCCATGATGCATCTTCAACGAATTACATTAGCACCTTTAGGAATTACGAAGCTTAAGGAGAGATGGCATGATGCATCTTCAAAAGACTTATATTTTCTAAGGGTACCTAGAAATCCTAAATTTCAATATGTGAGCCTTAAGGAAGTAGTAGAGTGTCTTTCTCAATTTATAATATTGAGTTTGACAAATCATCCTTTAGTTTGTAAAATAAAAACTTTCTTGAGCCTTAAAACTTTACATTCCATGGCCCTTGGGTTTATGCCTTGAAAAGTGAATGGAGAAACTTCACATAGCGAGGAAAAGGTATAGCAAGGAAAAAACTCTTACAACAAGCATAAAAGTCATATTCTCTCATATACTTATACAATTTTTTTAATACACATGGACCAACTCAATAATTCCACTCATGAGTTTCCAACTCCTCATTATATTCAACGCGTTGTTGGCAACTAGTACTACTCATAGTGTCAATATGAAAGTGAAGTTATGAAAATGGATTCCTCAGTAGAAAGTATATAGCACATAATTGCACGGTTTGACTACTATGTTTTGTTGTCAGCATATTCGATCTATTGTAAAAGTTATGTTCGTGAATTATTAACCTTAATTATTTTGTTGTTCTATTAAGATCATCTAAAACAATTGTTAGCCTCTTATTTAAGATTAATAATTGTTCATTCATTTGTGCGATAAATGATAGGATTTTTGAAGACATTAATAATTTATATTTTTTGTGTATAATAATAGTGGATACAATTTATATGATGTGGTGTTAACGTAGTGAGAAATTTTTTGTGGCTCTTAGAGACTTCTGTAGAAATTTCATTTTTGTTTGTTTATGATGGAATTTTGGGCAAGCACCCATTTTTAGTCCAGCATGTTTACCATTGCACCCACCAAGAGTTGAACTCGTAATGTTACCCTTGAAACTTCAGCCCTTTAATCAATTAGGCTACACTATGAGGATAGTTTCATTTTTTTAAACTATACGGTTTGGAATAAATTCCTTCCATGGAAATACTCTCAACATAAGATAATAGTTTAGAAAAATGCCAAGTACAAAAAATGTTTTAGAAGCATGATTTTGCTTTTCTTTTTAGGCACCTTGTACAAAAAATTAGTTTTGGCACTGAAACAAATATCACGGCATAAATACAATATGTATAGAATACTAGACTTCCCCATTTTCCCTAAAGCACAAGTTTAGGGTATATTAAAATTATAGATGGCTAATACAAAAGATTAAAGCATGTATAACTTAGTAAATCCATCAATGTACATGCCGGTGTAGACATGCTAACCCAAGTATGGGCAACCTTTGTTGTAACTTTTGAAGTGTCTATGCACTAGCTTGCTTCATCCTTCATCCCTTTGTTGTTGCTTCAAAGGGCTTCAAGAAGCAGAAGGGGAGCTTTTTGAGAGCTCTCCTTGCACAAGTGTGGGTGCAAGAAAAGGTCAATGCTTAAGCTAATCTCATGACCCAACAAATTTTCCCTCTCTCTCTCTCTCTCTCTCTCTCTCTCTCTCTCTCTCTCTCTCTCTCTCTCTCTAACATAATAGAAATGCACATGAGAAAGATAACCATAAACAAGGACACAAGAGTTCTCACAAATTGCTCAAAATTGGGAGCTCTATTCAAAATTCTAGAGTATGAGACAAAGAGTGAGCATAAGCTCTACATTTCACTTATATATACAAATGGGATGTGTTTCCTAGTAGAGCATCGATTTGCATTATAATTTAGATGCTCTAGACTTTCCCATTTGCCCAGTAAGCACATGTTAAAGGCTACACTACATTTTGAGATGGCTAATACAAAAGACTAAAGCATGTATACTTCATTAAATCAGGGTGCATGTCAGCATGCCATATTCACCTAGCCTTTTAACATAAGACCCTTCCTAATGGCGATGTCAGCCTCGAATCATATGGACACTGCCAAAAATGTCATAGCAATGATACGTGCGAGCAGCTCAAAGGGTGTCTAAAAATCTATGTTAGGTGTATCCTTAGGAGTGTTGAAATATACAAGTGAATAGGGTGTGTGCGGGAACAAGCCCTTGGTTAGAGGCTATACAAGAGAAGATGTAAATGTGAAAGAACCTGTGAAAAGGTGAGAAGAATCTACTGGGAGAGAATAAAGGGTAGCATGAGAGAATTTAGGAAGTGTGGAGATATTCTGGGAAGTGTGGAGTTATTCTAGGAGATATTCAGGGAAAAGAGAAGAGGTGGAGAGAATCAAGCAAGAGGTGGAGATATTCTGGGAGTGAATCATGGAGAAATCAATGGGATTTGATGCTTGATGTAAACTCTATAAATTGAGGCATAGCCCTAATGAGAATTTGCTGGTTTTTGAGTATCCATGCCTACATTAATCTATTTGCTAATTACCACTAATTACATCTTAATTATTTCTTAATCACTTTGTTAATGATGTTGATTCTAGTGTTTGATCCACCATAGCTCATCATTATGCTCAAATTTCAACATGGTATCAGAGCCATGCCTAGAATCCATCAGGTTTATGAGCCCATTAGTTAATTAATTAGGATTATTAAATAATCAAAATTTTAGTTAGTTTTCACTTCCCCCCTTCACCCCCAGCCAGTGGAGGACTCCATTCAGCTTGCACACTCACAATTAGGGCACAAGCTTCTAGCATATGGTAGCTAACATCCTTGGCTTCAAGCTCATCAAGACGGCGCAGCAAACCGCGAAGGAATTCAGGAGAAATCGACGTTTTGGCCGACGTGTTTTTTCTGAGTAAATTGCAGATTTCTTCTTGCTCAAATCAAATGTCTCTAATTCCTCCTAGCCCAAGGTGTATTCAAGCATGCTCTACAAGCTGGTGAAGACAGAATTCAATTTCATCAAGTCTACATTGAGATCCAAGCTCTTCATCAAATCTGCAGGTGACTTTGGTAAAACAAAGATTAAGCTTTCAATATTTGGTCAAATCTTGTGTTTCTTGGCTTAATCCTCTACTAGACTCATTGTTATTGATGCCTTTGAAAGAATTTGAGCTCATTTGAAGTGGAAGGCACCAGATCTGGACTCCCCGCATACTCTGTTTTCTACACACAAAACAGAGCATTAATTTGCTAATCAGTGCTAATCACTATATTTTGGTGCAATTGAGGGTTCAAATTAACCATTAGGTATCTGATACAGATCCCTATAGCTTCAGATTACAAATCGGAGTTGGTTTGATACTCCAACCATCCCGTACAAATTGGTTACCCTTGATTTAGTGTAATTTTTGGTGATTTTATTCTGATAAATTTGTTGTAATCATCTATTAAACACCAGATTGAGTTGTAAAAGGGTAGACACTGCCCTTGAATCTTGAATTTGGATCAAGAGGTAAGACTCCCTTCACATCACCATGAGTTCAGCACAGGAAATAGCCAAATTTAATGGGGAACAGTTTTATACATGGCAGACAAAAACCATGTATTTACTGATGAGGAAAAATCTGTGGGGATTAGTTGAAGGGAGAGATGAATGCCCCGAGAGAGGGGAAAATGAGTGGAAGAGCAGGAATGAAAAAGCATTGGGACTTATTGCACTCAGTTTAAATGATGAAATCATTCATCACATCACAGGGATACAATGGGCAAAAGATGCATGGGATGAACTCAATAAATTATTTGGTACACAAGCAAAAAATTCAAAGATAAATCTGTTAATGCAATTCTACAAATTGGACATGAAGGAAAGTGAACCTTTAATCACACACTTGAACAAATATAAAAGCATTAAGCAACAGCTGGCAGCTATTGGCAAAAAAGATGATGAAGCATTAGCTGTACTTCTGAAGAGTGTGGACAAAGGAGATTATGAAAACATTGTAGCAACACTAAAGAATGTACCTGAATTGAAGATACACGAGATAGAAGTAGCTCTACTAGAGCAAGAGAGCAGAGGCAAAGAGAAGAAAGGGCTCGACTAAACAGCAGGAGAGGAAAAAGCATTCTTCACCCGAGGAGGATTCTCTCGAGGACGAGGACGAGGAAGAGAGGCAGAGTAGGAGGGAGGACCTTCACTTGCCACAAATGTGGAAAGCCAGGACATATGGCGAGAGACTGCTTACAGCAAACCCAGTGAAGAAGGAACGACATCGGCAAACTTCATGGAGGCTCCAAAGGAAGTGGAGTCGGATCATCTTTTCTGAGAGAGAGAGAGAGAGACCCCACAACCCAATGTAACCTGCCCCAACAAAGTAAAACCACCTCTGAGCCACCGATGATGTAGGCCACGTGGTAGATGTATGTGTGAGCACTTTAGTCAAGGTCGCAGGCACTTATAGTAACCTTGGACACATAGAGAGAGAGTGTGTCAAGGACTATGGAGTTTAGGGACTTGAGGCACTGGTCACGGACTATCAAGTAAGAGGGAAACTTTTGGTATAGGGTCCAGGTGTGCTAGGATTATTCACTTGAGGGGAGGTGTTGAAATATACAAGTGAATAGGGTGTGTGCGGGAACAAGCCCTTGGTTAGAGGCTGTAAAAGAGAAGATGTAAATGTGAAAGAACCTGTGAAAAGGTGAGAAGAATCTACTGGGAGAGAATAAAGGGTAGCATGAGAGAATTTAGGAAGTGTGGAGATATTCTGGGAAGTGTGGAGTTATTCTGGGAGATATTCAGGAAAAGAGAAGAGGTGGAGAGAATCAAGCAAGAGGTGGAGATATTCTGGGAGTGAATCATGGAGAAATCAATGGGATTTGATGCTTGATGTAAACTCTATAAATTGAGGCATAGCCCTAATGAGAATTTGCTGGTTTTTGAGTATCCATGCCTACATTAATCTATTTGCTAATTACCACTAATTACATCTTAATTATTTCTTAATCACTTTGTTAATGATGTTGATTCTAGTGTTTGATCCACCATAGCTCATCATTATGCTCAAATTTCAACAAGGAGTAACAATGCAATGTTCATGCAAGTAGATGACTTGCTCATGGTATTGCAAGTATTGTGGCTAGAATACCATAACACAAGGATCTCCATCTAGGTATTTGTGAAATCAATTTCTCAAGCAAATTATTTAATCAACCGTTCAAGGCGACTGCATCACAGGAAATTGCATCATATTTAATAAAATATAAAGCTTGTGAATAAACATGTAAATACTTCTCATATGACACCAGTAGTAGGTATAATCCAATGTGTTTAGCCTATCCCTACACATGAGTATTTGGCCTAGCCCAGCTTGCTTAGCCTCCTCAATCCTCTCTCTTTCTCTTTCTCTATCTCCTCTCTCCTCAAGCCTAGCTTGGCCTAGCCCAGCTTGCTTAGCCCCCTCAATCCTCTCTCTTTCTCTTTCTCTATCTCCTCTCTCCTCTCTTTCCCTCCTTATGTGCTCTCTCTCTCTCTCTCTCTCTCTCTCTCTCTCTCTCTCTCTCTCTCTCTCTCTCTCTCTCTCTCTCTCTCTTCCTTTATATCTATCCTCTCTCCCTCCCTCCCTCTCTCTCTCTCTCTCTCTCTCTCTCTCTCTCTCTCTCTCTCTCTCTCTCTCTCTCTTCGATTGTTTATGCAAACACCAAACTCTCCTTAAAGTGCTTCTATCCTCATCATCATCATCATCTTCTTCTTCTTCTTCTTCTTCTTCTCTCTCTCTCTCTCTCTCTCTATCTCTCTCTCTCTCTCTCACCAATTGTCTATGTAAACACAAACTTTCCTTAAAGTTCTTCTATCCTTATCATCATCATCACCTCCCTCCCTCCGTCCCTCTCTCTCTCTCTCTCTCTCTCTCTCTCTCTCTCTCTCCACTTGGTGGGGGGAGGGAATTTTTTAATTGATTTTTAATATATATATATATAATTTTCGAGAGTATATATATATTAAAAATTCTCGAGGGGAGGGAATTTTTTTAATTGATTTTTTTAAAAATTATATATATATATAATTCCACAGAGAGAGAGAGAGAGAGAGAGAGAGAGAGAGAGAGAGAGAGAGAGAGAGAGAGAGAGAGAGAGAGAGAGAGAGAGAGAGAGAGAGAGAGGGAGGGGAGGGGGAGCGAGAGAGATGCTAGGGGACAGGGCAAGGGAGAGAACGAGAGAGGGTGGTGAAAGAGAGAGTGAGAGAGGGTGATGAGAGGGTGAGAGTGAGAGAGTGAGAGAGGGTGATGAGAGAGAGTGAGAGAGGGGAGGGGAGTGGGAGCGAGAGAGATGCTAGGGGACAGGGCGAGGGAGAGAACGAGAGAGGGTGGTGAAAGAGAGAGTGAGAGAGGGTGATGAGAGGGTGAGAGTGAGAGAGTGAGAGAGGGTGATGAGAGAGAGTGTTATGGCCTACAGCACCTCCCAAGAGAACTCCACACATTCACCAATAGAATAAGCAATTATAGACAACAACCGTTGTAGGGTACTTACTAATGCTCCGAGCTCACATCCCTTGAGGCTCTCCAAGCTCTTTCGTAGAAGCTCCAATCCTTCAATCTCCACCTCCACTCTGTTATCCCCGCAGAGTCGCTCACACCACAGTGTAAGGCAATCGTCCTCTCACTCTCCCACACACTAGCATAGAAGAAGCACATGTACTAGAGTACACACACACTCTCTCTCTCTCTCTCTCTCTCTCATTCACAAGATAAGACAACAGCTCTCATAGCACAAAGGGGGATTGTCTTTCCATTATGAGAAATTGCCTTATATACTGGCCCTTATTTGCACTTGGGTGCCAAAACTTACTAACTAAAGCCTTGGCTGGCAAGTATCTCATAATATATAACCTTTATATTGCCATTACATAACACTTATTAATGTCCTCAAAGGAGGAGCATCTTTGTTAATCCAAAGTGGGATAAACATTCAGCTTCCTTTTCTTGCTCCTCCTGAGCAGGTTCTTGATGTGCTGAAATTGCGTCCTCGATCTCCTTACCCTCACCATCCTTTAGTTGTATTTGCTCCTCTTGTTGTTGTTTCTCACCCATTTCGGTTGAAGGGGGTAGATCCGAGAGCACTATGTTATGTAAGGGTGATAGGTTTTTGAACACCAAGGTTGCTGGGCTGGAAGGGGGTGTTTGGATTATACCCCTATTTTTTAGGGTAGCTACTCTGATAATCTGATTATTTCCTATTCCTTTAGGGTGGCTTGGTATGATGCAATGTCCTTTGCCACTTCTTCCTCCAGGCACCTGGCTTCCACTTCTTCCTCCAGGCGCCTAGCTTCCACTTCCACCTGTTTTATGTTGCCCCTCATCTGTTTTGGTTTATTGTCTTTCTTCCCTTGCTTTGTGCCTTTTTCCATTTCCTTCATCAACTCCTTGGTGTGTTTTAGGACAACTTGTCCTTCTTTTGCAGTTCAACTTGCAACTGTGCTTGGTCCGGCACCTCCTCCTGCTGGGCTCTTGGGTCATCAATTTCTTCTTGCAGCACCTGTGGTATCGAAATGTCACCTGCATGGCTGAGAATCTTTGTGAGGAGGTAGGGGTTGTAGACCTTTGATTGATGGGATTTGAGGTCCTATTCCATCTCCTTATGTAGGTACCATCCCCAATCATCCTCTTTCTCTTCATGTACACGGGTAATTTTGTGGAGGGGGATGTGGTTTGATTTGCATTATCATCGACATGGACCTACAGGCTCTTTCATCCACTTTCTCCTTTATATTGTTATATTCTAGCCCATTAGAGTTGTAAGAATTCTTCTTTAGCATATCCTCCAATGGCATCTGATCAATGTGATGGGTATGTGTTGCTATTAGAGGTGGCAGTTGGAATGCTTCCCTAATAATGGCTTTTGTGATGTGTACCTGCTCCTTGGATCCATCCGTCTTGGTGATCATGCCTCTCTTTGTATTCTTGTTGTAGGTCTTCAAGTACTTTGCACATAAGGCTTGGTTGAAGGTTCTCGAAAGCACTTCGGCCATTTTCCTTAAACCCACCTTTTCTAGCTTGTATTGGACTTCAGTCTCCTCCAGAATTTTGAGACACTGTTGGCTATGGTATTGGAATAACAATTTCCTTGATCTATCTTTATGTCCTGCTTGATGAGACTGATCCATCTAGATCCTTGGCATATGGACCAAGGTATGTCATTTTGATTCCTCGATGATCCTTTTTTCTTTGCCTCTTTTCCGTTGGAGATCTTGTGGCGCTGGCCTGAGTGATGGCTGGGGTTTCTTCATAATCCGAAACCGAATCCCCTCGGGAAGCCATATGTAGTAGTATAATGATGAGAACGTCAGCCTTTGTGGATGGTAGGGGTTCAGGATCTCTCGAGACATGGGTGAGATAGTTAGCTATGTTTTGGGGAGGTTAGAAGGTTGCTATAGTAGCCAAGGAGTGAGATTTGTAAGTTCTGCCAAGTTTTACATGGTGTCGGGGCATTTTCACGACGTGAAATGCATCTTGTTTCACGGTGTGAAATGGCAAGTAAGGTGTGAAGAAGAAGAATAATAATAATAAGTAAGGTGTGCAATCATGATGAAAAGTGGGTTAGTATTGTGAGTAGATGCAAGGTGCAGTGTAGGCGTGAAATGGTAGGCGTAGTATTTCATGCCGTGAAATGGTAGGCGTAGTATTTCATGCCGTGAAATAGTAGAGAACATTTCACAGCGTGAAATTTTATAGGATTTTCTTTAATTTTATGATTGATGTAATAAGAGTGAGGCTTAGTAGATTTATTGTTTTTTTTCATGACGTGAAATGTAGTGTGTTGTGACGTGATAGGGGACCCCACAAGGTAGCATTTCAGTAAACCGTAGGTGATAAGGCTTGAGATTGACATTTTGTATCAATCAATGTAGTTTAAGAGATGATGCAAAAGAATATGATTAATAAAAATGTAGAATGGGAAGTGATTGGAATCGCCATGATTGATTGATGTGAAAGAATCAATTGGATAAAAATTAATGAATGATTAAGCTCTAGATCAATTGAAATCAACTTGAAAAAAGAAAGGGATTTGTGAACTACTGGTGGATGGAGACGATGATGAAGCGCATGTGATGCTCTAAGTGGAGAAGTGGAAGGGAGTCGAACTTGGAAGACGATAAAGCAAACTGAAGAAAAAAGGAAAGTTTTCGTTTTTATGCCCCAGTCATTGGCATGGCGGCCCTCTTTATTGGGGATGCCATGTGGAGAAAAGGTACTCATTGGACCTAGCTGGCTGTTTCACAGCGTGAAATCCCTAGCATTTCATGACGTGAAATGGTTGGCAGAGTTTCACGACATGAAATGCTGCTAAGCAGAGCTTTCACAAGATGAATTACTTTCCTTTATTTATGTAATTGGAGATACCCTAAATGGTCCCAATGCAAAAAATATGCATGTTGAGGAAGAGATACTCAGCTCGTGAAACGTATGAACCTGTTTCATGGCATGAGATGGTTGAGGCATTTCACAGTGTGAAATGCTGAACCCTCTAACTTTACCCTTGGAAAATTGAAGTCATGTGTTTGACACTAGGTAGTTCTACGTTTATACCCTCCCCTTGGCTTCTTATTTCTAGGGAAACCAAGTTTGCACCTTAGAGCTAGTTGGTATCTATTGTTGGAGACTCTTTAGTTCAGAATGAGAATTCCTTACTTTGTTTTCCATCCACTAGAGGAGAACATCTATGAAATCTTCTTAAATATGTTGTTTTTCTTGTGCCTGTGGTTCTACTTTCGTTTTACCTTTGTCTAAGGCTTGGCTTAGTTGGTTTTCTCTGGGTGGTGATATTGGCATTGTAGGTGTGGCATGTCACTTTCCATTTGGTTGAATTGTTTTCTTTTTCCAAACTAACCTTGGTGCTGCCTTGACTTAAGATATAGTCTTCTTGCTTGTGCTCATGTATCTCTTTTTTGCCTTTTGAGGTAAGACCTACACTTGAGTTCCTTGTGTTCTTTGGTGCCCATTGTGAGGTTCCTTTATAGTATCCTTGGGCATTAAGTATGTCTTTTCTCACCCACTGCTTTTGAATTATTAATGGTGCGCGGGGGACCGTCTATGTTGATGCTTCCTGTCGAAATATTTTCTCTCTTTTCCCTTGCGTGTATCCTTATTGTGCTGTTGTGACACTTCTGAGGCGTCAACGCTATCATAATAGCCTTGGGCTTGGAGTTGACTTTGAAATCCAGTGTTTCCTTGTTGTGGACATAGAGTGCCCCTGTGGAAGTCCTTTGAGTGGTGAGGTTTGTTGGAGGTTGATGCCTTTACCCTGGGGTCTCCTTCTTTGCTTGTTGTGCTGGCATTTCCATGTTGCATTCGATTACCTGCTTTTCTTTCTTCAAGGGACTCCATAATGAAAAGGTCACGGATTCATGGCCTTGGGTGAACTACAATTGGTGTGGTGTCCTATGTGTACAGATTAAATCACACTACTACTGAATGCCCATAGTTAAGAGCAAGGCCATTACTCTATTGTGCGCACTGTGTAAAATTAGGGAATCATGACACCTCTATGTCCAGGTATCCAAGGTTCCAAACCGTAGCACAGATGCTGGCACCTAGAGCACCACTAGCCTTACTAGCACCACCCATGCAAATCACCAGCAGAATAGCCAAACCCTTCCTATTTACCTAGGGGGATGTTTTGAGTACATGACACTTCACCTCTGTCGCCCCTTGCTCTACCACCACAACCACCATAGGCTAAAATCAATCAAGTATTGATTGAGGAGCCATCAGAGGAGATGGAAATGGTGCGTGAAATAGAAATCAGTGGTGATTACTACGAGGAAGTTGTGCAAAGATTACACCAGAATTTTATGTCTTATAGAATAACACACCAGTACCTATGTTTCAAACCACAGTACAGTGGAAAGGTACATATATAAATGCAAATATGAGGGGATGTCCACTATAATGTTTTGGTTGTGGGGTGGACCACATCGAATCGATGAATGTCCTAACAAGAATGTGGTTCATACGCATCAAACTCAACAATTGAGTGTACCACCTAATGATATGCTAGTACTCACTTGTACTAAATGTGGGATTGATCATTTGATCAAAGATTGCCCATATCGTGCAAGTAGTTTTGCTTCCACTTCTAACTAGGCCACTGTCCAGCTAGACCATAAGTGTTCAACCTGGAAACATCACGTCACTGAATGTCCTGACACGAGCCCAAGCCCAACTAGGGAACAAAGGGAAGAACCTAGCAGCAGATGCAACTTCTAGAACTTGCAAGAGGAGGGTGAAAAAAGTGGGTAAAGAAGACACCAGAGTCACAATTCAGGATGCATTTGAAGAAGATACTATCGAAACTAGATCCACTCAATCAAGAGAAAAGAGGAATCAAGCGCTTAAACCAAATAAGCCTGACCAAGAAGTGCAAGGCGAAAGACCATCAACCCCTAAAGGAGTTGGGGGATACCCAAATGCTGAAGAAGAGATAAGGAAGCTTGAAGAAGCTAGGTCCCTAGTAGAGGAGTGTCAACGACTTCACGAAGCCAAATTACAAGCTAACCGAGCCAGGAATACTATATGTATCCAAGAAACAAACCGACAAGGGAAAGAGAATTGGACATACCTACTCCAATTCTAGAAGAGTCGGAAGAGGGATCTTAAGGAAACCTGATGTCAAGAATGTTTGAGGAGGTTGTGCAAGATGAGTCCATTTGTTCATTCCCCTATGGATGGATATGAGATGCACACATGGAAGGAAGCCTCATTTGTAAGAGAGAACAGAGACATAGGCAGTCTCGTAGCTATACTATCCACTTTCGTGCAAATTCCATTGGGACAACTGCTACGCAGTTCACCAACATTATGGGAAGACATAAAAGAATGGGTAGAGGGCATACTAAGGCCAGTAGACACTGCAGAGGAGATTCAGTCACCTCTAGCAGAAAGAACCTTAAAACATGCAAGGGAAAGAACGCCCAGAGTTGTTAAAATATCGGTTACGAAAGTGACGACACTAATGCTACAATCCCAATTCATCAAGCATTGGTTATCCTAGATGGTGGGGTGGGAGTTAGCATCATCACAAAACGATGTTGGGAAAATTGGGGAAAACCCAATCTAAAAAGAGAAGATCTTACATTAAAATGGCAGACGGAACATCTTTAAGACCCATTGGGGCTTTTAGAGAATGTGCAACTCAAACTCTTTACATTCTGCTACCATCATACATTTGTGGTAATGGACTTTCTGTGCCAACCAGACTCATATGACATAATTTTGGGGAGACCCTTCATGAGGGAATCCAAATTGGTGTATGATTTGGCATTAGACCATGTGTATGTTTGAAGGGACTCGCAAATTCTAAAGATAGATCTGCAAACATGGAAAGCACACTCCATGGAAGGGCAACTGTTTCGTAATGATTCGGTCACAACCAAGCAAACCACATCCTTACAAATATGCCAACCCATGGTGAAAATTTCCAAAGAGGAAGAGGAAGCAAAAATGTATGCATCACTTCCTCCTTTGGATTTTAGTGAAAACTGGATGCATGTGCTAGCCACCATAGATGTGATGCAACCCTGAGGAACCCAATACGTGGAGTCTGGGATTGTTCCCTCTATCTGTATGATCAATTGGCAACCCATAGAGGAATTGGAAGAGGAAGTTTCAATAATAGAAGGGACTGGATCATAAGGCCGTACTAGTGCCTAATGCCTTAGAAGATGGCAGAAGTAGAAACGGTATATCGCTCGATGAAATGCCCTGCTATATGAAGAAAACCCACGGATGCTTAGTGGCTGAGATACCTCGAAGCTACTAAGGTACATGACAAGTTTTCTAATAATTGGGGTGAGGAATTGAGCAAGATATCCCTTGAAGGGAAACATAGGGAGGAAGTCACCCTTCGAGAACCGGAAACAACTTAGCTTACACAATCTAGGTGCCGAAAATGAAACAAAGCTTTGGCAAAAGCTGAGCGAGAGGCTAAGAAGGTGATGGCTAAAATAAAAGTGAGGATGAGGAGAAACCAGACCTGCTTTCAGTACACCAGAACATTTCAAAATATACACAATTGACGAATGAAAAGTGGTCCGATTGATGGCAAAAAGGGTTAAGGAAGATGGGTTATCCACATCATACGATGGCCCAACTGAAGTCAAGGAAATTGAAATTGTAGAACTAGAGGAGGAAACCAAACCTGTTTACATCACTAAGGACTTGTTGACTCTGGCTGAATAAAAGGATCTTGTTACTCTCCTTAAGGAGTTTAAGGATTGTTTCGCCTAGAACTACAAAGAGATGAAGGTGTACCACCTAAAGTGGTGCAACACACGATCCCAATCATGGATGGATCAAGACCTACCATGCAAAAACCATACTAGATGAATCCTAAATATGCAGTAATTGTAAAGGAGGAAATTGATAAACTCATTGCTGCGGACTTTATCTATGAGATATAACATATGGATTAGCTATCACCAATCGTAATAGTGCCAAAGAAGAATAGGAAACTTAGGGTCTGTGTTGATCTCAAAAACGTCAACACAGCTACTAGGAAGGACCATTACCCATTGCCTTATATGGAACATGTTTTGGAAAGAGTAGTTGGTGAGGAAGCTTACAGCTTCTCAGATGGATTTTTAGGCTACAATCAGGTGTCTATAGCGCCCGAAGACCAGCATAAGATAGCTTTCAATACAATGTGGGGAATGTTTGCTTACAAAGTCATGCCCTTCGGTCTCACAAATGCCCTAGCAAAATTCCAACGATTAATGTGCACAACCTTCAAAGACTACTTGCAAAAGTAGTTGGAGGTGTTCATTGATGATCTGTGTGCACACTCTCGATGGATAGACCATTTGGCTTGCTTGAGAAAAGTGTTTAAGCGATGTTGATTGTATCGTATATCCTTGAACCTTTTAAAGTACCAATTTTGGGTCAAACACGGTGTGATATTGGGATACATTATCTCTAAGAACGGTATATCCATTGACGCAGCAAAGTCAAGCTGATCTTGGAATTTTCCCCACCCACTAATTACAAAGGTGTGCAAAGATTTATGGGCCACGTTGGGTATTATCGCCGCTTCATAATATTTTATGCTAAAATTACTAGACCATTATATAAGCTACTCATTGTCTTTGGGTGGACTGAAGAATGCCAAGAAGCATATGATAGATTGAAGCAAGCATTAAGCAATGCACCAATTCTGAGATTACCTAACTGGGACCTTATATTTCATGTGCACATCGATGCCTCGAACTTTGCTATTGGATGCATATTAGCACAGCCTGGTGAGTTCAAATTGGACTACCCAGTCTGCTTTTCTAGTCGCTAACTGAATGATGCAGAGGTGAATTATACCACTACAAAACGACAAGGGTTGGCCATGGTTTATGCTGTCAAGAAGTATTGACATTACCTATTGGCCAACAAATTTGTATTCTTTGTGGACCATCAGGCCTTATTATACTTGGTGAACAAGCCTTGCACCATGGGAAGAATCACACATTGGTTGCTATTACTATTGGAATTCAACTTCATAGTCATGGTAAGAAAGGGAATACAGCATGTGTTAGCAGATCATATCTTGAGAATTCCAAATGGGGAACCGACAATTGGTGTTGATTGATGACCTCCCTGATGCTTATTTGTTCAAACTAGACATGGTTTCGATTGGAGTGAAAAAATATCAGATTATCTAGCTTATGGTTTTCCACAAGAATGACCCTTGAACAAAGATAAAATGCGTCCGCTTGTTAAGTTGGCTGCACCTTATCAATTAATTGCTAGAGAACTATACAAGCTAGGTAAGGACAATGTCTTAAGGAGATGTGTGTGGGAAGATGAATTTGTCACAATATTAGATGAAGCACAGCTAGAGGACATTTCGCTGGGGAAATTACAGCTCGCAAGGTGCTTCAAGCAAGACTATGGTGGCCTACATTGTTTGGGGATGCCATAGAGTTTGTTAAAAGGTACGAAGAGTGTCAGTGATTTACCATTTGCCACTCACCCCTGTTATTATAAGACAACCCTTTCAAAAATGGGGGATTGATTTTGTTGGACCTATTAGTTTAGTTGCGCATCCATCACAAGCCCGATATGTGATCGTGGGCCACAGACTATTTCATGAAATGGGCAAAGGCCAGAGCCTCTACGCAAGGTGATGCACGAACAACAACTAAGTTCTTATATGAACAAATCATTTCAAGATTTGGCTGCCCATTAGAATTAGTCAGTGATTGCAGTTCACACTTCATTAATGAGGTGATTGATTACTTACTTTTGCTAGATTCCTTGTAGTCCACCGGAAGTCATCCCCTTATTATCCACATGCTAATGGTTAAGCGGAGAGTACAAATAAGATTTTGTGTACTATCTTAACAAAAACATTAGAAGCAAGTCGAACGTATGGGGAACATAAGCTAACGACAAATCTATGGGCATATCGAACATCATATAAGGTAGCGACAGAATATACTCCCTTTCATCTAGCTTATGGTGTTGAAGCGGTAATGCCTATGGAGTACCTAGAACTCCAAGCCTGAGAATTGTAGTGCAAGAACGATTGACTGAGAATGCATTAGCTAAAAGGCTAATTGACTCAGAGAAACTTAATGAAACTCGACTAATTGCATCACATGGTCTTATGGTCAAAAAATTACGAAGAAAACGGTGGTTCGACACAATAACTTGAAACAAAAGGCACTAGAAATGGGGGACCTTGTCCTCATGAAAGGCTAATTGACTCAGAGAAACTTAATGAAACTCGACTAATTGCATCACATGGTCTTATGGTCAAAAAATTACGAAGAAAACGGTGGTTCGACACAATAACTTGAAACAAAAGGCACTAGAAATGGGGGACCTTGTCCTCATGTATGGTGTAGGAAGCACCAAAAAAAAGAAACTCAAGTATAGAGGATTAGGACCTTTCCAAGTGTTTGAAATCACACCTCAAGGGTCAGTTAGAATTGAAACAATTGAGGGTGTACAAATGGAGGGTTACGTCAATGGAAGAAAGCTTAAAAAATATTTTGGACCACTGACCCAAGAGATGCTCATGCAAGAGCATCTTTTAAAACAACCAAAGGAGCTCGCAAAAGAAAAAATTAAGCAAGATCAAGAAGAAGATAAGGCAAGAGAGGCCAAGGCCAAACAGATACTCCAGAAGAGGGTATTGTATGTGAACATGGCTTCACTATGAGGATGAACTAGACATTGAGCCGGCATGGCTCAAGGTGGAAGTCTCTACAACTAAAAGTCATACGATGAGCATTGCATTAATAGATACGGGATTGTCATAATCTAATCTCATATGAGACATGGGTAGCTGTAGAGACAAACCACACCTTGAGGCCACCAACGCACAAGTACGAAGTGTGCACTTGACAACTATGAAAGCTGAGGGATTTCTAAGTGTTAATGTTTCCATCAGAAATAATCCCTTGGTTGGGAAGGTGTTTGTTATGCCTTCAGGATCTATGGAGGAAGAAATGATCCTGGGACGATCTTGGATTTGCACCAATAATTGTAATATCCAATGGGAAAAGAGAATGACATAATTGAATGAGGAATGTCCTTTCTTTGCCCTTATGGAGCCCAATAAACACAAGGAAGCAAGCTATGATTGAGGATATGGAAACACCAAGCATGGTAACAACAGCTCACATACCAGAGAAGACATCAACCCCACAATCCATATGCAAAAAATAGCCAAAGTCACCAGGTACTCAGCAGTGGGTGCCTAAGGGTCAACTTGGAAACCAGCTATACAATGATGCAAAGGGAGTAAATAAGGAATCAGGGAAAAAAGTTCAAAGTACAGACAAGGGATATACATGGCCTTCAAATGCTAGCCGGTAGTATTCCAAATGAAACCACACTCCAAAAGGTACTCGTCGTAAGCAATGGATTTGAAAGGAATTACTAGCAGCACAAGGCTATTACCAGGGAAATACAACAATACGGGTGTCCAAATCCCACCCAAAGCCCAGCGTTCAAATACCTTCACGAGATTATACCCTACATTTTCACGAAAAAAAGTTTCACGGGATTACACCCTGCACTTTCACGGAAAGATTGTTTCACGGTTTTGGACTATTTCACGATTTTAGTCTGTTTTACAATTTTAGGTTGTTTCACGGATTTAATCTATCTCACAGAAAGATTGTTTCACAGTTTTAGCCCAACATCTCATGGCTTTACACCCTACACTTTCACGGTTTTCACCCATGTCACGAGTTTCATACCCCGTCATCTCATGGTACATAAACCTACACTTTCACGATGTGCACCTTCTTGCCTAGAAATTTGTACCTCCTTATTTGCTCACACCACTAACACACTTCTCATCAAATATAACCTTACACACACTTCAAGAAGAAGAAGAAGAAGAAGCGAAAACAACGAGGCATGTCACATGCTTCCACCAGTCACATCAGGCTGACCTTCCTCTCATTCTTATAGATGTTGACCTCAGCCACCTCTGACCCGGAAGCCGAGGAAACTCCAGTAGTGACACAAGCCAGTGCAACTGGATCACCAATTAGCAGAAAGAAAAGACCCACAAGGGGCCTGAAATTGAGCTATTTGGATCAGTATGCACAGGCGTTCCATGGCTCCATCGTAAGTAAGGAATTCCAGACTGCTTATGGAAAGATAGCTCTGCAGTATCATAGCCCTGAGTGCTTGTAGATCTTGGAGGATGCAGAAGTCAAGGAAAAACTAGAGAAAGTTGGCCTAGGGCGGATGGAAAAATGTCTCCCCCGAACCATCGATACAAAATTGTGTCCAGAGGACCTCAAGTCCTACAACAAAGCCATTAAGAGGGGAAAGGTGACTAAAGCAGATGGAACCATAGAACAGGTTTTGATCTCAGAAGATTTGATATGGGAGGCAATACAGTTACCACCATCTGTTAAAATACACTCTCACAATTACGAAAAGATGTGCCTACACGCCATGTTGAAGAAAAGTTCTTATACAACTCCAACATGGCTGAGTATGACAACATTAGAGATGAGGTGACAAGAAAAGGCCCGCAGAGCCATGTCCCTCATAATGCAAGTAAAGCCAGTGGATAGGTACAATAGGCTTTACTTGCATTATGAAGATGATTGGTTCCCCCCTCCAATTTTGGCATAATTTATTTTCAAAAACCTTTCCCCTCTTCGGAATTCAACCATGTCAGATACACTTGCTTTCGCCTTGCGCTGCATAAAGAGACTCAATAGGAAAAATTGCCAAAAGAAGAGCACGAAAGCCATGAAGAAGCCACATCACTACAAGAAGGACTCCCCGAAGAACGACTGGATACAAGAAAGCGACAAAGAATTGAGGAAAGCCCCAATAAGATGATGTAGAGGGGATTCCAGAGACGTCCTTCCTTCATAACATGAATTACAACAAATTCCTTCATGAGGCTGTGGAAGGCCTGGATGGTCTCTTACACTTGCCACACTCTGGATTGGAAGGAGCAGAGGAAACAAGTGCTTCTCTTTGGGAACAAGAGAAAAGGGTGTGGTGATGCCATCTTCTAACCACTCATATGCTTCATGAAAGAAATACAATGCTATGGAAGTAGGTCCAGGATGCAACCAATCAAGTTCAAACACTCCAAGAGCATCTAACAACAACAGAAGCAACACACAAAGATGTAATCCTAAAAAGCTTAAAGGTCGCCAAGGAGTAGGAAGTGAGATACCAAACACTCGAAAGTAATAATCTTGTTCTCAGCCAAACCTTGGTACAAAGAATAAAGGAGAATACAAACTTGAAAGTGCAACTAGAACATGAAAAGGAATAGATTCAAAGAGAAGTGGCACACAACAAGGAACAATCAAGCATCCAGGCTCAATAGCCTATAGGATTTCCAAAATACCTTCCAAGCTAAGGAAGAAGAACTAGAAGGCAGCCTGAAATCAATATCCGCAGCCCTTAAGGATGCTGATCAAAGAGTGCTCCAACTTCAACCACGGCGGATATCACGAGTCATCCGCCACACATCTCGTCCCATAACATTCGATCTCATAGGCGAGCAGCCAGCCTAGTGCGACGGTCCTTCCTTAGCAAAGCCTTCATCTCGGACGTCTACTATAACGCACCTTGCGCATTAAGGATCAGCCCTGATTACCTTTCCATTCAAAGATGGTAGGTCTGGAAGACGTTCCATGATGAACAACAGCAAAACCCGAAGTTGCAATTCAACTTCCCATGGTTCACACCCTCGTCAACCAACATCCATGTACTGAATAATCTATGGTCAGGCACTTCCACAAATTCATTCGCCGCTACGACTATGTCCCCGACCCAACAGTGATTGCCATGATTCGATTCTTCAACCTTATCATCACCTTACTGGAGTCCTTCCCGACATGGGACCATTACTTTGAAGGAGCCGAAGGCCTTGCCTTTGACATCAACAAAGGGGTGATCACGCCGCTAGGTTAAGTGCTTGGTGTCGAGGTATGGGTGAAGGAAATAGATGTTAAGGTGGTGAAGTGGGTGATGGGATGATGTTGGAGCTGTTAATCGAGCAAGATGGCGATGGCCTGCTCAAACTCCGTGCAGTCTCAAGAGGATCATGCCAATTCAAAGGGTTTGGCAGAGGGTCGAATTCCTCACGCTCAAATGGTGGTGGTGGTGGGATCTCCCCTTCTTCGAGTGGTGGGTTGGTGCGTGTGGCGGAGCTAGTGAGGGTGGAGGGTGAGGGTGGAGGGGGTGTCGATGATGAAGGGCATGTGGTGAAGCTCATAAGCACAAGAGAAAAGAAGAAGAAGGAAGTGCATGCAAGGGTAGAATCCGATGATTAACACTTGGCCAACCCTATTAGGGTTATCTTCCCAATCTGAGGCCGCTAGGGGCTCACTTTACACTCTCTTTGTGTCACCCAAAGAGAGATCTAAGCAAGCTAGGTAGGAGCAAGAGGGAAGGAGCTATGGAGAGCTCAATCTCTACCTCATGCCAATCATATACAAATAAGACAAGGTGGAGAAAAATGAGAAGGGAGTGAAGGATAGAAGGGAGAGCAACACCATTCCTATTCACATACACCAATAATCACAAGCAAGCAAGCATCATAAGCAAGCAAGCCACCGTAAGCTCAAGAGAGAAAGAGAGGGAGAGAAGGCAAGATTGAATTGAGACAAATGGGATTGTCTCTTTTCATATTTCATAAAATGTCTTATATACATGGGCTCATATTTACAATGTCCGGCCGCCCAATTACAAATGGGGGAACAAAACTAGTCTTCCTAGTTTAAGTAGCTCTATGTATATCAATTTCTTATCACTGGCATTACACAAGCCCTAAGCTCAGTCATCCCATGTCTCTTTTATAATTAGCACTTAGCGTGGTTACAAAAAAATGAATTATAAAGGAGGTATAGTAGTCGCACAAAAGGTCATGTTACTAGAGTGGTTCACATACCCCCTCTCGATTGTAGGTCCCCGTCCTTGGAACTCGTCAAAGAAGTTATCTGTAGTAGATAGAGTAAGTACGGATGAAGTCCCATCATAAGGCAAGAGAGCTGGAGGGGCACGATGGAAGATGTCGTAGCTCATCCAGAGAAGGTCGTCTTCTCCATCATGTCTTCAAAGGTTTGGAGCTGCTAAATAGGCATCCACATGTGGATATTAAGTCCGCGGACACCGAAGAGTCATACAGGACACTGGAGAATCAAATCTAGACTAGGAGAGCCATCCGAATTCGGAGATAGAAGATAGACTTGTCTGAGGCAGCCAAGAGAGTATATTGTCAGATAGAGGTGAGCTGAGGGCAGCTACCTACATTTGAGAGGTTTTAAGATTTGTTTGTGAAGCTATTTGATAGTGGAGAACAGTTTGGGCTCTAGAGAGTAGATTTCTGACAGGAAACAAAGAGTTGACTTCGAAGGCTGGTTCTGAGCTTTTCTACGTCCACTAGAGGTGAATATGGTCAGCTATGGCTAACAGTCAGCTATGGCTAGGAGAAGGGTTAGATCAAAGATATTGGAGGTTGGTGTTGACCTTAGAGGACAACTGAATTAGCATCTGAAGTAATTTGGGTGGATTAGAGGGTAGTGAAGTATCCCTGGGGCAGCTAAGGACCATGGGATAGAGTGACTGGGTGTGGTAGTGTCCTGTAGTGTTGTGTTTGCTGTGGTTTGGTGCTTGTGATAGACTCCTCTCATGGGGTTTGCTTCAGACGTAGTTATAGAGGTAGGATTTCTTGAAGCCATCATTACTTTGGTGCCCCCACTAAAGAGGGCTTCCAAAGCACCTTTCAAGCTGTTGAAATGCTAGCTGTGGAGATGGCTACAATGCTATCTTATCCTGTGTTTCATGGGCATACTAATGAGGACCCAAAGGATTTCTGGGCTAGGATGGAGCTGGTAGCTTTTAAATATGGAGAGGATAGAGATGAAGACAAATTGTTGTCTATGCTATTTAAATGGTATGCAAAAAGGTGGTTTCAGACTTGAAGGAGTCAGCCACATCAGGGCAGATAGGACACAACCCATTTCTAGTAGGCATAGTTTCACTTTGGTGCTTCACGTTGTAAACCTCTCTCTCTCTCTCTCTCTCTCTCTCTCTCTCATGATCAGACACCATCAACTATGTTTTGGTCTCATAGGCCACTTTGGCCTCGCAGACGTTAATATATCTTTCTCTCTTTCTCTCACACCTCGCCCGAGAGGAGTTACCTTGGACCGGGCCTCTGCACTCCAGTGTGTTCGACAAACTCGGCTCCCTAGCCATCTGCCACGATCCCCTCATCAGCTTCAGATCGAGGACATGCTCCACCTCCATCGAGCTACCTTTCCACGTGACATCACTGAGGGAGATCTCTCGGCCATACTCATTAGCCCCATGCTTGATATTGTGGAGAGTGGTATACCCGGTATATTGGGGGCTAATGTTGCTCTCATGTTTCTATGTTCCTATTTTCCATGATGAGTTTCCATGGACAATTTTCTATCACCCCAGTGAGATAGATATGTTTATGTTTTATTTCTGTTTTATTTCCATTCCATGACGAGATATGCCATGGACATTATTGTATCACTTTGGCCTCATAGGCCTATTGGGTCTTTAGTAGATGCTTAATATATCTTTGGCCTCATAGGCCTATTGGGTCTTTAGTAGATGCTTAATATATCTTTCTCTCTCTCCCACTGCCCACAATAGTTCCTCTACTACGACATCAGAGCCCACCACCCGTACCCATGTTCCAACTCCACACCCCACAGGAGTTCTTAGCAAGAGATCTCAATCCATTCTGCGAGCCAGACGTCCCCGGCCTAGAGCATCGAGTCCCTCCACCACATAGAGACAGATTTGTGAGGTTCTCCACGACATGTCACGCTCCCATCATAGAGGCCTAACATTCACTCAACCATCAGATCGGTTCTGGCCAAAGACGAGTATCATCATTAGCTGATCACAACATATCTCACTCTACATAAGATCACCTGTTGATCACATGTACTGTCAAATGTTTTCATTTTCAGTTTTCCATGGCTTAGTATATCCATGGTACCATTGTATTACTTTTGGTCTCATAGGCCCTTGGGGTCTTCCGTAGACGTTAATATAACTTTCTTTCTTTCTTTCTCTCCAATGGGTGGAATTAGTAGTATATGATTGTACATCTATAGCATGATAGACATTGACTGCATAGTGAGCTACATATGACTAGGATTAGCTTTTCATTTCAATTTGTCTTTAGAAGATGAGGACAAAGGCCTCACTACAGAATGTTGAGAACCTCATCAAGGTAAGGTGAGCTGAGATAGGAGCATGTAATTTTATTTGTAGCAAATTTTATGTAAATATAGGCAGTTTATCGACAATTTCAACTCTTACATGTCTAGAGTGGAGAGTATGATTGGTGGTTTGGGTCACCAGTTAAGTAATGCACATGGTGAAAGTAATTCTACGAGAGAATCTATTACTTCTATTGTAACTCAAATCAAGTAGATTACGGAAGAGGTACATCTCTATATGTTAGATTCATGTTGAGGTTTTTGAGAAGGATTAGATCTTTGTGATGTTGCTTGTAAAAGGACTATTGATATTAGGAAGGAGCACTATGACAAGTTACATGGTCATGTTACCATGTTAGATAGGAAAATAACTAGCCTTAGAATAGCTATGAGCTTTATGGTCTTTGTGATGTTGCTTGTAAAAGGACTATTGATATTAGGAAGGAGCACTATGACAAGTTACATGGTCATGTTACCATGTTAGATAGGAAAATAACTAGCCTTAGAATAGCTATGAGCTTGCAGCTTTATTAACCAAGATGAATCACACATTTGCAAAGTGTCAATCATCATATGTATTATCCTTTTTTGGCTTCAATTAACTTCTTTAGGTATTAATGTGTTGATGTCTTCTATATTCTTAAATCTCTTAGTTTGTATGTGTGGTTTAAGAGAAAGATAGAGAGTATTGAAAAATATATATCCTTTTTTAGCTTTGATTAACTTTTTTACGTATTAAAGTGTTGATGTATTTAAGATTTTAAAGTCTTTTGGTTTGTATGTGTGGTTTTAGAGAAAGATAGAGAGTGGGAGTGAGATAAAATTTGGTATATATAGCTGCTCCACTAGGGTTTGTTGTGAGGAAGTCATGGGAGGAAGAGAAGATGAACATCGGCATGCACCTCCAGAAGCCACCAATGCCAAGGTAAGGTTTCTTTTTGGTTTTCTTTCTTCAACCAAGCCGCCTTACCCATCTTTGAAGAGAAAACAAAGACCCCAAAAACAAGCCACAGAAATTGAAGCATAGTTTGTTAGATGTATATTATAGACTGGTTTGAGGATTTATGGGGCAAATGGGATGCTTCATTGGGTTTCTTTTTGGTTTTCTTTCTTCAACCAAGCCGCCTTACCCATCTTTGAAGAGAAAACAAAGACCCCAAAAACAAGCCACAGAAATTGAAGCATAGTTTGTTAGATGTATTTGATAGGTTTATAGACTGGTTTGAGGATTTATGGGGCAAATGGGATGCTTCATTGGGAGCAGAACACCCACCTATAATTCTACAAAAAGATATGTTTATTCAATCTCTTCACCCTGATTTGAAGGAGAAGGTTGAGTTGAAGAGATCAGGTACTTTTGATGAAGCATTGAGTATTGCAAGAGAAAAGGAGTGGAAGCTTTAGAGACTGGCTCAGAAGCAGAAGGAGGTTCCAGTCGAGAGTAGACCTGCTATGATTGGTGAGAGGAGGACAGAGGAAGGGAGACCTACTCCAGTTCCTATGGCTGCAAGGTATTAATCAGTTAACCCAACAAATGGAAAATATAAATTTGAGTTTGTTGCAAGGAGGCAAGAATGCCCCTAGGGCAGGTGATAAAGAAGGGATGAGAGGCAGAGGCAGAGGCAGAGGAGGCCTAAACCTAAATGTCTAATGCGTTAATTCTATGGAAAGGGGGCATATCTCCCCTCAATATCCTTATCCTAGAAGAATGGGTGGAGATGTGTACCCTTTGGAACCTAGAAGGGAGGAAAGGCCAAATGTCAGAAGAGAAGATGAAATTCCACACCCACCAGGACCTTAGGTTCAACCACCATAGCCTGTAAATGGGCCCAGACCACTAGGTGAGGTGAATATGATTGGAAGAGATGAAGAAGGAAGAGATGAGGAAGCAGATATGTTCAACAAGAGGTAAAAAGGGGAAGTAGATTGAGGACTAGTATAAAGAGGAGAAGAAAAAGAGCAGAACCCAGGAGACGTATAGGCATGGAAGATTTTCCTCTAGGGATGCAGGTGGAAGAATATGACCTGAAGAAGGACCTCCAGCAGAAGGGACCCCCTTTATCTTTGCCCTTGATGCTACAGATGTGCCCCAAAGTCAAGATAACCTAGAGCAAATTGGTTAGTACAAGGATCTCCAAGAAGGAGCAGAAGAAGAGAGAAAGACAATTGAATATAGTGCATGTTAGAGGAGACAAAGATTATCTGCCTATCATGGATGCTTGGATAAATAAGTTACAAGTGCCTAAGGTGTACATTGATGGTGGTGCCCAGGTTTGTATCATGACCCAGCAAACTATGGAAGCCTTAAGACTTAAGGTGACTATACCATCAGAATTTAAAGTTAAAATGGCCAATAATGCAAAGGTTAGATGTCTCGGAGTGGTGAGGAGACTTCAAGTGACTATCCTTGGGCTGGAAGATGAGTTGGATGTGCATGTCATGCCAGAAGGACATAGGCTTATCCTTTGATTTTGAGAAGACCATGGTTAATTGCAATGAGAGTAGAGGGCAGGATTGGTGGAGAGGGCACCTGATTTTGGGTCTAGATCAGCCTGCTAAAAAGCAAATCAGATATGACATAGCTAAGGGGAGAGAATTAATCCCAGATAATTCTTTAGAGGATGAAGAGGAAGATGCAAAAACCAATTCCATAGATGGCTCTAAACAAAGGATTCTAAGAAAAAAGAGGAAAGCTCAGAGGATGATGAAGGGTAAGTTCCATTGCTAGAACCAGATGTCTTTACAATTGTGTACAGAAAAAGGTGGAAGTTGAGGATGCAGAGCAATCAGCTAAAGAAGAAGTTTTACAGAAGATGCTTGCTAAAGTTTTGACAGTGGTTGAGAAGAAAGAGTACTTGACAATGTTGCGTTAGTTTCCAAATCTCTTTATCTCTTCTTATACTTAGGTTAGGGGGTTGTTAGCTGTGCAACATGAGATACAACTGAAACTTGGAGCTAAGCTAGTGGTGCAAAGACTGAGAAGATTGGGGGTAGTGCAGTGGCAAGTATTGAGAGAAGAGGTGAGTAAGTTGTTAAAGGAGGCACGCTTCATCTTTCTAGTTGATAACTCAGAGTGGGCTTCTCCAGTTGTGATTACTCCCAAGAAAAATGGAAAGTGGAGAGTTTGTGTAGAGTTTAAGCCCTTAAATGCTGTGACCAAGAGAGACCATTACCCATTGCCTTTTCAAGATGAAATCACAGATAGTGTAGCTGGGCATGAGAGGTATAGTGTTTGTGATGGATATTCTGGTTATTTCCAAATTTCTATAGCCCTAGAGGATCAAAAGAAAACTACCTTCATTACACCATGGGGGTGCTTTGCATACAGGGTAATGCCCTTTGGGCTTACTAATGCACCTACTACTACTTCCCAAACATTTATGAACCTGGTGTTTGAGCCCTATTTGGGGTCCTTCATCAGAGTATTCATTGATGATTTCTATATATATAGTGGCAAACCGGTTCACTGTAAGAAGTTGAGGATGGCATTAAAGAGGTTGGATAAATTGGGTGGACAGTTAAACCTTGAAAAGTGTCACTTAGTCAACTTACTGGGAAATATAGTTTCTAAGAATGGAATTGAGGTAGAAGCTTTTCTTCTATTAGAGGCGTCTCAGAATGTGAAGCAACTGATGACATTAACACACAAGGTCAGATACCTGGCTAGATTTATTCATCTTCTTTCTCAAGCTTTGTACCCCTTGCACATGCATCCCAAAAGACCCTTTTGTGTGACAAGCCAAGGAAGAGGAAGCCCTTCTACAGGTTAAAGAAAATTTGAGCACTCTACTAGTTGTGATGCCCCCAGATTGCAGCAAGGAATTCTTTGTGAATCCTAGTGCCATAGGTGCAATGTTGCCACAGTAAGGACGAGAGCATTCTTACATGAGGCCATTATATTTTGTAAGCAGAACAAAGACAATTGGAGAAAGGAATTATTCTGAGGCAGAGCTTGTAATGGTAGTTGTGGTGTTTGCCCTCAGAAATTCTAGGTCTTACTTACTTCCTGAGTCTTTAACCATACTAACACATTATTCTCTTTACTTCCCCAATTGATTCAATCCGATCTTCCATCAAAGAGACTGTTTAAATGGCTAGTTGAGCTATAGGAGTTCCAATTTACTTGCATAGTGGAAGATAGTACCATGGCTACTTTGGCAGATATTTTGACATGCAGGCATAATCCTTTGGTATTGAGGGAAGAGATAGTGTTGAAGAAGAAGGTACCCAAGTGTCAAGAACCTGAAGCAGATTTGTCCAATGCTTTTACTTTCTTTTTTGATGCAACTTTTAAGAGGAGCTTAGGGGTAGCCCTAGTGGTGGGATTATTTTGTTGAATCCAAAAGGTATTGTAATATATCAAGAAGGAATCAAGTTATAGGTGTAGACCAACAATGAAGCTGAGTATGCCACCTTAGAATATGGACTCCAACAGTGTTTGAAGAGAAGGATTAGCAGACTGATTATTTAAGGAGACAATTTGTTGGTGATTAGATAACTTCAAAATGTCTGGAAGGCTAAGAATGCCAAATTGAAGGAGTGGTGCTTTCAAATAAGAAAGATGATGCAGAGCTTTCAAAAAGAAGTTCAGGTTCAACATGTGAAAAGAGAATAGAACCAAGCTGCAGACACATTAGCAAGGGAGGGATAAGACAAAGATTTGGATGCATATGCCATGACTATCATATGAAGTGGAAGAGTTTTTGCATATAGGTATGGTACCCTTAAGTTTATCCAGAAAACAGAAGTATGGTTTCATAAGAAGGGCTCTGCACTACAATCTTATTAATGATTAGTTGTACATGAAAGGCAAGGATTTAATTCTGAGAAGGGTCCTAACCAAATAAGAGATCTTTGCCATAATGGCGACATGTCATGAGGGGGTTTGTGGAGGGCACTTTGCCCTGAGGAAAATTCTTACTGTAGGTTATGTGTGGCCTAGTGTGAAGAAGGATGTCTACCATTGGTGCAAAAGCTGTGAGCCACGTTAGAAGCAGGGAAGGAGGGTATTTCACCACCATGAGTTGAGGAAAACCATTATTTCATATGGAGCTTTTGAGAAATGGGGTCTAGATGCAATTGGCCCTCTACCCACAACTCCCAAGGGTAGGACCTACATCTTAACTGGAGTGGATTATCTTACAAGGAGGGCTGAGGCTAGATGTGTAAGAAGCATTATTGCTAAGGAAGTAGCTAGGTTTGTCTTTGAGGATATTTGTGCCAGATTTGGTATGCCCTTGGAGTTATAGACCAATTAAGGATTTGGTTTCAAAGGCCTGATTATTGAGGAGCTTATGCAGAAACTGCACATTATACACATGTTTTCAACCCCATATTATCCACAGTGTAATGGTTCAATGGGGAGTTATGTACCATGTTAACAAAATGTCTGGAATAACATCCCAAGCAATGGGACTTACATGTAGCTTCAGCTTTGTGGGCCTATAGGACAATTGTGAGAACGTCTACATAGTTTTCACCATACCATCTAGTTTTTGGGAAGGAAGCCCTAATTCCCATTGAAATGGAATCGCCACTCTATAGTTTCTATTAAAGCATCAAGGGGAAGACATAGATGAGTATCAAGAGAGGTTATTGGATCTTTAGGAGTTATAGCTAGCAAGGGAAGAAGCTTTGGATCATTACATCCAGTTGAGCAACAGAAGAGCAGAGTTATTCAATGAGACAATGAAGGATAAAGACATTAAGGAAGGGGATCTAGTGCTTAGGTATAACAGGAAGTTGGATAACACTTTTTAGATAAAATTTCAAATCAAATGGGAAGGCCTTTTAAAGTTGTACATAAGTATGAGAATGGAACCTACCAGCTTGTAGACCTGGATGATCAACTTCATTCAAGGAGAGTAAATGGCTACAGATTGAAGCCATATTGGTGCAAAGTCATGACAGTCCAAAAGGATACAGAGACAGTGGATGAAGACTTGTCTAATGGTGAAGCTGCCTGAGCATGAAGAAGATTGTTGGGAACTGAATGTGTTGTTTGTTGAAGATCATTTCAAAGAATCCATAGCTAGTGTTCGAGCATAAATGCTTCAACCATGGGGGGGTTTGGCAAAAGATGATGGGATTTTTTTCAGCCAAGGAGATATGCCCTATGAGGATGCTCACCCAAACCCCAAGAAGAATAAAATAATATTTTGGGTATGATAAAAAACCTTAGGAAGCCTAGGATCTTGCATGGGTAGCTGCACATTGATAACTCATTATATTCAATTGCTATTAGGTTAGTTGCATGGTGGCTAGCCACCGACAGAATTAGATAGAGTAGGTGAAGCATGCATGGAGATAGGGAACTACTGCGCACGAAGAAGAGTATTGGGAAAAGGAAGCTTTGGTGTATTAGCGCATTGTGAACATTGGTGCTTGCTTAGAAGAGCTTGTTCTGGTCTTGTGAGTTTTTTTAAAAGTCGGTTACCTAAGGGATTCTCTTGTGTTGAAGGCTCATGGGTTTGTGAAAAGAAGACTAAGGTGTGTCCAGGGAGGGAGTTACAAGTCTTGGTGGTGGATGATGTCCCAGAACCTTCCAAGAAGCACTACTATTGGAACTTGGACCAGCCTTTAGGATTGCTCAAGCAGCATATCTCCCTATTGTACTAGCTAGAGAAGCCTACAAACAATTTCTGTAGATAACATGGTTGATAAGTTTGAGAATACATGTTTGGATTTCTTTATGCTCATTTGTGCGACTTTCTTCTGATCTACTATTTGTTTCCTTCATCTGCTCCTCAAGATTGAGGCTTATTACATGTTACACAGTCTTCTTTGAATATCTAGAGGATCAAACTATGTGATATTTAGGACTACTTCTATGTTTTGGTTCAATTCTATGTTGAATGGAAGGAGTTCTCTTGGTTAAGAGACTACTAATGCAGGGCTAACTTTGGTTAAGTTTGATTTAGGGATAGTTAGTCTGAGTAAGGGCTGATTTTGAGTCATTCAAACATCAAAATGATTAGTAGATGGTATAGGGATTTTGTGTGCTAACTAGTATTAGTCGGGGAAGTGATTCTGTGTATCAGGTGAAAGTTTTGGCCCGTCCTAAGGACAATTGTTAGAAGGCTTACTGTTTTACAGTGTGTCTGAGGTAGTAGTGTGACATAGAAGGTTAGATGATTGCTTCTGAGGTTTGGGACTGGTCTTGTTTAAGTGTTTAAAGGTACCTATGATGTCAGCTAACTCAAAGGACAGAGTTTCTATGTTAGTGAGGTCAGATTGGTTAGTTGGGTAGAAACTACCCATTCGGAGGCAATTGTGGGCCTATAGCAGGTAGCAGAGAGCTTGTGAGGTGATCACTTGACTAGTTGAGTGATATTTGAGGGTTTATAGCTGTCAAAGGACACTTTGGGAAGTGTCAGAATTATTGTTGACTTCGGAGGCATAATAGCTTTGTAGCAGAATTCGAAAACAGAGGTTACAGGAGGAAGGTCAGAATACACTTAGAAGAGGGTCATCAAGACCATTAGGAAGTCCTTGGGAGTGTGGATATTAAGCCCGTGGTGGACACCGGAGAGTCATAGAGGACACTAGAGGATTAAATCTAGACTGGGAGAGCCATCCGAATTTGGAGACAGAAGATATACAGAGTCTGACTTGTCTGAGGCAGCCAAGAGAGTATATTGTCAGAGAGAGGTTAGTTGCCTACATTTGAACGGTTTTAAGATTTGTTTGTGAAGCTATCTAATGGTGGAGGACACTTTGGGATCTCGAGAGTAGATTTTTGATAGGAAACAAAGAGTTGACTTCTAGGGCTAGTTTTGAGCATTTCTACGTCCGTTGGAGGCGAATATGGTCAGCTAATAGTCAGGTGTGGTTAGGAGAGGGTTTAGGTGATAGATCAAGGATATTAGAGGTTAGTGCTGACCTTAGAGGACAACTGAATCAGTAGCAGCTGTAGTAATTTGGGTGGATGGGAGGGTAGTGAAGTATCCCTTTAGGGAACCTGAGGTGTAAGATTCCTCCTCAGCCTGAATATCAAATAAGCCTCTACTTCAATCCCTTGTAATCATTCTATGTTTCTAAATACAAGAAAATATCATTTTTCCTTGTTTTGCCTAGTGAGATAAAAATTTCTAGAGAGTGGTAAATCAATATTGGGATATTTTTGGATAAATAAATTCTATAAATATCAAAAAAATGTTTCCCTAAAATAGAAAATCATAATATATTTTCTAAGGTGCAATTGAAATTAATTAAAATTGATTCAGAAGACCTTAGCCTAAGAGTCCAGATTTTTGAAATTTTTTTTATTATGGTCCAATTAAGGTTCCTATGTACCAACAAAATTAATCCAAGTGTTGGGACAAGATAAATCCAAAGAAAAAAAGAAAATACCCAAAAATAAGTAAATGCCCACATAAGATGAAGAGTTGACCAAGTACTAGGTTTATTAGTTAAAAATTATGAAGTATTAATAAAAAAATGAGATATTTTGGAGTAATCATTCATTTTTGACACATGTTTAAGGAAAAGGGATACCTTCAAGGAGGCACCTACTTCACATGCTTTGATGAGTTTAAAACTAAAAAATAATAGGATATTTTTATCTCTCCTCTCTCTTGGATCAAACCAAATAAAAAAGAGAGCCAAACTGGTCCAAATCTTGTCCAAATTCAGCCAAACTGAAGCTGGAAAATTTTGGAACTTAGTTGGACTCAGTTAGTGGCCTCCCTCTCCTATAAATAGACCCTCATTCCTTTGTATTATTATCTGTGAGAACTAAACTATGTCGGTATTACTCTAAACTAAGCTTAATTTCTATTACCCTCTAAAAACCTCTACAAAATTGAAGAGATTGGAGCTTCTCTCTCTCTTCAATCTTCCTTGGTGACTCCTACAACATACCAAACCAATTGATTGGTTGGGGGCCTCTACTGTGATCAAATAATCAAGTAAATTAGAAGGTAAAGTGTGGATTATTGTCTTTTTCTTATTAAAACTCCAAATCTTTCTCTTCTCAACCCCTTTCAAGCTTGAGAAGCTTTAATTTGAATGGCTTTTGATTACTATTGACGTTCTTTTATGAATTGTAATAAAGAAACACATAAATTTTTATTTATGCTTAATTTTAATGGTTTTTAAGCATTACTCTCTCTCCCCCCCAAAGAAAGGTCATTCCTATGACCTATTCTCAATGCAAATGAAGCTTCTCATGAAGCATTTCTCTAATCCAAAAGTAATTTCTATGCTTGTCTAATTGGAGGCCAAAGTAATGGCTTTTTAATGCTTTTATGATATTTATTTCATAGAGAAATTATGAATCAATCCATAATTGGATAATGATCCAATTAGTGGTCATTCTAACAATATCAATAATATTAAACTTCATTCTTTCAATTAAATTGAGAATTATCAGTAATAGCAGCGAAGCTATGGTAAACTTTTTGTAAAATAAACACATAAAACATTTTCATTCATAATATGAAAAGAGGACTTCCTACCATATTCTAGGAATTATCATCCTAGATTAATTGAATGATTCTCATTGTAATCATGGAGAAATTGATTTTTATGTTTATGCATAATTAGTAAATTAGAAAAAAGAGAAATTTCTAGTAATTTTTTATATATTAAAAGAGTAATCCCCATGACATTGGAAATCCATGTATTCCAATGATTTAGAGAAAAAAAATGGAATGCTAAAATAATGTATATTTTATGAAAGATTTTAGTTAAATTTATCTTTTTGTATGGATAAATTTTTATGATGAAAGAGAAATTCCCACCATATTGAAATTCAAATATTTAAATAAGGAAAGTATAATTCTTAGTGCAAAAGAATTAATGAAGATTTTTATTTAATTTTTAAGAGAAAATATAGTTAAATTTATCTTTTTGTATAGATAAACTTTTATGATGAAAGAGGAATTCCCACCATATTGGAATCCAATTATTTAAATGAAGAAAGTGTAATTCCTAGTGCAAAGGAATTAATGGAGATTTTTATTTAAATTTTAGGAGAAAAATTTAGTTAAATTTATCTTTTTGCATAGATAAGATTAAATGATAAAAGAGGAATTCCCACTATATTGGAGTTCAAATGTTTAGATGAGAAAAGTGGAATTTTGAGCTTAAATGAATTAATGGTTATTTTTATGTAATTTTAAGAAGAATTTTAATATATTTAATTTATGGAAAAGAGGAATTCCCATGATAATTGGATTGCACTCATTGAAATGAGAAAAAGAAGGATTTCAAGTTTATTAAAAAAAATAGGTATTGATATTTTAGTTAAAAAATGAATTTTCATGATATTGATAAAAGATGGATTTGAATTAAATTCTAATGTCAAAAGATGAATTTCCATCATAATTTTGGAGAAGGCCTTGTTCTATGGGAGGGGATCATCGACTGTGCCTCGGAAATGAGGAAAAAAGCAGTGATTCCATGGACCAAGTGCAAGTCTCTTCTTGATCTGACCATGTGACTTTATGTTTGGTCAGATCAGTTTAACTTAGTCAAGACTTGACTCGTTAGAGTAATCTCCTAGTTAGAAGATTTTTCCCAATTGGCAGAATCGCCCGTGCCTTCTGGGCGAGGGGAGTCTTTCGGGCCCGTCTCGGAGGGGCCGCTCGGGCTAGCCTCTCGTCCCGGACATCCGCGGGCGAGGCCCCGAGTGTGTGGACCCCGCCCCGTGCGGGAGGCCGATGCCGCTTCCACCACCACCGGCACGAGCCCCGGAGCGGGGGGGCGGGGGACCTCACAACAACTGGTATCAGAGCGTTGTTGAAAGCTAATAAGGATAAATAAATTTTTATCAGAAATTGATAATAATAAACTCAGAAAAAGCATTTTTCATAATGTACTTTCATTCTGTAAGCTTCTTTAATGAAGAATTTCTAATAAAAAAAATTGTTTTTATAGATGGAAGTTCCATACTTATCTGGTATTCCCGACCTCACCCAGTCTCACAAGACATGACTGCATTCGCCTTTGAGCATCTCATCTCTTCCGCTTCAACTCGAACAAGCTGAGCAAGACTCGCACGCCATTTCAAGGCTTTATATTTTCCTCACCCAGCAGAGAGACGACAACATAAGTGGTTTGTAGGGCAATATGTCCATGCCTCTTGCGATCGGCGTGCAATGCTGAGGCGGCAGAACCTCTCATTGGCAATGATTCTATTAAAGCTGAAAATGGTGCATGGTGTCATTCTATATCATTCAACACCTCAGAATTTCAGACTTTCATGCCAAGTCTATAGACTCCTTAGTTGCTTTATTCCTAAGGAGAAGATAATAGCTCCCTTGTCAGCAAGTGAACATTTGTATCAGGGCACGGCTATGGCCCACCGGTACCGTCGTCTTATGCGTCTCTTGAGGAGATTTTGAATTCTGGAGCCGAGGTTCTCTATGTACATATTGCAACTTTTATATAAATAAAGAAATATTTTCTGGAGAAAAATTCCCTGTTGTATAAGTGATTATTTATGGACGAATGGATAAAGAAAAATCTGTTATCGGACATATGTCATAGATCTTCAATAAGATCATTATCTTGTTTAAGAAATTGTTTTCCAAACCGCTTAAGTCTTAGGATCTGGTGGACGATATCAAAATAAAAATTTAATAATATATAATTTTTGGAAGAATCATGAGACGAGGAAACCGTGGCCGTCAGCTAGACCCTCTCTCTGAAGATGATGAGCTTGACCCTGATGTTCGCAAGGCTCTTCATAGGACTCAACCCCAGGACCCTTCAAAGGAGAAGGGGAGAACCTGGGCAAGGCTATGGAGAAACGAGTGGAAGCCATGGAAGAATATTTTGAAGTCACAGGCTACAATGAGCAGAGCAAAATGGCTCTTGCCAGGCTCAAAATAGTGGAAACAGCCAGGATGGCATGGAGGAACCACTGTGACACCATCTGGATAGAAATACTCAATCCTGAAACGACCTTAAAACCTATTTAAGAAAGAGATTTTGTCCCCCTGGATTTTTGGAAATCAAAATGAACGAATTCTTAGAGCTAAAGCAGGGGAGCAAAACCATCGAGGAATATCACCAGGCCTTTGCTCTTCTACTAAAATATTTACCACCTCTAGATGAAGAGCAACTCATGGGCCAGGTTCATTCAGGGAATGAACGAACCCTTGGACACACTAGTCAAAAATGCCAAGACAGTGTCCATGGTTGAAGCTGTCAGAATGGCGAAGGACTTTGCCAAAGCTTTCATCGTAAAAGTCCTGCCAAAGCCAGCTCCCTCATCCTTCAAGAGATTTCAGACACCGAGAAGTTCTTCCAACTTTCCACCTCCAAAGAGACACCAAGGTCCTAACCAGAATGTGGAGACAGGAAGCTTCAGAAATGAAGGAAGACCTTTCCTCCGCTGAAGTACATTCTCAGGAACTCCAGCTCTCTCCAGAATGTAAAGGGAAGACCTTCGAAGCGAGAACAGATGCTTCGGATGTCAGGGACTTGGGCACCAGCTCAAAGATTGCCCATCTCCTTCTGTGGGGGCCAAGGAAGCCAGGGTCCCAGAGTTCCAAGACAGACTCCTTCATATCAGTCCAATCAGGGTCCCCAGCGCCAAAATCAGGGTAACCCTAGAAGAGTGCCAGCTTAGCCTGTAGCCTCCATACAAAGCAGTCTTCGAACTCCCTCCCAGAATTAGAATAACCAAAGAGAGAGAGTTCCACCTCAGACTGCAGCAGCTAGAGCCGTCACCATAGTTGAGGAAGTGGAGGAAGAGAAAGGACAGATCTATGCAGCAATTGAGCATCAAGGAATAACCGTCAATTCTCAGTCCTCCAGACTCCAGCAGAGCACCAGGGTAAGAAATTCAGGCTTTTGATTGATTCAGGCAGTACTCATTCTTTTATTTCCCCAGGATGTCTGCATAAATTAGTCCTAAATCAAAAGTTAGTCCTAAATCAAAAATCAGAAAAACCTATGCAAGTGGAATTAGCCAGTGATTCTTTTCACTCACCTTGAGACTGACCTTATTCAGTTTAGCTTAGATGGGAACGTAACAAAGTGCCAGTTTAGAGTCCTACCCCTGGGAATATATGACGGAATCCTTGGAATAGATTGGCTCTAAAAGAATCAAGCTGACATTCATTGTCGCAAAGGAACCATCTCTTTCCTAAACCTTCACGGGAATAAAGTTCAAGGAATTGGAATTTCCGGATCCCCAGTACTACAATTAGTCAAGGCTTCCAAATTATTAAAAGGGCTCAGAAAAAGGCAAGCTGTCTATGTCATTAAAATGAATCCAGTAGACATAAAATGCAAGGCTAAAGAACCAGAGTGGTTAAGTGAGTATGCAGATGTATTTCCTGAAGAGCTGGCTGAGATGCCTCCGTCTCGTGAAGTAGATCATGAGATCGAATTAACCCCCCTGGAGCTCAGCCAGTAGCCCATCGTGCATACAAAATGCCGGTCCCTAAAGCCATAGAACTTAAGGAACAGTTAAGACAACTGTTAGAGCAGGGATTCGTCAGACCCAGTCTCTCACCTTGGGGTGCGCCCGTTCTCTTTCAAAAGAAGAAAGATGGAACGTTAAGACTCTGTATTGACTACAGAGGACCGAATCAATTAACAATTAAGAATAAGTATCCTATTCCTAGGATTGATGAACTTCTGGATCGGTTAAGTGGTACCCAAATGTTTACAAAGATAAATCTCAAATCCAGGTACTACCAGATCAAAATCAAGGAGCAGGCCATCCCAAAGACAGCAATCAATACTCGCTATGGGCATTATGAGTTCACTATCATGCCGTTTGGATTGACGAATGCCCCGGCGATATCCAATCGTCTTATGCAAGATATTCTCAGAGAATACTTGGATGACTTTGTTCTTGTCTTCTTTGGTGATATCTTAGTATACTCAAAGAATGCTGCAGATCATGAAGATCATGTGTGCAAAGTCCTCGAAATCCTAAGGAAACACCAACTCTTTGCAAAGAAGAGCAAGTGTTCCTTCTCTGTTGACCAGGTGGAATACTTGGGATTCATAGTGTCAAAGGATAGGATTTCTCCTGACCCCGCAAAGATCCAAGCAGTAGTTGAATGGCCAGAACCCAAGTCAGTAAAGGAAGTCAGAGGATTCCTAGGGTTAACCGGATGGTATAGGATCTTTATACCTAGGTATGCTCAGATAGCATCCCCTTTAACTACCTTCTCAAGAAAAGTACACTTTTTCAGTGGACTGCAATGTGTTAGAGTGCCTTTGACAGGCTGAAGACAGCCTTAGTAACCAACCCTGTCCTTAAATTGCCAGATTTTACCAAACCCTTTGAGGTAGTTACTGATGCTAGTGGATTTGCCTTAGGCGGTGCTCTAATGCAGGAAGGTCAGGCAATGGCCTATGAGCCCCGAAAACTCAGAACACATGAGAGAAATTATGCCGTCCATGACTTGGAGTTACTCTCAGTAGTGTATGCTCTGAAGTTGTGGAGACATTATCTTTTTGTGACAGATCATCAAAGTCTGAAGTGGATCTCAACATGCGTCAAAGGGATCTCAACATGCGTCAAAGGAGATGGATGTTCACCCAAAGGGATCTCAACATGCGTCAAAGGAGATGGATGCAGACCCTGTAGGAATTTGATTTTGAAGTAAAGTATCAGCTACTAGGGAAAGAAAATGTGGTTACAGATGCGCTCAGCAGAAAAGCCTCTTTGCTTGCAATTACAGTGGTGTCAAATCCATTAATCAATGAAGCAAAGGAGAAAATCTTGCAGGATAAATTCTTTGCCCCTATTGCTACCCTTCTGATGCAGGAAAGCAAGACTCCTCAGGAAATGAGTCGAGTTCTTGGATACAAACTGGACGAAGGATGCATGTATTATAATAATCGACTATGTACCCCCAATGATGCGGGAATAAAGGGAAGAATTCTGAGAGAAGCCCATGATAGCCTGATAGCTGGACATCCAGGGTTTATAAAAACCTATATATCTGTGAAGAAAAGCTTCTTCTACCCAGGACTCAAAAAGGATGTACTTGATCATGTAAGGAAATGCTGGATGTGCCAAAGAGTCAAGGCAGAGAGAGAGAGAGAGAGAGAGTCAAGATGCCAGGGAAACTGCAGCCTCTAGACATTCCACAGATGAAGTGGGAATGCATCAATATGGACTTTACCTTCAGTGCAATCAGGTTACAACTCCATTTTCGTGGTAGTTAACAGGCTAAACAAAGTGCCCATCCAATTCCAGTGAAAGAAACATACTCTGTAGTGGATGTTGCCAGAGTTTTCCTTAAGGAGATCTTCAGATTGCATGGTTTACCCAGGAGGATGGTAAGTGACCGCCGAGATCCCAAATTCACATCGAAATTCTAGACTACGTTCTTTGAAGCAGTAGGAACTTTCTTGGATCTGAGCACAGCCTATCACCTCGAAACCGATGGTGGCAGAAAGGGTGAATCAAGTAATTGAAGATATCCTTCGGTCATGCTGCAGAGCAGGGAACCCAAGAAGTGGTTAAGTCATTTGCATCTGGTCGAATTTGCTTACAATGCTTCTTATCATCGGAGCATTGGGATGAGTCCTTTCAAAGCTTTGTATGGACAAGATTGCCTTACACCGTTGACTTGGTCTAACCCATTGATCAGAGTCAAAATGTCCAGACAAATGCTTGATGACATGGACCAGCAGATGCAATCAATCTGTAAAGATATAAAGGTAGCCCAAGACAGGAAAAAGTAGTATGCAGAGAAAAAGAGATCAGAGAGAGAGTTTGAAGAATTAGATATGGTCTTCATTCGAGTACGACCAAAAAGAAGTTCCTTATCCTTAGGGAAGTACAAGAAGCTCTCTCCCAGATACTATGGGCCGTATGCTTTCATAAAGAAAGTGGGCGATCTAGCCTACAAACTTCTTCTGCCTCCCCATCTCAAGGTACATGATGTATTCCATGTCAGTTTGCTTAAGAAGTATGTACCTAGCCCGAATCACGTGCTTGATGATGAGCAATTGATCTCTCCAACGCAAGGCCAGATGGTACTCCAACCTGAGAAAATCCTTGATGTTCGGGAGAAGATTCTCAAGAGCACAGTCCTCAGAGAATTCTTAGTAAAGTGGAAGTTCTTCCCTCTAGAAGACGCCACCTGGGACAAAGAAGAAGAGATGGCAAAGGATTAACCCCACTTTGTGAGATGAGGACATCTCACATTTTTCAAGTGGGAGAGGATGTAAGATTCCTCCTCAGCCTGAATATCAAATAAGCCTCTACTTCAATCCCTTGTAATCATTCTATGTTTCTGAATACAAGAAAATATCATTTTTTCTTGTTTTGCCTAGTGAGATAAAAATTTCTAGAGAGTGGTAAATCAATATTGGGATATTTTTGGATAAATAAATTCTATAAATATCAAAAAAATATTTCCTTGAAACAAAAAATCAAAATAGATTTTCCAAGGTGTAATTGGAATTAAAATTGATTCAGAAGACCTTAGCCTAAGGGTCCAGATTTTCGAATTTTTTTTTATTATGGTCCAATTAAGGTTCCTATGGACCAATAAGATTAATCCAAGTGTTGGGACAAGATAAATCCAAAGAAAAAAATAAAATACCCAAAAATGAGTAAATGCCCACATAAGATGAAGAGTTGACCAAGTACTAGGTTTATTAGTTAAAAATTATAAAGTATTAATAAAAAATGAGATATTTTGGAGTAATCATTCATTTTTGACACATGTATAAGGAAAAGGGAGACCTTCAAGGAGGCGCCTACTTCACATGCTTGGATGAGTTTAAAACTCAAAAATAATAGGATATTTTTATCTCTCCTCTCTCCTGGATCAAACCAAATAAAAAAGGGAGCCAAACTGGTCCAAATCTTGTCCAAATTCAGTCAAACTGAAGTTGGAAAATTCTGAAACTCAGTTGGACTCAGTTAGTGGCCTCCCTCTCCTATAAATAGACCCTCATTCCTTTGTATTATTATCTGTAAGAACTAAACTATGTCGGTATTACTCTAAACTAAGCTTAATTTCTATTATCCTCTAAAAACGTCTACAAAATTGAAGAGATTGGAGCTTCTCTCTCTCTTCAATCTTCCTTGGTGACTCCTACAACATACTAAACCAATTGATTGGTTGGGGGCCTCTACTGTGATCAAAGAATCAAGTAAATTAGAAGGTAAAGTGTGGATTATTGTCTTTTTCTTATTAAAACTCCAAATCTTTCTCTTCTCAACCCCTCTCAAGCTTGAGAAGCTTTAATTTGAATGGCTTTTGATTACTATTGACGTTCTTTTATGAATTGTAATAAAGAAACACATAAATTTTTATTTATGCTTAATTTTAATAGTTTTTAAGCATTTCTCTCTCCCCCCCAAAGAAAGGTCATTCCTATGACCTATTCTCAATGCAAATAAAGCTTCTCATGAAGCATTTCTCTAATCCAAAAGTAATTTCTATGCTTGTCTAATTGGAGGCCAAAATAATAGCTTTTTAATGCTTTTATGATATTTATTTCATAGAGAAATTATGAATTAATCCATAATTGAATAATGATCCAATTAGTGGTCATTCTAATCATATCAATAATATTAAACTTCATTCTTTCAATTAAATTTAGAATTATCAGTAATAGCAACGGAGCTATGGTAAAAATTTTGTAAAATAAACACATAAAATATTTTCATTTATAATATGAAAAGAGGACTTCCTACCATATTCTAGGAATTATCATCCTAGATTAATTGAATGATTCTCATTATAATCATGCAGAAATTGATTTTTATGTTTATGCATAATTAGTAAATTAGGAAAAAGAGGAATTTCTAGTAATTTATTTGTATGTTAAAAGAGTAATCCCCGTGACATTGAAAATCCATGTATTCCAAGGAAAAGAAAAGGAATGCTAAAATAATGTATATTTTATGAAAGATTTTAGTTAAATTTATCTTTTTGTATAGATAAATTTTTATGATGAAAGAGGAATTCGTACCATATTGAAATTCAAATATTTAAATAAGGAAAATATAATTCCTAGTGCAAAGAAATTAATGAAGATTTTTATTTAATTTTTAAGAGAAAATATAGTTAAATTTATCTTTTTATATAGATAAATTTTTATGATGAAAGAGGAATTCCCACCATATTGGAATCCAATTAATTAAATGAAGAAAGTGTAATTCCTAGTACAAAGGAATTAATGGAGATTTTTATTTAAATTTTAAGAGAAAAATTTAGTTAAATTTATCTTTTCGCGTAGATAAGTTTAAATGATAAAAGAGGAATTCCCACTATATTGGAATTCAAATGTTTAGATGAGAAAAGTGGAATTTTTAGCCTAAAGGAATTAATGGTTATTTTTATGTAATTTTAAGAAGAATTTTAATAGATTTAATTTATGGAAAAGAGGAATTCCCATGATAATTGGATTGCACTCATTGAAATGAGAAAAAGAAGGATTTCAAGTTTATTCAAAAAAATAGGTATTGATATTTTAGTTAAAAGATAAATTTCCCTGATATTTGAGAAAAGATAGATTTGAATTAAATTCTAATGTCAAAAGATGAATTTCCATCATAATTCTACCTAATGAATTAAGGTTGAGAATTTATGTGGGAAAAAGAATATCTTGGATAATTGAATTGGTAAAATCACTAAATGGATATTTACCAAAAAATTAGATGTTTAGTTGAAAGGAATCCTGGTAGAACTTAACTGAATGAATTTAGTTAGACTATGTGAGGTCGGACACAGTAAACCTAATTGTCCTTCTCTCGAACTAAATCAGACAAAAACTTCGTCGAAACTAATTTAGTTTTTTCCTTGAACAATCTCACCAAGAATCTAGTTGGACAAATGGATAAAATGACGGGTAGATTACCCTCATGAGAGATCAAGGATCCTCATTATGAAACTGGGAATTATTGGAAAAAGGGTCTTTGGAACCGTTTCTCAAACTAGAATCTCACTTGCATTGGAAACTCTGTTTTTACGCCAGAATGCTAGAGGAAGCATTTGGCTTATGTTTCTCTAAGAGGAGGTTTGTTGGAACAGCTGGCGGAGAGTCATCAAGGGACGTTGCCCGCGGCAAAGCCTGCCGAGGCCTTGACCGCCTCGGTACGGTTAAAATGGTGCGCTTCCAGTACGATGGGCGAGGACCGACGAAGCGGTCCCTGAGTGAAGTGCTAGGACACTTAAGAAGGATCCTAGAGGGTTCTGACTAGATGATGCACGGGCTCGCGGTTGCTAGGACACCCAGGCGTACGTCGAGGAAGATATTTGATGGACAAAAAGGAAAGGTTTTTGGGAACAAAAATTTGATACTAGATCTCGTTGGTTGGCCAGCTGGTCTTCAACGGAGAGTTCAGAGAATGAATTTTTGTAATTCAATGGACTTGGAATTTTGGAAAATGATGATCAAAAATATTGTGAATTTATTCAAGGATTATCTTAAAGCCAGTCGAATCTGTTAAAGCCAGTCGAATCAATTAAAGCCAGTCGAATCAATTAAAGCCAGTCGAATCTATTATAAATGGCAATTTCATATTGGGTGTGTACGTGGTATGCCTATTTGATTTTTGCATGAATCGCCGGTTAGGGAGCCTGGGAACTCTTTTCCTCAGTACCCGGGCAAAAACCCAATCAAATCTTTATAAAGGAATCCCACCAATTCAGTGGTCGGGTGATTGGCTAACCCATGGGCTGGATGGGAAAGGCTGGATCGGAGGATTCCTGAGAAACAACTAGATATGATTAGTTACATTAATCAGTTTAAATCCTGAGAAGACCTTGTTCTGTGGGAGAGAATCATCGACTGTGCCTCGAAAATGAGGAAAAAAGCGGTGATTCCATGGACCAAGTGCAAGTCTCTTCTTGATTTGACCATGTGACTTCAGGTTCGGTCAGATCAGTTTAACTTAGTCAAGACTTGAATCGTTAGAGTAATCTCCTAGTTAGAAGATTTTTCCCATTTGGCGGAATCGCCCGTGCCTTTCGGGTGAGGGGAGTCTTCCGGGCCCGGTCTCGGAGGGGCCGCCCAGGCTAGCCTCTCGTCTCGCACATCCGTGGGCGAGGCCCTGAGTGTGTGGACCCCGCCCCACGCGGGAGGCCGACGCCGCTTCCGCCCGCCGCCGGCGCGGCAGGAGCCCCAAAGCGGGCAGGGGACCTCACATGAGGACTAGGGGATAGTGGCTAGGTGTGATGGTGTCATGTAGTGTTGTGTTTGTTGGGGTTTGATGCTTGTGATAGAATCCTCTCACAGTGATGTGCTTCAGACGGAGCTATAGAGGCAATACTTCCTAAAGCCATCAACGTGTTTCATCGAGCTTCTCGACCTTAAAGCGGTCGCTCAAGACATTACTAGTGAGTTGGCAGAGCTACTCTTATGTTGGGCACCAAGACTTCCATAAGCATAATAGCTTTAGTACCATAGGTTAAGTTGAAGGGTGTCGTGTTTATGGGGGCCACCATAAATGCAGTGTGCAGTAGGCTGAGAGTGCTACCAGTAAATTTTATTCCGAGCCGTTGTTGCAGCTTGTCTCCATAGTCTTAGTCAACATAGTGCATAGAATCATATTTCTGCTTTTGGCTTGGCCATTGGATTCGGGGTAGTAGGGAGAGGATTTTTTATGTGTGACCAAGAATTCTTATAACAAGAATTGTATAACTTCATTAATGAAGTGTGTACCATTGTCACTCACTAGCTTAAGAGGGCACTCAAAGTGAGTGATCACACACTCGTAATAAAGGAATTTTACGGTGGACCTTGCATCAGCTTTTCTGGTGGCCCTAGCTTTGACCCATTTTATGTAATAGCTTGTAAGCCACTATGATGTACCGTGCTTCATTAAGAATTGTATAATGTACCATGCTTCATTAAGAATTGTATGATGTACCGTGCTATGATGTAACAAGAATTGTATAACTTCATTAATGAAGTGTGTACCATTGTCACTCACTAGCTCAAGAGGGCACCCAAAGTGAGTTATCACACACTCGTAAAAGAAGGAAATTGGATGTAAGTGGGTGTATAAGGTCAAGCTTAACACAGATGGTTTTGGACTGAACCTAAATTGAATATTGGGGGTTATTCCACATCATTTCAAAATAGTTCTACTATGGTCGGCGGTAAGCCGAGAGGTAGACCTAGAGAGCTATCATTGGCAATGGAGGATATGGAAGGGGAGGAGTTGATGGAACATGGCACCATGGACACAATGGAAGAGCTTGAAGAGAAAATTGTTGGGGGAAGCACTCATAAAAATGTCTCTCAATACATGGATTAAACTTCAAAGGGAGTTGAAGTGGATGCTAATGTAGGAAGTGCCCATAAGCACACCTCTCAAAGTTCGCAAGCCACTTTAAATGATACTCGCTTGGAATTTCTTGTGAATAAACTTACTTTTAAGCCACTCATGGATAGATTGGATATCATCAAAACCAAACCTTGAATTTAAAGTTTGAGTCTATGACTACCAAAATGAGAGCCATTGAAGATCAATTGGGTCAATCCATGAATCAACACCATGAAGAAGATATTGAGGATAGAATTGGTGGGGTTCATGAGGGAAAGCAAACTATGCATGAAGCTCATTATGGTGGTTTGCAAGGGAGGTAAACAACCTATGCAACAGGCTTCTATGAAGGCTCCTTCATTTGGATTTATGATGGATGCTATGAAACCTCTCATAAAGGATTTGAGGCCTCCTCCATTTCAGCCTTGTACTTCTCAAGTGAATAGTAAACCACCACAAGATTCATTTAAGCCTATGGATTCATGCTATGGAGATGCCAAGAGGATACCATCTTATTCAAAAGCAAATCAGTCCATCATGGTAGATGAGGAGATGCTTTGGGATAAGGATGGGGCCAATCATGGGAGTTTCTTTTGCACAAAGATAAGTGGAAGCTCATGACAGTTGGATGGAATTACCTTCTTTTATTAAGAAGGACTACAAAAGCTTTGCCAATTTGCCAATTCTTACATTCAATCGCAAAAGAACAAGCCACATCATGGGATTACTTCTTCCAATGCTTCCAAAGATATCAAGGATAAGGTGTCCCTCTCCAAGTGCAAAGGTGATGATTCCGCTTTGCATGAGTTGGAGGAGTGTATCACCAAGCTAGGCACTTATTTTCAGCTCTACTTTAAGAGTGAGAAAGATAAAGTGCGATTTTCCTCCTTACACTTGGAAGATAATGCTCACCAATGTTGGAGACATACGGTCCACACTCATGGGAGGATTTGAAAAGATTTTATCTCGTTGTTGGTGCTTGATCGATACCATGAGAAGTGGTACGAGTGTTCTCAAAAGGGCATGGTAGTTACATAAAAAGCTTTATGAAGTCATCCATGAATGTGGAAGGGTTTAATGAGTAAATGAAGATGAAGTTTATGCATGGGTTGGATTCTTCCATTTCAAACCTTATATAGAAGGGTTTTTTTTGTACCTTAGGAAGGGCCATGTGTGAACCTGACGTGCAGTTCAATTTTCTTTCAAGCTCTTGGCGATGGCGGAGAGGGCAGCCTGAGCTCAACGTTCCTTCTGAAGTTCCGAATGGCCTTTCGCTCTCTCATCCGTTATGGATCTCGTCGTGTTGGCCACCGCTCCTCACATCCCCGCCAGGTACATCACACTTTCCCTCAGTTCGCCGATCGATGGAGCTTCATTTTGCGATGTAAGCACACGATCGTACAGGAAAACTCTGCAGATTTCTGCCATATTCTGTCGAATCCTAGGGCAGGCATTCATGGTAAACATGCTCTTGCACCTTCGGATTCTGGAATTTGGTCAGGTTTTCATGCCAGACAGGTCCTTCCAGAGACGAGCTCTGCCGTTAGGGTAGGGTCACACGAACTCCACTGCAGGCGTCTTCTTGTACAGCCATGTTCTGAAATTGGGACAACTTTTCATGCGAAACAGGCTCTTTCACCGGAGAGTTTTGCTTTTTGGGTAGGGACACACGAATCGACCTGCTGGCGGCATTTTGCGCACCCAAGATCTGGAATTAAGGCAGGTTTTCATGCAAAACAGTTATCCAGCAGAAGTTTTTGCAATGGCAACATGGAAGCTGCCAGCAAAAATACAATGTTTCACAGATCTGCAGCTGTTTCGCGACACATGACTCCCTGCAATGGCATCTCTACTGATGCTATAGCTAAAAATTTGAAGCTTTCTCCAAATGCCATCAAGCAGCCCATGGATGGCCTCAAGAAAACTGCTACTCGCTACAAAGAGGCAGCTGGCCTTCAAGTAGAGGCCTTTTGGAAACGCAATGTGATGATTCTAGTGGGAGCTGCAGGCATTTTAGCTTGTTTTCTGCTATGGCAGATAATGTATGGGGTTGCCAACATCTTTGTCTCCTTTTCTGAAGGAATGGCAAAGTTTGGATTCCTCGCCATGGCAGCTGCAACAGTGGCCTTCACGGTTAGTGCTTCATACAAACATACATTTGTGCATGTACTTGTATGCTGTAGCTTCTTGCAATGCATGTACATACATGCATCTGTCTTTCCATGCATACATACTAATACACACACTCCAACTTCAGTCGGTACATACTTGGACACATCCATCCAACCATCCACCATGTATGTTACAAATACACAGATGTTTATACTTCATGGACATTCATACATTCACGGCATCCATCTATCCGACTGTGCATACGTACTAATGTACACACACATAGTAAGTTAGTTGCATACATGCGTTAGACATCTATCTATCCATGCATCCTACATACAAATACATGTATGTACATACACTGCACATGTAGACATACCGGGTGTAATATTATTTCTTGAAAGGGACAATAGTTTCTAGCTACTGCGATGAAGCAACATAAGTAATTACGTACATACATGCACACATAGTACATTCATTTATATATGACACATACATGCATATATAGTACATACGCATGTACAGATCCATGTGCATGCATGCACAAATTCTCCTGTGCACGTTTTGCATGTATTCATGCACATACATACATAGGTAGAGGCTTGCATTTAACTTTATAATCTTTAATGTCCGTTAAAGGTTGGCAACACTGAGGAGTCAACCTTTTTCTCAGGCGATAGCATTGCGGGCCAGGTATACCATCAACCCTGACAAAGTATATAGGATTGCGATGCGCATGCTTAACACTTCAGCAGCTGCATTGGAGGTTTTGGGGCCTCCTTTGACAGGCACAGACTTGAGAGCATATGTGATGTCCAGTGGAGGGTTGAAGCTGAAAAATTTCAAACCTAGAATTGGTAGCAGGAGGTGTTTTCTCATTTTCCCAATCCAAGGATCTGAGAGAAAGGGACTAGTCAGTACTGAAGTGAAAAAGAAGAATGGAAAGGTAAACCTCTCAGCCTAAGCTACTCTTTAAGCTTAGTTGCATGGACCTTGATGCACACCTGAATCTTTTGTTGTTATTGGTTTCCATTGCAGTATGATTTTAAGCTACTTGCAGTTGATATCGCCATTCCTGGAGCAGAACAACAACGAGTCTTTTTAGTTGGTGATGAAACAGAGTACAAAGTGGGTGGGGGCTTGATTGGTCAGCTCAGGGATCCGATATTCAAGGCAATGGCTGCACAGAAGGAGTTTGATGCTCAGGATGAGAAGGAAGAGGAAGAAGAGGAGAAAGCAAAGGAAGCAGGAAGAGTACAGGAGATGAAAGAAGAAGAAGCAAGGAGGAATGAGGAGATTGCAAGGCTTGAAAGAGAATCCTGAACGAGTACTTGTTTTGCACAGAGACCTTGCAAACATAAACCTTCAGTTGGTGGGTATGGTCTCAATAACCAGGAGCATAATGTAGCGTTGAGCTTTTGGGCAGAGCTAGCAGAAGAGTTTCCATGGGGTTCTTAGTATAATTACAAACACTGTGTGTCGGTGAATAAGATCTTTGTGTTGGTTTGGAGCTTTGCTGAGACAAGGCAAATGGTATACCAGCACATCTTCAATCTGTCTTTGGGGATCTGTATCCAAAAACCCTAGTTTTTCTTTTGTTCTTTTTTGTTCAGCTAGGGGAATAGCTTACATGGAAATAACCTACAGGTATGTGATAGAGGGAAAATTGTATTGAGCTCACCTGCCATTACGGCTTCATAGAGGCCAGGAAGATAATTTCCTGTTGGCCGCATGTTGGGAGGCCTGGAAGTGACCTCTTAGCAAATGTGCAGTCTTGATTTGCTGGTCGGCTTTTAAACTCTTGGAATTCTCGAGTGAAGGGTTGTCAAGGCTCTGTTGCTTTGCCTCACATTCCAATAGATTTTTACAAATTTTTTGGGAATGTCTGGTTCTGAATAAGCTCGTGATACAGATACTGGAATCAAAATGCAGTGGTCTCTCTCTCTCTCTCTCTCTCTCTCTCTCATGCTATGACCTTTAGCTCCAAGGATTTCATTGATCAGTCAGCCTTATTCTTTTACCCTCCCTTTGTGTGTGTACTAGCTCAAGCAGTCGCAAGAGATTTTAATTTTTGACTTCATGGGTCCTTCCTGCTGTTCATGCTAGAGGAAAATATGGCTATGTTTGATTGGCTTTGCTTTCTCGTGGTATCCTTCATGGCTCACTTTCAATTCTTTGAAATGTTTAGTATGGTTTGTCCACTAACCCGCAGTTATCTCTATACATCCAATTCAATCTGTTCTTTGGCACTACGGACATAGAGGAGATGCATAGTGCCTAGCATGAGTTGATGGTCTTTGCTAGGCAAAATGAGTCGATGGTCTGAGATGTTGTGTCTAGACTCCCTTCCATAAAGTTAAGATAGCTTGCTGAGTTGATAGTCTGAGATTTTGTGGGTAGATTCCCTTTCACAATTTGCTTTTCATGTCTCCAAATGATGCTTGGCTTCATTTATCTTGGTCGTGTTCATGCATGGATTCTAAAAGCCTTTGTGTTGTCTAGGGCGCAGTTCTTGTATTTTGCAGTTGATGCACATGTTATCAGAAAGAAGTCATCATTTCAGCCTTGCGAGGTTTTCTCACGTACAGAGGCATATATGGGTAGATTTGAGCAGTTTTGGCAGCCTACAATAGTTCCCAAGTCGTGCACCAATTGTTTGGACATATATATTAGGCACAATATGAACACGTTCAATGGTATTTTTAATGATATTTTGGATCTTAAAAAAAGGCATTGACAGAGGGTTTATTGTCAAAATTATGGAAGGTAAGCAATTGGATAACTCCTCAGATTTGGATCAACAAAACAGCTTCGAGATAGTAGTTTACAACACACTGATGAGTCGGTTTAGTCATTAGCATTCATAGAAAATGCATAGCTTATCAGTGTCCATATCTACTTTAGATTTGAACAAGCATCGTATATATATGTAATGCATGGTGATAGGAGTAGTTCAACTAAAGGGCCTCTCTTCCAACTTGCTGCTTCTTTGTATTATCATTGCGCATCTAATTAGCATTAATTTATGTAGCTTAGCAATAATCATCATTAACTACACTTAGCATACTTATTATGTTACATTGGTATCAAGAGCGTGTTAACCCATTTTAGGATTAACAGATGTAGTCACTAATATGTTACATCAAGGAGCAAAGATGGGTACACTAAAAGGGTATATCATCAGAGTATGAAGCAACATGCTACTTATGAGCTATGGGTATCTGATTGACCACAATTTAAGTGTGTGAATACTTATGGTCTCGTATATAAGTCAATTTTTTTCATAATGCATTATACTCTTGCACAATAATTAAGCCTTGCTCTTGTTAATTATTTTCTTAATTATACTTTTATTGTACAATTAAGTCTTGCTCTTGGTAATTATCTTCTTAGTTTCATTTCAGTGAGCTTTGGAGTATGTGAGGTGAGGGGAAAGAACCTATAGACTATCGTCACAGTGTGACAACGCTCACGAGGGGAAAGAAAGGAATGGAACTAGCTTTTCAAGGAGGAGCGAGGCTCTTGGAGCGTAGTTTAAGCTCGGTGAACATGAAGTTTTCCACGACAATATTTGGAGTAGAGATAGAGTGATTTTCTATCTTTTAAGCCTATACATTTTTGGTGTTGTTGTTAGCAGTCATCTCCTGTCTGTATATTTACACCAGGGCCTCTGTTGTGGGTGTGCTCGCTCGATTTAGGTGTTTTCTCATTTTTTCCCACTCTCCATAAATTTTTCCATTTTTTTCCTATTTTTTCTCTGGTGTGGGAGGTTGTCCTGTGGCTCTTGGCTGATCCAGGTGATGGCCGACTGCCCCTGTTGCTCCATGACTCCCCCTGTGTGCTGGCTGACCGAGTTATGCTGGCTGACTGAGTTATGCTGGCCGACTGGAGGTAGGAGTAAGTCGTGAGCCTGGCGTTGCTGTCGGCTACCTTTTATGTTGGCCAACTGGCTCATAGGGGCCATATAAAATGGCCCCTAGCCCCCACACACTTGTATTTAGTCTCTGTATTCTTGTGTATATAGTAGAGTTATACGCTTCTCTCTCTCCCTCTCTATTGCTCTGTTTTCTTGCAGTGCACTTGCTCTTGTGTTTTCAGATCTTGTCTTTATGTCCGTTGCATATTTTGACATGGTATCAGAGCTCTAGGTTCTTGGAAGATCTTGGAAACTGTGTGAGCAAGAGGGGGGTTGTTTTGTTGCTGATTGGTGGATTGTTTTGGACCGTACGGGAAGAGGAGAAGGAAGTGAAAGGCGGGCTCATTTGCTGGACAGCCACTTGCAGGTTTAGTTCTTCATTTTTCCCACCCACCCATCCTTTTCAGTTACACCCCCGCGATTGCAGATTTACTTGAGATGGCTGAGAAGCATGTGAAGATCCCGACACTCCCCACGTTCCTAGTGGACCGTTAGTTGGACGGGAACAACTACGGCATATGGAAGGTAATGATGGAATCTGTTTTGGAGTCTTACGACCTGTTGATTTCATTGTTGTTGGGGTTCCACGGCTGGAGTTAGAGGAAGGGGAGTTACCCTTGATTCGGAAGGAACGTGAGGCACATGCACATTTATGGGATCGTGTCAATGCCAGGGTTCGTTCTTTCATTTTCCTCAACTGCACACCACAGGTAATCAATCATATCAAGCATATGACGCTGGCCAGAGGTATATGGCAGCATTTGGCTTCTCTTTACAACAGGGTATCGCCCATGAAGAGGATCTCCTTGGAAGTACAAATGCGGGTGATGAATCTTGCAAAGTCGTTCGACGATGCGGGAGCACATCAACAAGCTGCAGGCTTTTCAGCAGGAAGTTCTCCAGGTTGAGAAAGAGATACCATCAGTGGATATGGCCATAACATTGTTGTCACATTTGCACTCTCAGTAGTGAGCATTTTACTCTTCGTTGATTACCAGTGGTGGCAGGCTCAGCACCATCACATGGGAGGAGCTTGTGCCCATGGTCTTGGACACGAACCCTCCCACAGGGCGGAGGTTCGGAGGCCTTAACTGGCCAACGGTCGAAAGGCCATAATAACAACAAGGGCAAAGGGAAGGCTTCATCGGAAGTCTTCTAAGAAGAAGCCCGATGCAGACTGAGAGAAACTGAAGGCCGAGAGGACCTAATGATTGTGGCGAGAAAGGACACTATTGGAGGAAGCGTCCTAAGCGGACTGGGAAGAGTGCTGATTCTTCAGCTTCAGCTACAAAGACTCCAGCCTTTGTGTACTTAGAGATGATGGACTCAGATGCTTCATCTTCTTCGAGTGAGGAGGCAGTTGGCTTCACCGCCCCGCAAAGGATACTCGGGAGTGGATTCTCGACAGTGGTGCTTCCAGGCACATGACTTCTTCCCGTGACTTCTTTCTGGATCTAAAACGACAGTCCGGTCGCATTTTCATTGGTGACAATTCCACAATTCCGATACACAGTGAGGGCCGGATGGAGATCATTCCTGATGGCAAGGGGGGTAAGCATTCCTCTCGTGTTCTCTGCTACTCTACCGGACTGCGAGACTGGCCAGGTTGTTTGGGAAGGCTGCGTGGAGAATGGTATCTACAAACTCTCCGCACTCTCTTCTTTAACAGGTTCTCAGGTTGGTGACTTGTGGCACTTTCGGTTAGGCCACTTAAATGTGGATGTGCTGCAGCGAGCTTTCCGAGACCAGATGGTGGTTGTCTTGCCAGATGTTGGCAGCACACAAGGACGCTGCAGTTCTTGCATACGTGGTAAGCAGCACAGGGAATCCTTTTCGAAGCAAGCTTCCAGGAGGGCTTCAAAACCATTGGAGTTGGTACACACTGACTTGTGTGGACCTATGCAGACACCATCCTTGGGAGGTTCTCTATACTTTATGCTGCTTGTTGATGATTGTTCCAGATTCACATGGGTCTATTTCCTTTCTCAGAAAGACCAAGCTTTTGCTTGGTTCAAGGAGTGGCATGTAATGGTGGAGAAAGAGTCTGGATTGCAGGTAAAGACTCTCCGGGCTGACAAAGGAGGTGAATTCTCTTCAAATGTTGTCGTGAGATTTTGTGTAGATCATGGCATCAAGAGGGAACTGGCCAATACAGGTTCGCCAGCAGAGAATGGTGTAGTAGAATGCAAGAACATGACTGTGGTGGAGATGGCGAGGACGATGCTGGAGCATCGTGATCTTCCTCGTCCACTTTGGGGAGAGGCTGTGTGGCTACGGCTGTCCATATCCTCAACCGGGGTCTCCGACGACTTCAGTACCTAACATGACTCCCTTTGATGCATATTTTGGCAGGAAACTTGATGTCTCCCATTTTCGTGTGCTTGGGAGCCATGCGTATGTTCACATTCCGAAGAAGCAGAGGGGGAAGCTCGACTCCAAGTCCCAAAAGTTTATATTTGTGGGATATAACTCTCTTTCCAAGGGATACAGGTTGTTTGATCCAAAGAGGAATGAGATTGTTGTTGTCAGTAGGGATGTGGTCTTTGATGAGCATGTCCGGTTTCCACTATTGATGAGCCGCCACTTCTTGGAGACCCAAAGGATTCTGATGATGATTCCTAGTCTATTGTTCAAGCTAGACAACCACCGTCTGTTCAAGAGGTTGAGCCCGTAGAGCTGGAGTTGGTGAGCCCCTGCAGCGCAGGAGGCTTCGTCTTCTGTTCGAGTACCTAGGTGGTTAGTGGACACCCTTCGGGAGTTAGGTGTCACGGAGATTCCCTCCGAATGGACCATAGAGGACGGACCTTGAAGATTGCACAGAGTCCGTGATAAAAGTCATTCAGCAGAGCTTTTATAGGTAAACTATGCTTTGATGTCTCGTATCATGTGGGACAAAGAGCCCACTTCCGTCAAGGAAGACCTTGCACAGGATACTTGGAGGAAAGCCATGCAGGTAGAACTGGATGCCATCAAGAGAAGAACAACACTTGGGAGTTGGTACCGAGGCCGTCAAAATGGTCAGTCATTGGTGTCAGGTGTCAAGTGGGTCTTTAAGACCAAATATACGTCAGATGGGTCTGTGGACAAACACAAAGCCAGACTTGTGGCTAAGGGTTATGCTCAGCGGATCCACATCAGGGGGCTACAATTTTTCCCTCAGCTTAAGAGCGGTTTCATGGAGCAGTAAGAGGTAGCCAACTACTAGCTTGTCATCGACAGATCAACTTTTTGTCGTTGACCATCATGATGACTCTATCGCTAGCAAAGCATAGTGGTGCTTGGGCAGGCAACAACAATCCATTTATGCCCCAAGATTAAATCTTCTTCGAACACATTCTCAACCACAAAAAACTTGCAAGTGAGGGGGTTAGTTTCAATATACATTGTATGTTCAAAGTACCCCATACATGGTATGTTCAAGTCTTGTGTAAAGGTAATCCTTTCAGGATGTGCCATGAGTGTTGGTTGACCTAACAAATCCCATAGCTCGAAGGTTGGAAGATTGTGTTCTCGTGTTGGATAAAGCTATGCTTGAGCTGTGGTGATTCTATTTGCAATTTCCAATCCAACCAAAATCCTAGGGGTCTTTTCAGTAAGATATGTTGGAAGTTCCATCTCTGCTTCTTCCTCCTGTAATAGCAATTGTACATTGCATGGAGGAGTGTTCAAGGTGATTGTTTACATGGATTCATCTAGTGAATACAATGATTCACTTATCCAAGGTCCGTGCCCAAGGATGACATCATACTCAAGGGAATCTAGGGTGACATGAAATGTAAATTCCATATCGCCATCGATTGTTTGAGTAGTGTATCTAAAGTAACTTGGAACTTCAATGTTTTGTTCATTGGTTCCTTTTGCAAGACTATTGCTTGTCGGGGTGAGTTCAGGTTGTCAATGACACCCAAGTGTCTGTTGTCATGATGTTATGACTTGCTCGAGGGCTAATCAATGCACGTTTGCGTTGAACATCATTGCCTGTAGGGAGATCCAACCATACCATGATAGAATCTTCCAAAGGAACCATGGGTGTTTTGGTTATTGTTTCGACTTCAGATCCTATGTATGTTTCATATTCCCGTTCACTTTCATCCTCTATTTGGGTCTCAGCTTTTTCAAGAGTACCCAATGTGTACAATGGCACACTTGGCCCTCTGACAATTCTTAATGAGGGCTGTTTGGAAACTTGCGAATCCTGATAGTCCTATTTTATGTAGTTCATTATGTCCTTGTATAACTCAAGTTGAGCCATTAAAGGTGCAAGTGTTGATATGATGCTCGCTTTATTATATGAGAGAAGAGCATTCCTCCGAATGAGGTTTTGAGAGATTGTTTTAATCTTGTAAGGGAATTATCGAATTCCTCACGTGCTTTCTCAAGCCTATAGTTCGTACAATCTATCTCAAATGACTCTTCTATATAGAGAGTATGTCTTTCTCTTGAAAGGGAAAGCGGTACTCCTCTAGGCTTTGTATCTTGGTTGTTCTTTTAGGATTGGCATTATGAGGCTCAATCACAACCGGTGACCTTGTAAGACATTCAACCATGCTAAGCATGCACTCTTGAGCTCGTTTTTTGCGTTCTGCATATGTCATGTGATCATTATTATCCGTTTGGGGTGGTTGGGTGGGTTCTAGTTTCTTGATTGGTCTATATGGTGCACTAAGCAAAGAGTAAGAACTTGTCTCATCCTCACTTAGTGATGTACTAGAACTTGTTTTTTTCTCTGACTTTCTTTGGTTTGTCAGTTTTTCACTATGTTTACCCATGCGACGAGATCGAATTTTCTTTTAGGTTTTTGTATCCTGTGTCGCACATATGGGTGTTGAGGTTTGTGTGGTGGTCTTTGAGGTGGATGCTTCTACATCATGTATAGCTTTTGGCTCTTTTGTGTTTATGTCCCCTTTTGGGTTTATGTCCGACAGACTCCTTTTCCCTGTCTTTTAACTTGACCTTGGTTTTGATAGTTTTTTGTTCTTTGTTCTTCTATCCATGTTGAGGTATTGTCGTTTACATTCTTTTTGATTATTTGTCGTGCCTTGGCTTGTAAGCGTGTAAGCACATTCAAGAGTACCGTGGACAATTGCCCGTTTTGTACACTTAAGATGTTAAGAGTTGTATTTTGTGAGACAAGTTGCATTGAAGCAACTCGTCTTGGGCAATCCTAGAACATGTGATCAATGCCACATCGTTCACACATGGGTCGCAAGGTGTCAGTGACTATGGACATGGAAGTATTCCAAACTGCGCAGTCTGCCACCTTGTGAGGTCCACGACAATAGAAACACTAAAGTGTCCGATTAACTGCTTCCTGAGTAGTTTCTACCCTTTGGACTGTTTCTGTTTGGTGCACAATGGGAGATGGAGGTTTTGAGTCCATTGTGGATGAAGCGGGACACTTTTTACTATCATGGTCAAAGATTTTACAATATATGCAGTATAGAAAAATAGGTGCCTTGTATGCACAATGAGGATTGGGATGGTCGTAGAAGTGATTGCATTCAACACAAGGCATTTCGCTCGTCATTTTTATAGGCATTTAGGATGTCTGGTTTTGAAGGTTTTCATCCTCTCTTAGAGATGTTGGCCACACAATTGTTTCAACAAAAAACCCAGCTTCACCTGTGCTCAAGCACATCACAAATTTTTCAACTAAACGATGTGCTCACCTGGGCTAGTGCAGATTGCAACATGGAGATTTCCACGACCCTGCAGAGATGCCAGAGCCACCATCTTTCAACTCCTTTCAACCTTAAATGCCATCTTTCAACTTCTTTCAACCTTAAACACCACCACTCGCCCGCCGCCGTCGCCGCCCTGCCAATGCAAGTTCGCAGACTGCCAGAGCTACCCGCCATGAAGGTTGTTTGGAGAATTCAAAATATCGCAGCCTTAGAGCCGCCCGCCCGAAGGTATTCGCTCCCCCGTTTTCGCTTGCTTTTGCTCCAAGGTTCCGCAACTCGTTTGCCTCCTCATTCGAGCTCCTTATTGACAATGTCTCTCGCTCGGCGCCCAATCTAGGCATCGTGCATAGCACTCTCGCTCTTTGTTCTAGCAGCCGCCCGATAGTAAGTGGTGGCTCCCCTATCTCTCGGCGTGTATACCAATTTTCAGCATTTGTGTGTGTTAAAACTTTGTGCTCTCCACAGCATGCCAGGGCCTCTCGCGCGATGAAGGTGGCTTGGAAGCTACAGTGTGTGTTAAAACTTCGTGCTCCATGACATACCAGAGCTACCCGCCATGCATGCGTGGCTCCTTAGTGTTAATCTGTGGTGTGCTTTTAGTATGCACGTAGAGCTGTGCTCTAGGGTCCACAACATGTATGAGTGGCCTCCTTTGTGTGTGTAGGGTTGCAACAAAAGTTAATAGGTGTTAAATTATTTCCATGAGAGAGAGAGAGAGAGAGAGAGAGAGAGAGAGAGAGAGTACCTTCATACCTATACACACGTGTGTGTGTGTCCCTTGGATGTATGCTGCCCTTGAATAAGCTAGCTCCAAAAGCATGTTATGTTCTTTGAATATAGCTCCAAAAGCATGTGAACTTCTATTTTATGTACTGTGAATCATAAATTATTTCTAAGGAGCATGTTAGTGCAACAAATGCTAGTAAGTTCTAATTTATTTTCATGTGAGAGAGAGAGAGAGAGAGAGAGAGAGAGAGAGAGAGAGAGAGTGCGTGTACATACATACATATACACATATGGTGAACGCATAGACACACACACACACACACACACACACACACACACACACATGTAGATACATGTAACACACACACAGAGAGAGAGAGAGAGAGAGAGAGAGAGAGAGAGAGAGAGAGAGTACATACATATGTGTGTGTGTGCCCTTGAATATGGTGATGCACACACACCCACACACCCACACACCCACACATGTACATACATGTAACACATAGATCACACATGGATGCACGTACATATTACAAAAGTTGTATAGTATAATGTATTTTAAATAGAGAGCAATTTCAAAATGAGACTATTTTCAAGATGAGCAACATACATATACACACAAATGTGTGTGTGGCCCTTAAATATGGTTGTGAGATCCCTGTTCCCACCGAGCAACGGATTCGGGGTACTAGCAGCGGAAGTAGCACTTCTCGCGCGGGACAGGGGTCCCACACTCGGGGCCTCACCCACGGATATCCGGATAAGAGACTAATCCGTCGGTTGTTCCAAAACCGAACCCGAAAAAACTTCCTTTACCGGAAAGCACGGGCGATTCCACCAGGATAACTTTTTACTCTAACGTAGTCAAGATCATTTCTGATCAAACTGATCCAATTGCATCTATAAGATATTTGGTCGGATCAAGGAAGAAACTTGCACTTGGATCATTGGGATCAACGCTTTTTTTCCCATTCAAGAGGCACAGCCGTTGATTCCTATCCATAGAACAATTACTGTCCGGGATTTACTTTATCTATCGTAATAACAAAAGTTGAGTCTCGATTTATGGATCCATCAGTCCAGCCTAACCCCATCCGATCCCATGGGTTAGCTAACCGCCCAACCACTGTAGTGATGGGATCCAATTTGGAATTTGGTTAGGTTTTGTCCCGGGTACCAAGGAAAAGAGTTCCAAGGCCCCCTAGCCGGAAGTTCATGCAAACATAAAACTAGCCACACCACTTACACACCCAATATGAAATTGCCTTTTTCTTAGCATCAGCTAACTTTAAAACAATCCTTTAATGAAACCATAGTACCACTGATCACAATCTTCCAATTTATCCGGTTGATTCATAATTTCCCATCATTCCTTCATCAGAGTATCTATGGCATCATTGGCAACTAGAACGCTCACCACCTGTCCACACAGGGGCCTTTTCAATAGTTCCTAGCCCATAATACTCGGCAATATAATCACTTATAAAAATCAAGATGGACTCTCGTTGAAGATCAGCAAGATCAACCAACAGATCCATATAAAGAGCCATGGACTCATCCATTGAAGACCAGCAAGGTCAATCAACCAGCCCGGTTTCACAAAACAGCTCTTACTCCTTGTTCCAATATCTTCCTCGACGCACGCGTGGGTATCCTAGGCGACCCAGAGCCCGAGCACCGTATGGTCAGCACCCTCTAGGATCCTTCGCAGGTGACCTAGCGCTTCACTCATAGGCCGCTTCCTTGGTCCCTCATCCACTGTACCGGAAGCTCACCATTTTAATCGAACCGAGGCTGGTCAAGACCTCGGCCGACTTTGCTACGCGAGACGTCGTCCATTGACTCTCCGTCAGCAGTTGCAACTTTATCAGTTAGGTCTCCACGACCTTAATCACAAGACGGTCAAAATGCTTCCCCAGCATTCTTGACATAAAACAGCCATTTACAAACAGTTTACAAATACAGTTTCTATATTAACTCTCATTTGTCCACATTATCCCTCATTAATCCACATTACTTATTCCACATTCCATTTATATGTGTACTCATCCAATCACATCATTTTCCATCTCTTCACTTCAGATTCCTTCACATCACATATCATATATTCACATCCATATCCACATCCATACATCCACATCCACATTCACATCCATATATCTACATCTACATGCTTACCTCCATTTTCACATCCTCATTTATACATCCACATCCCATATCCACATTCATACATACACATCCACATGCATACATCCATTATCACGTCCATTTATACATCCTCATTTATACATCCACATCCCATATCCACATTCATACATACACATCCATACATCCACATCCACATCCACATGCATACATCCATTATCACGTCCTCATTCATACATCCACATCCATTCATACATCCACATCCACATACATACATACATCCACATCCACATTCTCATTCACATCTATACATCCACATCTACATCCACATACATACATACATCCACATCCACATTCCACATTCACATCTATACATCCACATCTACATCCACATTCACATACATCTACATCCACATTCACATACATCCACATCCACATTCCCATTCACATCTATACATCCACATCCACATCTACATCCACATACATACATACATCCACATCCACATTCCACATTCACATCTATACATCCACATCTACATCCACATTCACATACATCCACATCCACATCCACATTCACATACATCCACATTCCCATTCACATCTATACATCCACATCTACATCCACATTCACATCTATGCATATACATCTTCATGCATACATCCATTTTCACATTCATACATCCACACTCTCATCTCCACATCCACACATCCACATACATACATCCATTTCCACATTTCCATTCATATAACCCCATATGCCTTCACATCTAATCTTTTACAGCACATCCATTCTCGCCCTATCACAACCCATATACATCTTATCCTATCACGTACACTTCTTACCTCATCCCATACACATCTTATCACATCTTAATTCATCTTATCACCTCCTAACTTATTTCATAAGCATCTTATCACCTCTTATCACATCTTATCACATCTCATCTTATCACCTCCTAACTTATTTCATAAGCATCTTATCACCTCTTATCACATCTTATCACATCTCATATCTATTTATAGAATACAAGAGAATTCTTATATTTGATATAAGATTTCTTTACACATTTATTTATGCATAAATTCTATTTAAGGAGATTAATACTTTCGAAGTAAAAATCAATCTTTTATGCATCTTCCTATGCATAATTTCATTTTAAATGAAAATGACACTTTTAAATTGAATTTCAATCTTTTATGCATTTTCCTATGCATAAATTCAATTTAGATGAGAATGACACTTTTGAATTAAAAATCAATCTTTTATGCATCTTCTTATGCATAAATTCAATTTGGTAGGAATTACACTTTTAGAATAAAAGAATTTCTCTTATGCATCTAAGTTATGCATAAAATCCATTTATGATGAAAAATCACACTTTTAGTATAAAAAGAATATCTTTTATGCATACCTCTATGCATGAAATCCAATATGATAAAAGTAATACTTTTACAATAAAATAATCAACTTTTATGCATACCTCTATGCATGAAATTTAAATATGATAAAAGTCACACTTTTATAATAAAATAATCAACTTTTATGCATACCTCTATGCATGAAATTCAATCGTGATAAAAGTCACACTTTTATAATAAGATAATAATCTTTTATGCATACCTCTATGCATGAAATTCAAATATGATAAAAGTAGCACTTTTATAATAAAATAATCATCTTTTATGCATACCTCTATACATGAAATTTAAATATGATAAAAGTAACACTTTTATATTAAAATAATAATCTTTTATGCATACCTCTATGCATGAAATCTAATTATGATAAAAGTAACACTTTTATGTTAAAATAATAATCTTTTATGCATACCTCTATGCATGAAAATCAATTATGCATAATATAAAAATCAATTTCTCTAAGATTACAATGAATATCTTTCAACTAATCTAGGATGATAATTCCTAGAATATGGTAGGAAGTCCTCTTTTCATGCTTTGAATGAAATTATTTTATACGTAATTTTTATAAAAATTTTGCCATAGCTCCGCTGCTATGACTGATAAATCTCAATTTTTTCTAAGGGATAAAGCTTATCATTAAGAATTAATTAGAATGATCCCTAATTGGATCAATAATCCATAATGGATTGAATCATCAATATTCATGAAATACATAAACTAAAAGCATAGAAAAAAGTCATTAATTTGACCTCAAGTATAGATTAATCTTGGATTAAGGAAAAGCTTAATGAAAAGCTTCATTTGGATTAAGAATGGGACATGAGTATGACCATTTCTTGAGTGAGAGAGAGAATTTTCATAAAAACCATTTGAATTAAGCATAAATAGAAATTTATGTAATTCTTAACTATCATTAATCAATTAACTTCAATAGCATTCATCAAATTTTGTAACTCTTCACTACCATTCATGAATTAACTTCAATAACATTCAAAAACCATTCTAATTAAGCTTCTCAAGATTGAGAGGGGTTGAGAAGAGAGAAACATTGAGAAATTATAGAAAATGATCAAAATTCACTAATTACCTTACAAATTGCTTGATTCTTTGTTCACGGTAGAGGCCCCCAACCAATCAATTGGTTAAGTATGTTGATGGAGCCACCAATGGGGATTGAAGAGAGAGGGAAGCTCCAAAAACTAATGAATTATTAATGAATTCACAGTTCTTGGCTTAGGTGGAGTAGAGTAACGATGCATAAACACTATCTATTTTTTAACAAGGGGTAGGCTTCTATTTATAGGAACAATTGAGCTCCTAACCAAACAAACTGATTCTAGAATTTTCCAAATCACTTTGGTCAATTTTTTATCATTTTTAGGTCAGTTAAGCTAACTTTTTGGAACTAGACTTGAATGAGGAGAGAGGAGAGATGAAATATCTCAATTTTTATGAGTTTAAAACTCATTCAAGCATGTGAAATATGCACCTCCTTTAAAGAACTCCCCTTCCTTACATATGTGTCAGAATGGAATCATTATACCCAAATATCTCATATTTTTAATATTGCTCATAGTTTTTTATTAATAAACCTTGTACATTTTCAACTCTTCATCTTATGTGAAATATGCACCTCCTTTAAAGAACTCCTCTTCCTTACATATGTGTCATAGTTTTTTTACTAATAAACCTTGTACATTTTCAACTCTTCATCTTATGTGAAATATGCACCTCCTTTAAAGAACTCCTCTTCCTTACATATGTGTCATAGTTTTTTTACTAATAAACCTTGTACATTTTCAACTCTTCATCTTATGTGAAATATGCACCTCCTTTAAAGAACTCCCCTTCCTTACATATGTGTCAAAATGGAATCATTATACCCAAAATATCTCATATTTTTAATATTGCTCATAGTTTTTTACTAATAAACCTTGTACATTTTCAACTCTTCGTCTTATGTGAGCATTTACTCATTTTTGGATACCCAAAATATCTCATATTTTTAATATTGCTCATAGTTTTTTACTAATAAACCTTGTACATTTTCAACTCTTCATCTTATGTGAGCATTTACTCATTTTTGGGTATCTTCTTTTACAAATTGGATTTATCTCCTCCCTACACATGGATTGATGCTATTGGCACATAGGAACCTTAATTGGACCATAATCCAAAAATTTCTAAAAATCTAGACCCTTAGGCTAAGGTCCTTTATACACATTTCCAATTAATTCCAATTGCACATTGGAAAATTCTTTTTGAATTTCTGTTTCAGGGGAATTCATCTTAATTATAAGAGATATTTTTCTATCCAAAAATATTCAAAATCTGAATATTCTCTCTCTAGAATATTTTCTCTCTCTAAGTTAAAATAGTTAGAAACAAGGTCTTTATATTTCTGAAGAGGGATTGATTACAGGGGAAGATACTAGACATCAAAAAGGGGGTGGGGGAGGAATCTTACATTCTACCCCACTTAAAAAAACGCGAGATGTCCTCATCTCACAAACTGGGGTAATTTCGCAAGATGCACGAATATGAGACTTAGAGAAAAATTTTAATCAAGATTAACCACCAAGAAAAGTCTCAAAGAGAGCAAGATAAGAACAAGATTTAAACTTTATTCATTCTCGGAACTTATACAGTAAGATAGAAGAACTCTTTACACTTCCATAAGCCCGTCCATCATATGGTCACAAAAGCAGCACTCACAAGCTGCACAAGTATAAGGTAACTCATTTATGGGAATAATTCTGTTGGTTATTGCCGCACCTATCTTAGTGGTATGAGGTGATCTAACAAAAGGACCTCTGAGAGGCAAGCCAAAAACGGGGTAAAGGCATATCTTCTCATGAGGAAGAAAACACGCCAGTAAGAAGACCCGCTCAGAAAACCCAAGATGCCTTGATCTCACGACGCAGTAGTATTGGGGACCCAAACCCAAAGCTTCAATAACCATGGCTAAGCGGACATTGTTACGAAAGTGCTGCTGACCCCAGGGTGTTACCCTAGTTATGTCTTGATAGGTCCGCCATTTGGTCTGAGCTACAGAAGTTCCCAAGTGAGGGAAAAGTGAGCGCTCATACTGTTCTATAAAATCCTTCTTCACAGACTCACTTGCGTCTTGAAGGTGAGGAATCATTATGGATAAAACTAATTCTTGTTGCCAAGCCATGAAGGAGATTAAGAAAGAAAGGAGATCGATGGGAGTAAGATTACTGTGAACGACAAGTAAAAGTTACGACTTATATAAAGGAAGGAGCTAGCGTAACTTAGAAGCCAACGGTAACTTGCCACTGAAGTTTTACCGTCTTTCCATGATTTGGGTTTGGCACATTTTTCTATAGAAGGCATTCAGAACTTTGAGATGAGGAGATAAAAGAAGTTCGTAAGCTAAATCACCTACTTTCTTTGGTCTACAATATCTGGGAGATAACTTCTTATACTTCTCAAGAGATAAAGAACTTCTTTTGGGCCGTACTCGAATGAAGGCCAAAACCTTGATATCCAAAACATTGATTCTCACTTCTGATCTCATTGTTCTGAATTCTTAAAACAGGTGGGACTCTTGAGAAGTATTCAGGGAAAAGGTTCTTCCTTTTTTAAACAGAATCTTTCTTTTATTTTAGAGAGAGAATAATTATAAGATCAGAAAGGGAGATTCTTACTCCTGTATACCTCCAAGGCTGGGGGAGAATCTTACATTCTATCCCACTTGAAAAGTGCGAGATGTTCTCATCTCGCAAGGTAGAGGACAACTCTTTTTCTTAAGATCCAATTTTTTCCAAGGTTCCTTATATTCTGGTCAACCCAACAGAATACTGGGATAAATATCCCTTATATAGAACTCATAACAATTCATTCAGATCATATCATTCATATCTTTAACATTATAATGGTCCATTAAACCAAAAAATTTCCTTCTGAACATTCCTCCACGGAAATTTCAGTCAAGCAAGTTCTCAATTTGTCATCCCTTAACTTAATCTACCGTCTCAAGTATTAATAGTAGCAATTTGACAGCACAATCCACTAATCTCATAGTGATTTGCTGAAATCATTATCATCATTCCAGTTATGAATATCATCACAGGGACTCGTCCCATTCATCCTCATTGTGGTTTATCATCACAGGGACTCGTCCCATTCATCCTCATTGTGGTTTCGCTCAGCTTATTACATTTCAACTAAATTTCAGAATTCATCATTTTCCAATCAGAATCCAAATCAATTTCATCAGTTCTCAAACAGAATTAAAAATCATATCAACCACATTCGAATTCATCATCTGGATAGCATTAACGCTTATAATTTCAAGTCTTAGATTTACTCGTATATACTGTCAGTAAAGAGCTGCAGTATACTCTCAGTATATACGGGTAGTCACGGCCCTTGGAATTATAAGGTAAATACCATCATGTCTAGGCCTCAAGCAAGTCAGGGATTCTATATAATTGCGGTACTTCCATCTGAAGACCCAATTACCAAATTACGAATTTTAGTTTGAATATCAAATTGTATGACTTATATCACACAATTACAACCTTTTTGTGTTTCTTGATAAATTTTGACATATTTGTCTTCTCAATTGATCTTTATTAACCAAATGCTCTGATACCAACTGTGAGATCCCTCTTCCCACCGAGCAACGGATTCGGGGTACTAGCAGCGGAAGTAGCACTTCTCGCGCGGGACAGGGGTCCCACACTCGGGGCCTCACCCACGGATATCCGGATAAGAGACTAATCCGTCAGTTGTTCCAAAACCGAACCCGAAAAAACTTCCTTTACCGGAAAGCACAGGCGATTCCACCAGGATAACTTTTTACTCTAACGTAGTCAAGATCATTTCTGATCAAACTGATCCAATTGCATCTATAAGATATTTGGTCGGATCAAGGAAGAAACTTGCACTTGGATCATTGGGATCAACGCTTTTTTCCCCATTCAAGAGGCACAGCCGTTGATTCCTATCCATAGAACAATTACTGTCCGAGATTTACTTTATCTATCGTAATAACAAAAGTTGAGTCTCGATTTATGGATCCATCAGTCCAGCCTAACCCCATCCGATCCCATGGGTTAGCCAACCGCCCAACCACTGTAGTGATGGGATCCAATTTGGAATTTGGTTAGGTTTTGTCCTGGGTACCAAGGAAAAGAGTTCCAAGGCCCCCTAGCCGGAAGTTCATGCAAACATAAAACTAGCCACACCACTTACACACCCAATATGAAATTGCCTTTTTCTTAGCATCAGCTAACTTTAAAACAATCCTTTAATGAAACCATAGTACCACTGATCACAATCTTCCAGTTTATTCGGTTGATTCATAATTTCCCATCATTCCTTCATCAGAGTATCTATGGCATCATTGGCAACTAGAATGCTCACCACCTGTCCACACAGGGGCCTTTTCAATAGTTCCTAGCCCATAATACTCGGCAATATAATCACTTATAAAAATCAAGATGGACTCTCGTTGAAGATCAGCAAGATCAACCAACAGATCCATATAAAGAGCCATGGACTCATCCATTGAAGACCAGCAAGGTCAATCAACCAGATCCATGCCCGGTTTCACAAAACAACTCTTACTCCTTGTTCCAATATCTTCCTCGACGCACGCGTGGGTATCCTAGGCGACCCAGAGCCCGAGCACCGTATGGTCAGCACCCTCTCTAGGATCCTTCCGCAGGTGACCTAGCGCTTCACTCATAGGCCGCTTCCTTGGTCCCTCATCCACCGTACCGGAAGCTCACCATTTTAATCGAACCGAGGCTGGTCAAGACCTCGGCCGACTTTGCTACGCGAGACGTCCTCCATTGACTCTCCGTGAGCAGTTGCAACTTTATCAGTTAGGTCTCCACGACCTTAATCACAAGACGGTCAAAATGCTTCCCCAGCATTCTTGACATAAAACAGCCATTTACAAACAGCATTTACAAACAGTTTACAAATACAGTTTCTATATTAACTCTCATTTGTCCACATTATCCCTCATTAATCCACATTACTTATTCCACATTCCATTTATATGTGTACTCATCCAATCACATCATTTTCCATCTCTTCACTTCAGATTCCTTCACATCACATATCATATATTCACATCCATATCCACATCCACATCCACATCCACATCCACATCCACATCCACATCCACATTCACATCCATATATCTACATCTACATGCTTACCTCCATTTTCACATCCTCATTTATACATCCACATCCCATATCCACATTCATACATACACATCCACATGCATACATCCATTATCACGTCCATTTATACATCCTCATTTATACATCCACATCCCATATCCACATTCATACATACACATCCATACATCCACATCCACATCCACATGCATACATCCATTATTACGTCCTCATTCATACATCCACATCCATTCATACATCCACATCCACATACATACATACATCCACATCCACATTCCCATTCACATCTATACATCCACATCTACATCCACATACATACATACATCCACATCCACATTCCACATTCACATCTGTACATCCACATCTACATCCACATTCACATACATCCACATTCACATACATCTACATCCACATTCACATACATCCACATCCACATTCCCATTCACATCTATACATCCACATCCACATCTACATCCACATACATACATACATCCACATCCACATTCCACATTCACATCTATACATCCACATCTACATCCACATTCACATACATCCACATCCACATCCACATTCACATACATCCACATTCCCATTCACATCTATACATCCACATCTACATCCACATTCACATCTATGCATATACATCTTCATGCATACATCCATTTTCACATTCATACATCCACACTCTCATCTCCACATCCACACATCCACATACATACATCCATTTCCACATTTCCATTCATATAACCCCATATGCCTTCACATCTAATCTTTTACAGCACATCCATTCTCGCCCTATCACAACCCATATACATCTTATCCTATCACGTACACTTCTTACCTCATCCCATACACATCTTATCACATCTTAATTCATCTTATCACCTCCTAACTTATTTCATAAGCATCTTATCACCTCTTATCACATCTTATCACATCTCATCTTATCACCTCCTAACTTATTTCATAAGCATCTTATCACCTCTTATCACATCTTATCACATCTCATATCTATTTATAGAATACAAGAGAATTCTTATATTTGATATAAGATTTCTTTACACATTTATTTATGCATAAACTCTATTTAAGGAGATTAATACTTTCGAAGTAAAAATCAATCTTTTATGCATCTTCCTATGCATAATTTCATTTTAAATGAAAATGACACTTTTAAATTGAATTTCAATCTTTTATGCATTTTCCTATGCATAAATTCAATTTAGATGAGAATGACACTTTTGAATTAAAAATCAATCTTTTATGCATCTTCTTATGCATAAATTCAATTTGGTAGGAATTACACTTTTAGAATAAAAGAATTTCTCTTATGCATCTAAGTTATGCATAAAATCCATTTATGATGAAAAATCACACTTTTAGTATAAAAAGAATATCTTTTATGCATACCTCTATGCATGAAATCCAATATGATAAAAGTAATACTTTTACAATAAAATAATCAACTTTTATGCATACCTCTATGCATGAAATTTAAATATGATAAAAGTCACACTTTTATAATAAAATAATCAACTTTTATGCATACCTCTATGCATGAAATTCAATCGTGATAAAAGTCACACTTTTATAATAAGATAATAATCTTTTATGCATACCTCTATGCATGAAATTCAAATATGATAAAAGTAGCACTTTTATAATAAAATAATCATCTTTTATGCATACCTCTATGCATGAAATTTAAATATGATAAAAGTAACACTTTTATATTAAAATAATAATCTTTTATGCATACCTCTATGCATGAAATCTAATTATGATAAAAGTAACACTTTTATGTTAAAATAATAATCTTTTATGCATACCTCTATGCATGAAAATCAATTATGCATAATATAAAAATCAATTTCTCTAAGATTACAATGAATATCTTTCAATTAATCTAGGATGATAATTCCTAGAATATGGTAGGAAGTCCTCTTTTCATGCTTTGAATGAAATTATTTTATGCGTAATTTTTATAAAAATTTTGCCATAGCTTCGCTCTGCTATGACTGATAAATCTCAATTTTTTCTAAGGGATAAAGCTTATCATTAAGAATTAATTAGAATGATCCCTAATTGGATCAATAATCCATAATGGATTGAATCATCAATATTCATGAAATACATAAACTAAAAGCATAGAAAAAAGCCATTAATTTGACCTCAAGTATAGATTAATCTTGGATTAAGAAAAAGCTTAATGAAAAGCTTCATTTGGATTGAGAATGGGTCATGAGTATGACCATTTCTTGAGTGAGAGAGAGAGTTTTCATAAAAACCATTTGAATTAAGCATAAATAGAAATTTATGTAATTCTTAACTATCATTAATCAATTAACTTCAATAGCATTCATCAAATTCTGTAACTCTTCACTACCATTCATCAATTAACTTCAATAACTTTCAAAAACCATTCTAATTAAGCTTCTCAAGCTTGAGAGGGGTTGAGAAGAGAGAAACATTGAGAAATTATAAAAAATGATCAAAATTCACTAATTACCTTACAAATTGCTTGATTCTTTGTTCACGGTAGAGGCCCCCAACTAATCAATTGGTTAAGTATAATGATGGAGCCACCAATGGGGATTGAAGAGAGAGGGAAGCTCCAAAAACTAATGAATTATTAATGAATTCACAGTTCTTGGCTTAGGTGGAGTAGAGTAACGATGCATAAACACTATCTATTTTTCAACAAGGGGTAGGCTTCTATTTATAGGAAAAATTGAGCTCCTAACCAAACAAACTGATTCTAGAATTTTTCAAATCAGTTTGGTCAATTTTTGATCATTTTTAGGTCAGTTAAGCTAACTTTTTGGAACTGGACTTGAATGAGGAGAGAGGAGAGATGAAATATCTCAATTTTTATGAGTTTAAAACTCATTCAAGCATGTGAAATATGCACCTCCTTTAAAGAACTCCCCTTCCTTACATATGTGTCAAAATAGAATCATTATACCCAAATATCTCATATTTTTAATATTGCTCATAGTTTTTTACTAATAAACCTTGTACATTTTCAACTCTTCATCTTATGTGAAATATGCACCTCCTTTAAAGAACTCCTCTTCCTTACATATGTGTCATAGTTTTTTACTAATAAACCTTGTACATTTTCAACTCTTCATCTTATGTGAAATATGCACCTCCTTTAAAGAACTCCTCTTCCTTACATATGTGTCATAGTTTTTTTACTAATAAACCTTGTACATTTTCAACTCTTCATCTTATGTGAAATATGCACCTCCTTTAAAGAACTCACCTTCCTTACATATGTGTCAAAATGGAATCATTATACCCAAAATATCTCATATTTTTAATATTGCTCATAGTTTTTTACGAATAAACCTTGTACATTTTCAACTCTTCGTCTTATGTGAGCATTTACTCATTTTTGGATACCCAAAATATCTCATATTTTTAATATTGCTCATAGTTTTTTACTAATAAACCTTGTACATTTTCAACTCTTCAGCTTATGTGAGCATTTACTCATTTTTGGGTATCTTCTTTTACAAATTGGATTTATCTCCTCCCTACACATGGATTGATGCTATTGGCCCATAGGAACCTTAATTGGACCATAATCCAAAAATTTCTAAAAATCTAGACCCTTAGGCTAAGGTCCTTTATACACATTTCCAATTAATTCCAATCGCACATTGGAAAATTCTTTTTGAATTTCTGTTTCAGGGGAATTCATCTTAATTATAAGAGATATTTTTCTATCCAAAAATATTCAAAATCTGAATATTCTCTCTCTAAAATATTTTCTCTCTCTAGGTTAAAATAGTTAGAAACAAGGTCTTTATATTTCTGAAGAGGGATTGATTACAGGGGAAGATACTAGACATCAAAAAGGGGGTGGGGGAGGAATCTTACAATGGTGATGCACACACACACACACACCCACACACACTCACACACATGTACATACGTGTGTGTGTGTGTGCCCTTGCATGATGTTTGTTACCTTTGAATATTGCGTAGAAATTTCTCAAAAAGGGGGTGGGGGAGGAATCTTACAATGGTGATGCACACACACACACACACACACACCCACACACACTCACACACATGTACATACGTGTGTGTGTGTGTGTGCCCTTGCATGATGTTTGTTACCTTTGAATATTGCGTAGAAATTCCTCAAGAGTTTGAACAGAGTATATTATAAAGTATGTGAAGCACACCCACAAGAGTTTGAAGCACACCCACACACCCACAAGAGTTTGAAGAGAGTATATTGGTTCGTGAGAGTATATTATAAAGTATGTGAAGCACACCCACACACCCACAAGAGTTTGAAGAGAGTATATTGGTTCGTGAGAGTGTGGGTGTGTGTGTGTGTGTGAGAGAGAGAGAGAGAGAGAGAGAGAGAGAGAGAGAGAGAGAGAGATTAATTTCACTTTGTGAGTGCTGTGTGTGTGCCCTTGCATGTTTGTTGCCTTTGAATATTGTGTAGTAATTCCACAAGAGTTTGAAGAGAGTAGATTGTAAAGTATGTGTTAAAAGGTTTTTTTTTTGTGTGTTTTGGTAGAATATGGTGATGTGCACACACACACGCGTACGCACGCACGCACACACACATGTAGATACATGTAACACATAGATCACACATGGATGGACATGCATAATGACATAGAGAGAGAGAGAGAGAGAGAGAGAGAGAGAGAGAGAGAGAGAGAGAGAGAGAGAGAGAGAGAGAGAGAGAGTACATACATATGTGTGTGTGTGTCCTTGAATATGGTGACATGCACACACACACACACACACACACACACACACACACACACACACACATGTAGATACATGTCTGTGTGTGTGCACCCTTGCATGTTTGTTGCCTGTGAATATTGCGTAGCAATTCCACAAGAGTTTGAAGCGAGTATATTGTTAAATATGTGACGCACACACACACACACACACACACATATGCATGTAACACATAGATCACACATGGATGCACGCACATATTACAAAAGTTGTATAGTATAATGTATTTGAATAGAGATCAAGTTCAAGATGAGAAACATACATATACACACATATGTGTGTGTGTGTGTCCGACACACACACACGCACACATGTCAATACATGTGTGTTTGTGTGCCCTTGCATGATTGTTGCCTTTGAGTATTGCTTAGCAATTCCACAAGAGTTTGAAGAGAGTATATTGTAAAGTATGCGACACACACACACAGACCCACAAGAGTTTAAAGAGAGTATATTGGTTTGGGGAGAGAGAGAGAGAGAGAGAGAGAGAGAGAGAGAGAGAGAGAGAGAGAGTACATACATATGTGTGTGTGTGCCCTTGAATATGGTGATGCACACACACACACACACACACACAGACACATTTAGACACATGTGCTTGTGTATGGCCTTGCATGTTTGTTGGCTTTGAATATCGTCGTGTAGTAATTCCACAAGAGTTTGAAGAGAGTATATTATAAAGTATGTGACGCACACACACCCACCCACATACACACACATGTACATACATGTAACACATAGATCATACATGGATGCACGTACATATTGAAAAAGTTGTATAGTATAATGTACTTTAAATAAAGATCAAGTTTAAGGTGAGAATATTTTCAAGATGAGCAACATACATATACATATATGTGTGTGTGTGCCCTTGAATATGGTGGCACACACACAGACACACACACATGCAAATACATGTGTGTGTGTCCTTGCATGTTTATTGCCTTTGAATATTATGTAGTAAAACCACAAGAAACATCCACACACAAACATAAACATAAACATAAACATAAACATAAACATAAACATAAACATTTATATGGTCTAACTTTGAATTTCTTAGTAATTATATATGAGTATTTTTTGTATATATCTATAAGATTAATGTATGTACGTATGTATGTGTATACCTACATACATGCATATATGTATGTATGTATCTATAAAGTGTATGCATGTATGTATGTGTGTACATACATGTTGAAATGTATGATGTATAAGTGATAAAGGGTGAGAGAAAGAGGTCATATAGGTGTGAACACACCCTAAATAAAGTGGGCATGTGGGTGATTTCTATACATATTGTGTTTTTTCTCTCTCTCATATATGTTGCTCTATCTTGCCATCAACTATTACTTCCGTTGTGCATACTCCCCATAATTTTGACATGGTATCAAAGCCTTGCAAAGGCTAAGTTCCCCTTCAATCCCCTTCTCTCTCTCTCTCTCTCTCTCTCTCTCTCTCTCTCTCTCTATCATAAGCCATTTACATCCTTATCAAGAATGACAGTGGTAGAAGAAGGTGAGAATAAAAAAGGCGTCAAGAAGGAAGGAAAAAAAAGAGCTTCATTAAAGAGAAGAGTCTGTCATCATCACCAACAAGAAGAAGAAGAAGAAGAAGAAGAAAAAGAAGAAGGAGAAGAAGAGGAGGAGGAGGAAAAAGAAGAAGAAGAACACAAATTTTCGTCAAGAAATTCTATCCTTTTTCTCCGTGTCTCGATGATCTCTTCAAAGCTTTGGAGCCATGAAGAAGTGTTGACCCATTCCTAGGTTAACAAGAGCTACCACCATTATCTTAAATCAAGGAGTCAAGGTAGATACACCAAAGGGTCATACATTCAAGATATGAAGCAATGGTGTTTAAAGCTACAATTTGGACGGGCGCCCGTAATGGTGTGACGGAGTATTTATGGCAATTCTCGCTTTAAGAGCATGTGGTAGCATGTAGGATGAAGTCCTAAGTGATGTACTTCATGGATATATTATGAGAGTAGTCATTGTAATAGCATTAGGCTTCTTATGAGCCTAAAGTGCCCGGCCGATCACAATTTAAGTGAGTGTGAACACTTATGGCCATGTATAGAAGGAAATTTCTCTCATAATACAACATACGCTCCCATTGTCTCCCTAATGCATGCTAGTGTGTGTGTGAGTGGTATGAGGTGAGAGGAGGGACGAGTACCCGTAGTGCAACACGGCGGTGTGACAATGCTCACGGGAGGCGCGGTGGAATTGCTTCTCAAGAAGTTGTAGAGCTTGGAGAATACAAGGGTTACGAGATCGGCCATTGGAAAAATCCTCACGACTATTGTGTTTCACAAGGTAATCTCTTATTAGATGTGTTTCAAGAGGGGTTAGGGGGAGCCATAACATTTTTGGCACCACTGCCGAGGAACCATCCCTTGACTTTTTCCATTGTTTTTTCTCTAATCTACACATTACCCATTGGCCATTATCTTGATTAATGGTTGTTATTAAGTGGTTTTTCATGTTCTTAAGACTTGCACATAGAGTGTATTAGGTTTAGTTTACATCTATTGCATTTAAACAATGCAATAGAATATAATTTTCAGTGAATGTTAGCTCTCTTTAGTGTTAAACATAGAACTAAAATGATTAATTTTAGCTTAATTTGTGTGTTTTTTATTGAAGTTGTTTTTGCATTAGAGTGTTAGAAAGCATTAGGAGTAGCTTCATCCTTCAAAAAATTTCTCAAAACCATCAAAAAATCCTTAAATTTGACTTATTTTTCTTAATGGATTGGTTTTTGTCATTAAGAGTAATTAATCCAATTCTAGGGACAAAAAATTAGAAAATGTGTTATTTGGGGTCTAAATTGATCATGTGAGCAGTCGAAATTAGTGTTTTTGAGTGTTTTGAGAGTATCTAGAAGTATCAAAACACCTAATTACATCAATTGGAGGAATTTGACACTCTTTGCTTTATTTTGCCTTAAAAGAAGATACCAAAATTAAGAGTCTAGTTAATCTCCTATTTTTTAGATTAATTTACACATTTGTTGATGCATATAGCTTAGCGTTCCCTTGCTCTATCCAATGATGTGCTCAATTATGTGAATTAATTAGAGATTAGTGGTTAATTAGAGCTCTTGATTAGTGTAAAAGAGAAAAAGATTAGTGAAGAATTAATCTTTGATTAGTTTTTAATCACCTTTTTACATAACTCATTAAGGCTAATGATCATTTAATGAGTAGATGCCCATGAGTTGTCAAATTAAGCAATTTTGGGAGTCATTTATGAGGGGTGTCATAAAAGGTTGATTTTGTTGATTCCCACTTACCTTTTTGGGAAAATGCCCATATCTCCTTAATTTTAAATTCAAAAAATATCCTCCCCAAAATAAGGAAATTCATATTTTCTACTAGACTAAAAAAACAATTTGAAGAAATGGTTCACGCGTGAACCATTTTTTGTGCTCTCACGCCTTAAGGTCTCATGCCCTAAAGGTTCTTGCTCCCTCCCAAATATATATATATATATATATATATATATATATATATATATATATATATATATATATATATATATATATATATATATATTTGTGAAGTTTGGTTCATGGCTTGAAACACTAAGTGTTTCACGGCGTGAAGCACGAGGCATCTCACGATCGACGAGAAACAATATTTAAAAAAAATCAAATTTAATTTTTTTGTAAAGTTCAGTTCATGGCGTGACGGCATCTTCTTACAACGTGAAACAGTAAAAAAAATCAAATTTAATTTTTTCGTGAAGTCCACTTCACGGTGTGAAATACTAAGCATTTCACGGCGTGAAACATTAGGCATCTCATGATGTGAAACAATATTTAAAAAAATCAAATTTATTTTTTCGGTGAAGTTTGCTTCACTGTGTGAAACACTAAGCATTTCACGACGTGAAACAGTAAATATCTCATCGCGTGAAACAATAAAAAAAAATTCAAATTTGATAAAAATGTGTGAAGTCTGTTTCACACCAAGAACTGCACCCTATAGTGTTCACGACTTGAAAGGGGGTCCGTTTGGAAAACCGACATCGAGCTTTAAAATTTGGTCTTGACTGTCCGAAGTTAAAATTGATCATTTTAGCCTTCGACCAGTAGCCTCAAAATTCGACCTAGTAATTGAGGCAAAATTCGACCCGGTAATTGAGGCAAAAAACATCTTGAAAAGCACTAAAAATTACAAAAAATAGCGCAAAAACGACTTCAAACCATATTCGGGCTACTTTTTGAGGGTCTAAACGACAAAATCACGAATGACTCAGAGAGTCAAAGTTGTAGTACTCCAAAAATACTACAACTCTCTTATATAAAGTTTTTCCAAATTCCTTTTGGAACACCCTAAAAAACGTGCTGCGAAACAGGGAAGAAGTTTTTGATATTTTTTTCATCTTGAGACAATGATGGAAAATAGGTTTTAGAATCTCCTCTTCCATCCGACTAGCATGCAATTTTTTCGAAAAATATCCCTAAGAGGTCGTTCACGTGCGTTAGATTTCCAAAATTATGGGCAAATATGACGGAACAACTGATTCTATTCAATTCATACAAATGTTTGAACAACGATGCAAAGCCTTTGGAAATCTAAACTGACCCACCAAGGTACATGTGTTGAACCTATGCTCAGAGGGAAAAGCCAGTCGATGATTCATCACATTGATGTCGGTGATCAAGACCAACTTCAGAACCTTGAAGTTAGCATTTATCCATGGCTTTTCCAGACAAGGTGATCGGTGAAGTGCAACGAAAGAACTCTATTCAATTGAGCGTAAACCAAACAAAAACATTAGAGACTTTATCCTTCGGATAAAACTCTTGGACTCATGATGTGAGTCATTGGAGAAATTAAACGATTCTCAATTGAAGAGATGTTTCATGATGGGCTTAAAGAATAATAGCTTACACAACTTGATCATTGTATCCAACCCGAAAACATTCGATCAATGTTATAAAGAAGCAGTACGTTTAGATGAAAACATGCTAGAAGATGATCATGCTATGAGATGTTCCTCATCTAAACCAAGTGAAGCAATGACAAAAGAAAGATCTATCTCAGAATTATCATTCCCCAAATTCTATGCAGCCTTGCTTAAAAGCTTTCAATTGACATCTCTAAGAGACGATGAAATCCTTCAAAGCCAAACATCCTTAATGCCTCTACAACTGAGGAGCGATATGCCTTGTATTCATCAGTGCAATCAATACGACCATCCCAATCCCCATTGTGCATACAAGGCACCTGTTTTTCTGCATTGCATATATATTGTAAATCCTTTGATCATGATACTACAAAAGTGTCCCAACTCAGCAACAATTGACTCAAAACCCCCATCTCTCGTGCACCAAAAATAATTAGTCTAAAGGGTAGAAACTGCTCAGGAAGTAGTTAATCGAATACTTCAGTGTTTCCATTGTCGTGGACCTCACAAAGTGGAAAATTACACAATTTGGAATACTTCCATGCCCATAGTCACTAACACTTTGCAACCCATGTGTGAACGATGTGGCATTGACCACATGTTCCAAGATTACCCAAGACGAGGTGCTTTAATGCAACTTGTCTCACAAAATACAACTCTAAACATCTTAAGTGTACAAAATAGGCAATTGTCCATAGTACCCTTGAATGTGCTTACAAGCTTACAAGCTAAGGCATGCGAGAGTGTAAAAAACAATACAAAAGATAACACCTTGAAATGGGTAGAAGAATATGCTTTAAAGCAAAAACCAAGAGAGAAAACAAAACCTTATAAACCCAAGAAAAACAGGGGACAACAAACTGTCGATATCAAGATTGAAAAAGAGGACAGGGAAAAGGAGCATGTGGAGAACATAAACCCAAAAGAACCAAAAGCTACACATGATGCACAAGCATCCACCTTAAAAGCCACCACACAAACCACAAAACCCATATGTGCGACATAGGATACAAAAGCCCAAAAGAGAATTCGATCTCATCGCATCATGGGCAAACATAATGAAAAACTGACGGGAAATGTGTGTTGGGAGAAAGCTATGGATGAGGAGATGAATGCATTGTATGGAAATGAGATTTGGGATTTGGTGCCATTGCCTGAAGGCAAGAAAGCTATTGCCCTGTAAGTGGGTCTATAAGGTGAATCATAATAATGACAGTAGCATAAGCAGGTACAAGGCTAGACTGGTAGAGCCAAAAGATACGCGCAAACACATGGGATTGATTATGAGCAGACATTTACCCCAGTTGGAAAGATGGAAATTGTGAGAGTTGTGATTGCGGTGGCTGTAGCTAAAGGCTGGTTTCTACATCAGATGGATGTAAAAAATGCGTTCTTGCAAGAAGAGCTGTATATGGATCAGCCACCAGGTTTTGATGATACAGGTCACCCAAAGTATGTATGTAAGCTTCATAAGGCCTTGTATGGGCTGAAGCAAGCTCCACGAGCATGGCATGACAAGATTGCTGAGTACCTTGTCACTATTAGTTTTCATATGGCAGATGTAGATCACTCTTTGTATGTGCGCAAGATTGATAAGGGTATTGTGGTCATCACCATATATGTAGATGATCTTATTGTTGGGGGTGACAACATGAAAGAGATTGAGCATGTGAAAAGTCTTCTCAAAAAAAAGTTTGAGATGAAGGATTTGGGAGATCTGCGCTACTTTTTGGGAATTGAGGTCATTCGCACACTTGAGGGTATTTGGCTATCACAGAGACTGTATGTCCAAGTATGGGATGGCTGATTGTAAGCCAATCTCGGTGCCATTAGATCAAAATGGCAAGCTTAGTGTGGATGCAGGTTATGTGTTGGAGGATCCCACAATGTAGAGGAAGATTGTGGGGAGTCTGATCTATGTCAAGATTAGCAGGCCAAATTTGAGCTACACTGTTAGCTTAGAGAGCCAGTTTATGAAGGTTCCATGCAAACCACATCTTGACAGTGTGCGATGCACATTTCAATATTTGAGGGCCACTATTGATTATGCAACAGGTGTATATGGGTACACATGCAGATTGGGCGGGTAGCATCTTAGACAGGAGATCTACCAGTGGATTTATGTTTTCATTGGGGAGTGCTGTTGTGACATGGAGCAGCAAGAAGCAGCCCACAGTTGCCTTGTTGAGCATAGGGGCAGAGTATGCGGTGGCAGCATGTGAGGGTGCTTGGTTATGCAAGCTACTTTGCTGATTTGGGGTTGCATGTACAGAGAAAGGTTGCAATATATTGTGACAATCTTAGCAGTATACAGTTGGCCAAAAACCCAGTTTTTCATGCGCAGGTGCATTACCACTTCATGAGAGAGAGATTCTTGGTAGGCAACATCGACTTGGCCTACGTTAGCACACAGGATCAGGTTTCTGACATCTTCACGAAAGGCCTTGGGAGCTGAAAAGCTCCACAAATTCCAAGATATTCATGGAGTTCATGAGTTGGAGTTGAGCTTAAGGGGGAGTATTGAGATGTCAAGCTCAACATGAGCTGACACTCACGAGGCGCTTGCATGACCGTGACATTTATATCATTGGTGGGTTTGATAGCTGGCACCGACATATCTTTACTAGAGATTCTACATCTGGACTACACCGACTAGTCCACATCTACTCACTTCTCTTAGCGTGTTCACATTATGGACCACTTGTATATACTCTATTATGTTTGTTAGTCACTTTATCTTCTTGTAGACCTCTTTTGTTGTGTGAAGAAGAAGAAGAATTTTTAGCCTCTCACCTTGTGTGTTTTCTTCTAGAGGGATCTATCCCACATTGTTGTACAAGCCCAAGAGTGTACCTCCTCATATAAAAGGCCATGTGATATGAAGAAGACATTGGCCTTCGCAACTTCTTGTAAGGTAAACTCCATGGGGAATGCCACATGCGAGTCATCAAACTGAATGATGCCAATGGCTTCCATGACTTTCATCTAGATATGGAATCTATGATGTAGGATTAGGAGGTCAGCTATACGGAGTACGATGGGAGGTGGTCTCGACGGAGGGAGCGGTAAGCAGCATCCACCCACGATCTCCCAACCCTTGCAGTGGAGATAACGAAGGGCTTCTATAGTCCTTTGATATGGGTAGGGGTATGGACACAGTCCATCTGGGACTGAGAGATCGATGACGTATTGCAGGTCTCGGGGTATTTCAAAGCATATGAGGTGCACCCAGCCTATCAAGTTTACCTGGAGAGGATGGTTAAAGAAGATGTGGGGGTTGGCGAAGGATATGAGGCCTTGGAAAAAGAATAGGGTGAGGAGGGTGATGCTATGGAGGGGGAGTTTGGTGAGGATATATGCGTAGGTGGTGCGGGGGATTGGTTCTTCAAAGAAGATGTCATGTTGCAGCAGGTTGAGGCAGACCATCCTGTAGTGGAGGTTGAGGAGCTGGAACAGGGTTTGGGGAGGGATGATGAGGTCAAGTAGCTTCGTCGTAGTGTCCATCAAGGCATCGACCTTCCTATCCATGGCACTGGAGGAGGGGAGAAAGGGTGTCGATGGGGGCTACGCTGCTCTTGCCTTTGCAGCTTCTAGTTGGGCCTCCTTCTAGTGTAAGGTATCTTCTACAACCTTGCAAGTAGCACTAGAAGTCAAGGTGCATTTGGGTGAGGCTATCCTTAGCTTGCTCGGCCCTCTGGCAGAGATCTTACGCAGCATCACAAGCAAGGGAGATGCTAGTGAGGGTGCTGCTCATTTTTTTGGGCGGCCTGGCAGTGGCGCTAGAGTTCTGAGATGGAGAGAGGGCATTGATGAGGTGCTACTCCTTTTCGTCAATCATTTTTTGGACCTGGAGATTGTTGAGGTTGACTATATAGAGATCATTGAAGCTTTGCCTTGCATGTGATTTTGCCAGCAACATCTCACATTGCCTCACCTCTGTGATCTCCTGTTGCCGATTGATGCAATTAGTCATGTGCGTGATGAGCTCTCAAGCCATGTGGGAGAATCCCTGGGCAAAGTTAGGCACTTCTTCTTCATAGGATACCCAGACACTGTCCGCATAGGCTTCACTTGATTGGAAGCTACCAGTGCATGCCCAACGAAGGGTCTCGACTATATTGACATGGGAGGAGTGTGGGGATGAGGTTCCCGATTTTTGAGTGATGAGGGGGTTAAGGAGAAGCTCTTGGGGGGGTGGTGTTTCATAAAGGTTATCCTCTAGAAAATCTTGCCTCTTTGCCTCTCCTACTTAGTTGCCTTTTGCTTTGCTTCTTCAACTCTTCTTCTTGGGTAGGGACTTGGCTTGGATTTTGGGGTATGGGATCTTTGCCTTTGGGATCTAAGTGATGGCGCTTGGGTGGTGGTGATTGGGGAGAGGATTGGGGGGGAGGCAGAGGGATGGGGACTGCGTGGGGGCCACTGAGCTACACTACACAAGCTAGCTGCTCCCATCCAATGGCATGGTAGATGGTTTTGGTGAGGAAGCTGGCAGCCACCACGAGCTTACCCTGTGGGTTGGAACAAACAGCATCCAGCTTCTTTAGTGGACTCAAGCCAAGGTCAAGAAACTGCAGGCGGCTAAATGTGTATGTCCACCTTGTCGTCGTCAATAAAAAATAGAGAGCCCTGGCTGTGGCATCACTAACTCGTCCTAAGTGATGTTTCTCCATTCGACCCCATCTTTGGTGGTTCTCCCCCTGAAAGTACGGTGGGTCAATTTGGGTGCATTGGTTTGCCGCGCGTATAGTGTTTCCAATCGGGGGATGTGGAGGGGATTCTCTAACGAGGTGGACACTCAGATGTATTGTCTGTGCCTGCCCCTTATTGTTAAGAACTTGATATGTTGCCTAGTTGGCATTGTAGGTCTCTATAAAAATAAAGACAGTTGTAGAGGTCCAGCCCCACGTCTCCATAGTGGGCAGGCCTCGAAGCCCCAACTACTCTTGGCGGGCTATGATGGAAGGATCAGCTACAATGGCCCTGTAGAGCAGGGTCCAGTGAAGTACAACAACTTATGCTCCACTTTAATTGGAAATTTCGTGCACGATGGGATTCTCATGAAAAATTAGGAATATTCTAGAATATATTTTTAGAAATCTTAAAATTTGATATTTATAAAATATCAATGGTATTTTGGCAAAATTAATTGCTAAAATTTTTTCTGAAAAAAATAGGTTTGGAATGCCATAAGATAAGTTTGGTGGAATTCAAAATTTTTATATTTTGAGGCCCTATAAAATTAGGAAAAATTTGAAAAAAATCATGATTTTTCTCGAGAATTTAATATTTTCGAGGGTTATTTAATGTTGAAGTATGTTTTCTCGTGCTGACATTAGATAGATGCGGGTGATTTACATATTATTAATATGATTGTACCTTGTATTAGTAGTTATTTATGTTTGGATTATTTCTAAATGATGTTTTCATGATTTTTATAATCTTTGGTTAGCTTTTCTTTTTGGACATGTTCCTTAATTTCTTTTGATGGCTATGATTTGCATTCAAAGTGTATTTCACCTTTGACACTTTTCCATGATAATTTATTTTGTACTTGTTTAAGTGTGGTTTGTGCTTAATTTCTTAAGCTTAAGATAAATTCTATCATAGGTCGGTTGATCGGTTTGTTTTGGTGGATTTTGTTGGATGTTTTCCAAGTTTTATATGGACTCATTAGGTTCTGCCTAGATTATTTGTGTCTAGGGGTTTTTTAATCAGTGCTACACGCATGTGTTTCACTTTCTTACTTTTTTGGAGTTTTGCTTGAACGACACAATGTTCATATTCTCCGGATTGATGAGTTGGCCACCAATTTTAATGCTTCTTGGCATGATAATGTCCATTAGATGGTATGCATTGATTTTTATGTGATCAACTATGGTTTTCATGGATTCGAGGAGCTTCTATGCTTTTATCCATGGTTTTATAAGGATCTTTTGGTCTTTTGGTTAATTTCATGTGCTTTGAAGGTAGCATTCGCCTTCGTGTTTTGCACGTAGTTTTGGACTATGTTCCTTGTACTCTTAAACATATTCCAACTCGGATACCTAGTTTCTTATGTATCTAGGTGAGTTATTTTTCTACCCTAACTTTATTGTGTTTTGGGTAGTTATCATTAGAAAGGCACCAATAATTCAAATTCTTTTCTAATGATTTAATCGATAAGGGTTATTCCTTGATGTGGTCTCAGGTATATAGAGACAGGTTTTAGTATGTGAAAGTCTAGATAAGGCCACTTTATTCCTTTTATACAAGATTTTATTCATATTTTCCTAGACGACATACTAGGGAGTTTCAATTTGTTAAGGTATATATGGGTGGTATCATGGTGGTATGGGACGCTAGTGATCCCTCACATATATTATCTTATGGGATAATTTGGGCTCAAGATTGTTGCTTTGCTTACATCACTTAGCATGTTGACCTCAACATTCAAAGACAATCTCATTTTTTAAATTCACTAGAAGTTATAGTGTGGGCATTCTCTAGATAAACTTCTTTTATCTATAGCCTGCAAGTTTTGATGAGTGTAATCTCATCGCATTTTCACTTGTTGAAATCTCCTTCTTTAGAGTTCAATTAAGTTTATCTTGTTGTGTTTGGATAAGGAAATTTGGATTCCTCCTTTGTTGGCATTTCTTTCTCTAGTTCCGTACTTTAGGTGATTTATATAGTTAACCTGATAGGTTTATGGATGAACATATGTGACTCATCGAGACATTGATGACTCTCTATGTTGATATGGATAACTCGGGACGTCGATTACTCCATATGCAGATGTGGGTATGTCGGGGTGCCGATGAATCCTTGGTTTATGCTATTATAATCCCATGTTTTCCTACTTTATTCCGAATGGTTTACAACGAGGAAGTTACTTTGAATGTGAATTTCTCTGATCATCTATAGTCTAATGGGCAAACAGAGCGTATGAATCAGATTGTAGAGGATATGCTTCATGCATATGTCTCTGGAAAAGCATCAAATTGGAAAAATTATCTTCCAATGATGGAATTCGCCTACAGTTTTAAACATACGGCTATTGGTTTTAGTATGTTCATGCTTATGTATGGGTATCAACCCAGGGCACCTATTGATGTGTCGGTCTTAAGGACATCAAGCTTGATGCATCGAGGGATTTCTTGTGTGATATACAAGAAATGCTGACCGAAGCTCGAGATTCTATCAGGAGTGCTCAAGATAGGGTACGGTTCTATGTACGGTTCTATGCTGATAGAGGATGCTCAATTTGGTCTATTAAACCAGGAGCGTTGATTTATTTAAAAGTTCCTAAAGATTTTCAGACTTTGTCAAAAGGAAAATGCTCAAATTTATCTCCTAGATATTGTGGTCCATTTCGATTTATACATCGAATTGGCACGGTTGCGTATGAACTAAAAACTACCTCCACATGTTAGAGTTCATCCAGTCTTTTATATCAATAGATTGAAAGGAAAACTGGGAGGTGAGAAAAACATAGTTACTCCTCAAGAACTCATTGAAGTTGAAGAATTATCCTATGTTCCACATTAACCTGATTAGGGTCTTGAATTCAGGGAAAGGAAACTTTGTAGTTGACTAATCCTTGAGGTTAAAATTAGGTGGAAAGATAGGAAAATAGAGGATTCAACTTGCGAGTCGGTTAAGATTGTTCAGCGCAGTTCTCCTTCTTTTCATTGCAAGAGTGCAATGTTTTGAGAGAGGGAAAGTATGTTATATGTACATTATGTGTGCTATGTTATATGCACATTATGTGTGCATATACTAGGAGGCTAACCCACATTAGGCTTGTGAGCCGCCTGGGAGCATGGGAACAAGCTCTAGTGGAGCATGGGTTAGGACTAACCTTAAGGGTTAAGGTTAGGGTCAGGCATCCAAGGGTCACACATGGGAGATGGAGAGTGAAGAGTCACTTGAGGGCCCTCCTATATAATAGGGGCATGGGGCACACTCAAGGGAGGCTTGGGAGCTTGGAGGCTTAGGCTATGGTCTCTTGTGTAGAGGTCCATATCTACTCACCTACCATTTCACACTATAGCTTCATGCTATTGGATTGGAGTTATACCTCTTGATGGTATGGGACATCAAGGTAGAGGTATGATGTATTTCATTTATAATTCATGTGTGCATCCCTTGGGCGGGGGGGTGGTCAGGTGGTTGAGTTTATGCCTGATTTATGCATGTTTATACATAACAATTATCTAGGGAGATATTAGGGTTTTAAGAGCCATGGCAAATTCAATACGGCTGTGGCACATAGGATTTTTTGTTTTTTTTACGCCACCCTGCAAACAGGTTTTGTACCCATGGGGCTATGCTGCCAACACCCCATTGCGGGTTTTGTACTGAAAACGTGCCCAATTTGCCAAATGGAGGAGTCGGTTCCAATTAGGTGATGGCAAGGTTACGAGTTCTATGGGGAGTGTAGATTCTTGTGTGATGAGTGAGTATCTGAGACGGAAGAGATTGATGGTTGATTGGGAGTACTCTGGGGAGCCTAACAACGACGGGTGGAGGAGTATCCAATGTCGAGGGTTATATCTTTGGTATGGACTCTTGGCTGCTGTTGGGCAGGTAAGGATTAGTCATGAAGCTTTTGCTTTCCTTTATCCTGTGCAGTATTTGTGGTGGATTTATCCTGTGCAGTATTTGTGGTGGAGGCCACTTTGGGTTTCCAGTGAAGGGTGGGTTACTGTAGAGAGACAAGTTGATGCCATGGTGATTTAGGGATCCAAATGTGGTGATTGCCCTCAGAAATATTTAGCCCATAGTAGAGTTTTGGGATCCAACAGGAGGTTGTTGTTGGGCAAGGCGGAGGGTGTGAGTGAGGATAGTTGGGCATTGGAGAGAGTTTTGGATAGCAGTTTTCCGGTACCCTATGTTCTTGTGGTTGTCGAATTGGTTACCTACTATGAGGGGGATGAAGAGCTTGGCGAGACGGTGTATGAGGATAAGAGTTGGACCATTGAACTAGAAGTGCCCTCATGATACCCTTGTGCTTTTAGGGCCTTTGGGTGCCCGTTGTGTTGAGAATATTTTCCCTATGTGCATCTGTTAGTGTGGTTAGGAGGGCTAGTTTGGTTAGTGTGGTTAGGAGGGCTAGTTTGGTTAGTTTTCTGTGGTGGGTCAACACTTGGGTGGCTTGTGAGAGTAGGAATTGGGTTGCTGTGCCAAGTGGGGTAATGGGGAGGATGTGAGAGGCAATGGTGTGTCCGGAGTGATGGGGAGGATGTGAGAGGCAATGGTGTGTCCGGAGTGATGAGTGGCCTCTTTTTGAGAGGCATGGATATGTGAGGATTAGAAGGTGGAATGATGGTGCTGAATGGAGGAGTGACTTCTTGGCATGAGGGTGCAGCTGGTATGGGTTCTTTGTCTGTCATGAGGACTATAACATGGTTGGAGGCCAATTGTAGGGTAGTCGTCCTTGCATCCCAGTCTATGTTGCACATGTTGTGGCCCATCCAACCTCTTCCGAGGAGTATCTCTTCTCATGCATTGTACCTGCAAAGCATCACATAGAACTTATTTCCAATGTGGAAAAAAAGTGTGATTGTGCCTAAGCAGTGAACAAATTAAGAGGCCACTGTTGTAACTGTGCAGGAGTATCTTTCAATGGGGGTTCCCCAAGGGAAAGCCATGTCTCATGAGACATTAAATTGTAATTAGCCCTTGCATCTACAAGAGCTAATTTTTTGGCAAAGCACATCGGGGTGGTCATTCCTAACCACAACCAAGTAGGCTTCACCTCCCATTCTTTCGCTTGAGGTCGACCACTTAGGCCATGTTGACTGCTATATTCTCCTGCTACCTAAGTTTGGCTTGCCTCACTTTAGCCTCTTTTTGGGCTGATTGTTTCATGTCCTCGTGGTTATTTTTCTTTGTTTCTTTTCATGAATGGCCTTTAGGTTAGTGGTCCATAGTAGCATTTTAACTTGCTACCATTTAAATATCATGCCATTTGGACACCGTCAAGTGTCTTTATGTGCACAACGCCTTGTGCAAGGTTATTTCAGTGACTAGGAAGGTTCCTAAGCCTCTGAGCTTGAGTTTATTTTTGTGTGTTTTTGTACTGTGAAGAGGAGGACCATGTGGCCCTCGTTCATTTGCTTATCCTTCATCTGGTCATCAAACCATTGCTCACGCCGCCTTAGATTTTCTATAATCATGCTGTATACCACTAGAAGGCATGTTTCATCAAGCTTTTCAAGCTCAAATAGGCGACGACAACCAAGGGAATTGCCTGTGAGTTTTTCTTCTACAACAGTTCATAAACTTGGGACCAAGAACTCCATTGGCAAAACTGCTTTAGTGCCATAGGTCAAACTGAAGGGTGTCGCATTAGTATAGCTGCCTTGTAGGATGCTCTATAGGCCCAAAGCATTGCCAACAACTTTTGTTCCCAATTGTTGTGGTTGGCTTTGAAAGTTTTAGTGTGATAATGGCACAAAAAACTCTGTTATTAGTGCTCTCTGCTTGGCCGTTGTCCTGAGGGTAGTATGGGGAGGACTTCCTCTGAGAGTGACCATGAATTCTTACAAGAAGAATTCGATTACCTCATTAATGAAGTGAGTTCCATTGTTTCTCACAAGCTCAAGGGGGGACAAAAGCGTGTGATTACTGACTCGTACAAGAATTTTATGGTAGAGCATTCATGAGCTTTATGGGTAGACTGAGCTTTGACCCATTTTGTGAAGTAGTCTATGGCAATAATAATATATCGGGCTTGAATGTATCTAGCCTGCTGTGCGGGACTAATGGTCCCAATGAAATCAATGCCCCACTTTTCAAAAGGTTTCAAGGACACAATAGGCTTCAGGGGCATGATATCCTTAAAGAGAGGAATTTTTGCTCGTTGGCATTCATCGTAGCACTTCACATATTCCGTTGCATCAACCATTAAAGTTGGTCACCATAACCTAGCTTTGAGGACTTTGCGTGCAGCGATATTTGTTTTTGCAAAATCCCCCTTCTAGCTCACAGGAAGAGTTAGCATGTTCTAGAAGGAAGACATATTCATCTTCACGGACACAACATCTAATAATCTTGTCTTTCCCCTGCCTATAGAGTTGGCCTGCAACTAGTTGGTAGGGGGCTACATGTTTAATGAGGCATCGTGAATGATCCTTGTTGAGAGGAGGGAGTCAACACGTAAGCCATTGGCTAGAAAGTGTGCTATCTCCTCGCTCTTTTTCGGAATTAAATATAACTGGAACAGGGCAGCATCTGTTAAATCATCATCAACTCCCACTGGTAGCTCACCGTTGGGGATTCTTGACATATGGTCTACCGAGACATGGTGTGATCCCTTCCACATTGTGAGAGTGAAGTCAAAATCAAGAAGAATCAACACCGACCTTGTGATTCTTCCTGTTGTACTACAAGGCTTGTTCACTAGATATAGAAGAGCTTGATGGTCTATAAGAAGACGCATTTGGTTGCCAAAATATAATGGCAAAACTTTTTAACGGTGTAGACGATGGCTAACCCTTCCGCTTTAAGATTCCTCCCTCCATATTTTGAGGAGTAAAGGTATAAGAACCTCCCCTTCTGTTCTTATAATTATTTCCCTCTCTGAAATAGAACAAAGATCTTGTTCTACCCTGTTTTGGCCTAGAGAGAGATAATCCAAAATTGAGATATCTTTGGATATAAAAATCCTCCTAGTGTCTAAAATGGATTCCCTTGAAACAGAAGTTCAAAATAAACTTTCCAATGTGCATTAGGAAATAATTGAAAATGGTATAAGGGACCTTAGCCTAAGGGTCTAAATTTTTAAAATTTTTTGGATTATGGTCCAATTAAGGTTCCAATGGGCCAATTGGATTAATCCAAGTGTTGCGATGAGATAAATCCAAATGAATAAAAGAAAATACCCAAAAATGAGTAAATGCTCACATAAGATGAAGAGTTAACTGAGTACAAGGTTTATTAGTTAAAAATTAAGAGATATTACTAAAAAATGAGATATTTTGGAATAATGATGCATTTTTGACACCTTGGTAAGAAAAGGGGGACTCTTGAGGTAGGCACCTTTTTCACATGTGTGAAAGGGTTTTTAATTGAAAAAAATTGTGATATTTTTATCTCTCCTCTCTCTTGGATCAAACCAAATAAAAAAGGGAGCCAAATTGGTCCAAATCTTGTCCAAATTGAGTCAAACTGAACCTGGAAAATTCTAGAATCAAGTTGGACTTGGTTAGTGGCCTCCCTCATGTACTGTGGCGAATGGTAGCCTCTCCAATCCACGAGGTGTCCAAAGTGCAGGTGGGAGATGCCTAGCCTAATCACCAGGCCTCATGTCCTTGTCGTCCTGAAGCTGGCCCCACACCATGGCCAATGTGGGGTCGACGATCATGATAATCTACCTCGAGCCCCAACACGAACTCTGTGTATAACTATAGATCAGAATCTCATGATGATGGGGCAAGGCACCATAATATACTAGATATCGTGGTGGAATGTGGGCTGCCATAGCTGCATGGGTGCACCAAGGCACCTTAAGTGGCCCTACAGTTGTCGCCTCGCGACTCGCCCATCCTCATGAAGAACGAACAGCTGTAATGTCCTCTCTCTCACATAGAGGGAAAGCTCTCGATGAGACAAGACACGATGTACTCATCCACCTTGTTGTGTCTCTAGCCATGCTCTCAAAGACTCTACCTCATCAAGGGAACATAGAGTCTCTAGCATGCCCTCCAACAATGCAATCGCATCATGCATGGTGGAGGGATGTGGATCTCTCTGTCCGTGAAGCTGAGTGCATGAAGCCTCTAAGAGTGTGACCATCTCGGGCATGGTCTCTGGGGACGTGATTCACGAGCCATGATAAAAATTGCAGGGTGCCACATAACCAAAAGGTCATCTCTCTCTCTCTCTCTCATTCTCAATAGTTTTGTATCACCCAAATGAGATGACTACTTGTTGTGTAGGCATTGTTTAGGGCCTCTATGGGTTCTTTTATGTGCCTCAAAGGGAAAATAGGTCGCCTGGGGGGCCAGCCATGTAGGCTTGATATTGTTTTTGAAATGTTGTTGCGGTCCATTGAAGTCTACATGGGGCAAGAGGGTCTTTTGTTAATGATGGACAAAAAAACCTCATTTCTTTTGGAGCAATGATAGGTTGCAAGGTCGGTGACACATGCATATGTGCCAAGGGGTGAGAGTGGTTGGTTGGACACTTCGCTAGTACTATGACATGTAAGGTTACTAGGGGAGTACTATAGAGTAATTAATGATGATAATACTAGGTTAGGGTAGCATAATATGTCCCCGAAATGTTATTTTTATCATTAATCAATTAAACAAAGATGGGAAAAACACACAAATACTGAGGCATTTAGGCCACCAGGTTACTAGGGGAGTACTACAGAGTTATTAATGATGATAATACTAGCACGCCCATTGTTATATATACATTATGTGTGCTATGTTATATGCACATTATGTGTGCATATACTAGGAGGCTAACCCACATTAGGCTTGTGAGGAGCATGGGAGTATGGGAACAAGCTCTAGTGGAGCATGGGTTAGGACTAACCTTAAGGGTTAAGGTTAGGGTCACGCATCCAAGGGTCACACATGGGAAATGGAGAGTCAAGAGTCACTTGAGGGCCCTCCTATATAATAGGGGCATGGGGCACACTCAAGGAAGGCTTGGGGGCTTGCAGGCTTAGGCTATGGTCTCTTGTGTAGAGGTCCATATCTACTCACCTACCATTTCACACTATAGCATCATAAATGATTTTTATGCATAAATGGGTGCATAAAAGATATTTCTTTATATTAAAAGTGTGATTTTCATAATAAATGACCATAGATGACGCTGAAGGTGTTGTTGGAATTTCTTTTTGTTACACTCTTTCCCTTCCCAAATAAAAAAGATAAAGTCATCATTGAGACTGTACATGTTGTGAGATGAAAGGGTTGTTGGAATTGGTTTTGTTCTAGTCTTCCCTTTGGCCTAGGAATACCCATTGGTTTTGTTATAGTCTTCCATTTGGCCTAGGAATACCCATGTCTCCCATGATAAGAGAATATGTCTAGGATTTTTACTAATAAGCATATCTCACCTTTTACCAAAACAAAAAGTATAGCTAGAGCCAAATATATCAGAATCTATGACAAGAGAATACATCTAGCTTTTTTTCTACGCATATCTCACCTTTTACCAAACAAAAAGTATAGCTAGATCCAAATATATCAAACTCTTTGGGATATATCTGTGTCTTTTTATGAGTGGGCACTCAATGTGTATAAAGAGGCAAGGGGGTTTCCATTGGAGTTAATATTACTAATAAAAATGTTATTTTGTTGATTTGTGTTGTGATGATTTGCACGTGGATCGTCGATATGGCGAGTGGAACGCGTGTTACTACTATTCAATGGACAAATCGACGTTGTGGGAGAATTCCATGAGTTTAATGCTATTTTTTCCTATTTTTTATGGTTTAAAATAAGCATTAATGAAAATTTTTACAAAAATACCACATATTTTACTATGGATATATTTGGTAGAATGGATTCCCTAAATTTTTAGAAATTTTAGAAAAAATTTCCTAATTTTTTAGAAATTTTTTGAGCATGTTTATGATTAAAAATATATTTTAATACATTTTTACGGGTTTTTTCGCGGGGATGCGATCAAATTTCTGTCGATTTTCTGCTGAAATGCAGTAGGGGATAGCATGTTGATGCATGAAATGCTCTCTCGTGTGCATGGGATCCTCTCCACCTCTCAATTCTGATTTTGCCGTGTCTCTTAAAAGGGATTTTTTTAAAATTAAACATTAATCACGATTAATGTTAACTATGATTAAAACACACAAATACTGAGGCATTTAGGCCACCAGGTTACTGGGGGAGTAGTACAGAGTTATTAATGATGATAATACTAGCACGCTCCCATTGTTATATGTACATTATGTGTGCTATGTTATATGCACATTATGTGTGCATATACTAGGAGGCTAACCCACATTAGGTGTGCATATACTAGGAGGCTAACCCACATTAGGCTTGTGAGCATGGGAGCATGGGAAGAACAAGCTCTAGTGGAGCATGGGTTAGGACTAACTTAAGGGTTAAGGTTAGGGTCAGGCATCCAAGGGTCACACATGGGAAATGGAGAGTCAAGAGTCACTTGAGGGCTCTCCTATATAATAGGGGGGTCACACATGGGAAATGGAGAGTCAAGAGTCAAGTGTCAAGGGTCACACATGGGAAATGAAGAGTCAAGAGTCACTTGAGGGCCCTCCTATATAATAGGGGTATGGGGCACACTCAAAGAAGGCTTGGGGGCTTGCAGGCTCTTAGGCTATGGTCTCTTGTGTAGAGGTCCATATCTACTCACCTACCATTTCACACTATAGCTTCATGCTATTGGATTGGAGTTATACCTCTTGATGGTATGGGACATCAAGGTAGAGGTATGATGTACTTCATTTATAATTCATGTGTGCATCCCTTGCGCTTGGGAGTGGTCAGGTGGTTGAGTTTATGCCTGATTTATTTATGGTATATAGAGACATGTTTTAGTATGTGGTGAAAGTCTGGATAAGGCCATCTTATTCCTTTTATACGAGATTTTATTCATGTTTTCCTAGACGACATACTAGGGAGTTTCAAATTGTAAAGGTATGTATGGGTGGTATCATGGTGGTATGGGACGCTAGTGATCCCTCACATATATTATCTTATGGGATAATTTGGGCTCAAGATTGATGCTTTGCTTACATCACTTAGCATGTTGACCTCAACATTCAAAGACAATCTCATTTTCTAAACTCACTAGAAGTTATAGTGTGGGCATTCTCTAGATAAACTTCTTTTATCTATAGCCTGCAAGTTTTGATGAGTGTAATCTCGTCGCATTTTCACTTGTTGAAATCTCCTTCTTTAGAGTTCAAACAAGTTTTAAATCTTGTTGTGTTTGGAAAAAAGGAAATTTGGATTCCTCCTTTGTTGGCATTTCTTCCTCTAGTTCCGTACTTTAGGTGATTTATATAGTCAACCTGATAGGTTTATGGATGAACATATGTGACTCATCAAGACGTTGATGACTCTCTATGTTGATATGGATAACTCGGGACGTCGATTATTCCATATGCAGATGTGGGTATGTTGGGGTGCGGATGAATCCTTGGTTTCTGCTGTTATAATCCCATGTTTTCCTACTTTATTCCGAATGGTTTACAACGAGGAAGTTACTTTGAATGTGAATTTCTCTGATCATCTGTAGTCTAATGGGCAAATAGAGCGTATGAATCAGATTGTAGAGGATATGCTTCATGTATATGTCTCTGGAAAAGCATCAAATTGGAAAAATTATCTTCCAATGATGGAATTCGCCTACAGTTTTAAACATACGGCTATTGGTTTTAGTATGTTCATGCTTATGTATGGGTATCAACCCAGGGCACCTATTGATGTCGATCTTAAGGACATCGAGCTTGATGCATCGAGGGATTTCTTGTGTGATATACAAGAAATGCTGACCGAAGCTCGGGATTCTATCAAGAGTGCTCAAGATAGGGTACGGTTCTATGCTGATAGAGGATGCTTAATTTGGTCTATTGAACCAGGAGCATTGATTTATTTAAAAGTTCCTAAAGATTTTCAGACTTTGTCAAAAGGAAAATGCTCAAATTTATCTCCTAGATATTGTGGTCCATTTCGATTTATACATCGGATTGGCACGGTTGTTTATGAACTAAAAACTACCTCCACATGTTAGAGTTCATCCAGTCTTTTATATCAATAGATTGAAAGGAAAACTGGGAGGTGAGAATAACACAGTTACTCCTCAAGAACTCATTGAAGTCAAAGAATTATCCTATGTTCCACATGAACCTGATAAGGTACTTAAATTCAGGGAAAGGAAACTTTGTAGTTGACTAATCCCTGAGGTTAAAATTAGGTGGAAAGATAGGGAAATAGAGGATTCGACTTGGGAGTCGATTAAGATTGTTCAATGCAGTTCTCCCTCTTTTCATTGCAAGAGTGCAATGTTTTGAGAGAGGGGAAGTATGTTATATGTACATTATGTGTGCTATGTTATATGCACATTATGTGTGCATATACTAGGAGGCTAACCTACATTAGGCTTGTGAGCCTAGGAGCATGGGAATAAGCTGTAGTGGAGCATGGGTTAGGACTAACCTTAAGGGTTAAGGTTAGGTTCAGGCATCCAAGGATCACACATGGGAAATGGAGAGTCAAGAGTCACTTGATGGCCCTCCTATATAATAGGGGCATGGGGCACACTCAAGGGAGGCTTGGGGGCTTGGAGGCTTAGGCTATGGTCTCTTGTGTAGAGGTCCATATCTACTCACCTACCATTTCACACTATAGCTTCATGCTATTCGATTGGAGTTATACCTCTTGATGGTATGGGACATCAAGGTAGAGGTATGATGTATTTCATTTATAATTCATGTGTCCCTTGGGCTGTCGGGTGGTTGAGTTTATGCCTGATTTATGCATGTTTATACATAACAATTATCTAGGAGATCTTAGGGTTTTAACAGCCATGGCAAATTCAATACGGCTATGGCACATAGGATTTTTTGTTTTTTTTACGGCACCCTGCAAACAGGTTTTGTACCCATGGGCTATGCTGCCAACACCTCATTGCGGGTTTTGTACTAACAACGTGCCCAATTTGCCAAATGGAGGAGTCGGTTCCAATTAGGTGATGGCAAGGTTACGAGTTCCGTGGGGAGTGTAGATTCTTGTGTGATGAGTGTGAGTACCTGAGAGACGGAAGAGATTGATGGTGGTTGATTGGGAGTACTCTGGGGAGCCTAACAACGACGGGTGGAGGAGTATCCAATGTTGAGGGTATATCTTTGGTATGGACTCTTGGCACCTGCTGTTGGGCAGGTAAGGATTAGTCATGAAGCTTTTGATTTCCTTTATCCTGTGCAATCTTTGTGGTGGAGGCCACTTTGGGTTTCCAGTGAAGGGTGGGTTAGTGTAGAGTGACAAGTTGATGCCATGGTGATTTAGGGATCCAAATGTGGTGATTGCCCTCAGAAATATTTAGCCCATAGTAGAGTTTTGGGATCCAACACGAGGTTGTTGTTGGGCAAGGCAGAGAGTGTGAGTGAGGATAGTTGGGCATTGGAGACAGTTTTGGATAGCAGTTTTCTGGTACCCTATGTTCTTGTGGTTGTCGAATTGGTTACCTACTATGAGGGGGATGAAGAGCTTGGCGAGACGGTGTATGAGGATGAGAGTTGGATCATCGGAGGATCCACAAACTAGAAGTGCCCTCATGATACCCTTGTGCTTTTAGGGCCTTTGGGTGCCCGTTGTGTTGAGAATATTTTCCCTATGTGCATTTGTTAGTGTCGTTAGGAGGGCTAGTTTGGTTAGTTTTCTGTTGGTGGGTCAACACTTGGGTGGCTTGTGAGGGTGGAAATTGGGTTGCTGGTGCCAAGTGGGGTAATGGGGAGGATGTGAGAGGCAGTGGTGTGTCCATTGTGATGTTTGGCCTCTTTTTGAGAGGCATGGATATGTGAGGATTGGAAGGTGGAATGATGGTGCTGAATAGAGGAGTGACATAATTATATTTTCTATTATCCCGTAAATTTTCCTCTCTCTCTTGGGATCTTGGAGCTCTCTCTCTCTACAAAAACTCTTGGAGTTGCTCTTATCCTCTTGGTGGACCAATTGATTCGTCGACGAGGGCTTCACTGTAATTAGAGAATCAAGCCAAACTTGGAGGTAAATTTGATTTTTAATGATTTTTTCTAATTTTCTCAATAACTTTCTTCTTCTCAACCCCTTTCAAGTTTGAGAAGCTTTTTAAATGATTGTTTTAATTTAAATCAAGCTTTCCCTAAAAGTCTTAATGTTTAATTAAGATAAAGTTAATCTTTATGCTTATTTGTAATGCTTTCTTTAAGTAAATCTCTCTCTCTAAAAGAATAGCCATATTTATGGCTAAATCCCTTGAAAAAGGATGCTTCTCAATGATAGTCTCTTAATTCAAAGGTATACTCTAGGCTTGATAAGCTAGAGATTAAGAAAATGATATTTTCATGATTTTGTGCTATTAAAATAATGGTAAATTCTTTTGAATTGTTTATGAGTAGTTAAAAACTACTCTAATTCATTCTAAATGAGAAATGGATTATCCTAACAATTTGGGAAAAGAGGAATGTTGAAATTAGCTTAATCTAGTGGGATAATCATAGTTATGTTTAATTTTAATGGTTAAAATTATGATTTAAATTCATAATTTTAATCATAGTTAATCTAGTGGGATAATCATAGTTATGTTTAATTTTAATGGTTAAAATTATGATTTAAATTCATAGTTTGATTTTAAGCATAAAAGAGGAACTACTATCATATTTTCATTACAAGCTTTTATTCTTTTAAAAAAAAATTGAGAATTATCAGTAATAGCAACAACGAAGCTATGGTAAAATTTTCAAAAAATAATACATATCTTATTTTTATGCATAATGCTAAAAGAGGACTTCCTACCATATTCTAGGATTGGACATCCTATGCATAAAGAATGATTTTTATCATATTCATAAGAAGTAAATTTTTTTGGTAATTATGCATAATTAATTGATTATGAGAAAAGAGTAATTTTTGGTAAATTTATTTTTATAAAAAAAGAGAAATTCCCATGATATTTGAGATCCAAGTAATTAAATGGTAAAATTTCAAATTTTGGTAAATTTATTTTTATGCAAAAAGAGGAATTTTCCATGATAATTGAGATCCAAGTAATTAAATGGTAAAAGATGAATTTTTGTAAATTTATTTTTATATAAAAAGAGGAATTCCCATGATATTTGAGATCCAAGAAATTAAATGGTAAAAGAGAAAATTTTGGCATAATTCAAATTATTAGTATTTATCAAAAGTGAAATTTAGAGTATTATTATTATTTTATTGGGAAATATAGGTAGAATTGATTTTTGTAAATCCCATGAATCTTTGATTAAAAAAGAAGAATATTGAATATATCTTACTTGAGAAATTTGAGAAAGAATGTGAAAATATCCATAGAGAAAACTTGGATAATTCTTATTCAGAAAAAGGGAATCTGGAATCCCTGGAAGGATTGAGGATCCAATGAGTAAATGGAAGTTTAGATTTAGTTCTCATTAATGAAGCTTAAGGAATGAAAATACAATATATAAATGCTCTTTCTGAGTTTTTACTATTCAATTCTGATAAGGTTTATTTTCCCTTTTTTAAACCTTCAACAACACTTTGATACGTAGATTCAATGGGATCGAAAAAAGTATCTTTAACTAGGCCAAGCAATTGACAAAAACTTAGAAAAGTCCTATCGGTATATCGAAAGAAGAAAACTGTACTAAAAGTGGATGTGATAAGATGTGATGTGGAGCTGAATGGACGTAAATGAATGTGATGGGATGTGAATGGATGTGATGTGATTAGATGAGATGTGAATGCGATAAGAGGAGATGTGAATGCGATGTGAGAAGATGTGAATGCAATGTGATAAGATGTGAATGCGATGTGAATGTGATGTGAGGAGATGTGAGTGGATGTGATGAGATGTGGATGAGATGTGATGTGATGTAAATAGATGTCGATGTGAAAGTGATGAGATGTGGATCTCAATGAATATAAATGGATGTGATGTAATGTGAATGGATGGATGAGATGTAAGGTGGATGAATGTGATGTGATGTGGATCTAGGCAGATGTGAATGGATGAGATGTGATGTGATGTGGATCAGGGTAGATGTGAATGGATGAGATGTGATGTGAATGGATGTGATGTGATATGGATATGGGCAGATGTGAATGGATGAGATCTGATGTGAATGAATGTGATGTGATGTGGATATGGGTAGATGTGAATGGATGAGATGTGATGATGATGGATGCGACATGATGTGATGAGGATCTGAATAGATGTAAATGGATGGGATGAGATGTGATAATGATGGATGTGACATGATGTGATGAGGATCTGAATAGATGTAAATGGATGTGATGAGATGTGATGTGATGTGGATAGATGTGATGAGATGTAATATGATGTGATTGGATGAGAATGGATGAAGGATTATGGGAATAGATATGATTGGATGTGGAATAAGCAAAGTGAATTGACTTAGAAGAATGTGGAATAATGAGAAATGATGTGGAACAATGTGGAAAGATGAGAGTTTGTTAGAAACTGTATTTATGACCTATTTTTAAATGACTGTTTTATGTCAAGAATGCTGGGGAAGTATTTTGACCATCTTGTGAATGAAGTCGTAGAGACCTAAGTGATAAAGTTGCAACAGTTGACGGAGAGTCAACGGAGGACGTCTTGCGTAGCAAGGTCGGTCAAGGTCTTGACCAGCCTCGGTTCGATTTAAATGGTGAGCTTCCGGATGAGGGACCAAGGAAGCGGCCTATGAGTGAAGCGCTAGGTGACTTGCAAAGGAGCTTAGAGGGTGCTGACCATATGGTGCTCGGGCTCTCGGTCGCCGAAGATACCCACACGTGCATCGGGGAAGAAAATGGAACAAGGAGTTAGAGTTGTTTTCTGAACTCGGGTATGGATCTGGTTGATTGGCCTTGCTGGTCATCAACGGATGAGTCCATGGCTCTTTTATATGCATCTGTTGGTTGATCTTGCCGATCTTCAATAGAGAGTCCATCTTGATTTTTCTTATGTGATTATATGTTTGGGTACTATGAGCTAGGAGTTATTGAAAAAGTCCCCTGAGTGAATAGGTGGTGAGCGTTCTGGTTACCAATCATGCCATAGGTACACCGATGAAGGAATGATTGGAAATTAGAATTCAAACTAGATATTTTAAAGGATTATGATGAGTGATACTATGGTTTCATTAAAAGATTGTTTTAGAGACAGCTGAATTTGTGAAACAGGAAATTTCATAAGTGGTGTGACTATCTTGAAGTTTGCTTGAAGCGCCGACTAGGGGGCTTGGAAACTCTTTTCCCTGGTACCCGGGGCAAAACATAACCAAATTTCTAAATGGATCCTATCACTACAGTGGTTGGGCGGTTGGCTAACCCATGGGATTAGCTGGGGCTAGGCTAGACTAATGGATCCCTAAAATGAGACTCAATTCTGTTAAGTTACGATAGTTGAAGTAAATCCTAGATACCCTTGTTCTATGGAAAAGAATCAACGGTTGTGCCTTTTGATGAGGAAAAAAGCGTTGGACTCTATGATCCAAGTGCAAGTCTCTTCCTCGATCTGACCATGAGACTTACAGGTTCGGTCAGATCAGTTTGGTTAGTGATGACCTTGACTACGTTAGAATATAATATCATGGAGGAATCTCCTATGTCTGCTGGGCGAGGGAAGCTTTTTCGGGTTTGGTTTTTGAAGAACTGAGGGACTAGTCTCTTGTCCGAATATCCGTGGATGAGGCCTCGAGTGAGAGGCTCTGCCCTGTGCAAGAAGTGCTACTTCCGCTGCTACCACCCCATATTTCATTGTGCGGAGGAGGTAGGAATCTTTCATTCCCTCTCAGTTGTGGTAATTTCATTCTGCCTCGTTTAGTTGGCGGCTAGAAAATATGATGGGGCAATCCATCTTGTGTTCACCGAGTTGAGCCAGCACACATCCAACAGCAAAAGCAGAGGCGTCGATGTGGACATGTAAGATGATATCCCAGTTGGGGGACCTTAGAATACAAATGGTTGCCAAGGCTTTCTTGAGTCTATCATATGCCTATTGGCATTCCTCTGTTGTCCACACAATGATGATGAGGAGTCCATCGATGGATTGAACAATATCAGTGTACATGAAAATGAAAATGAAACATCTATAATAGCTGACATGTCCCATGAAGCACTGAACTCCTTTGGTGGGTGGGGGAAGCTTGAAGATGAGGCGCACTTTGCTGTCATCTGTGGAGATGCCATGCTCGGAGAGAATATGTCCAAGGATTACTCCATGTCTAACCTATAAATGGCATTTGAGTGGGTTTAATGAAATGCGGTACAAACTACATTTTTCTAGTACCTGACGTAAACAGTCAAGGTGTGCCTTCCACATGGAGTTGACATGGAGGTCATCCATAAAGACCTCAAGGAATTTTCGGAGATATTCCTTATAGGTTGTACACATTAGGCATTGTAAGGTACCAGGGGCATTGGTTAGCCAAAAGGCATGGACCGGTATTCCCCATTCTATGGCAAAGGGTGTTTTATGTTGATCCTTTGGATCAATCACCACTTGATTATAGCTGGAGAATCCATCAAGGAGACTATAAGCCTCCTTTCCTACAACTCATTCAAGCATGTGCTTAGTGAAGGTCAAGGGATAGTGGTCCCGTATGGTGGTGCCATTGACCTTCTTAAGGTCAACGCACACTCTTACCTCCCCATTCTTTTTTGGCACTATCACTATGGGTGATACCCACTCTATATGCTCTATTTCGTAGAAGAATCTGATATCAAATGAGTATATTGATTTCTTCCCGGACCATCTTGGAATACTTTGGATTCATAAGTTAAGCCCTTTGTTTGACCGGTCTCACTCCATCGACCATTGAAATGGTCAGGAGGTACACCCTTCATATCTATGTACTTCCAAGCGAAGAAATCCTAGAATTCTATGAGTAGAGTGATGATCTCGGTCTCTTTGTTTATTGATGAGAGGTCATCTCCAATGTAAATTGGTCTTAGGTCTTCACCCTCGTCTACCAAGTTAATTTCCTTCACCTTGGTTGGACTGTCATATGAGGTTCCTGGCTATCCATTATGGGACTGCTGGGCTGAGTCATATTGTCAAATCTATCGGTGGCCATCGTGAATGTTTTGAAGTTCTTTGGGACTTGTTTGGTCTCCTTGGCCTTAGCGTTTTCTTCTTCAACCAATATCTTGGCTTCATTTTCTATGAGCGCTAATTTCTTATTGTGTGCTTTGTGTAGAGAGCGGCAAAGCTTTTGAGGTTCGAGTCAGGGTTCAAAGGGTTCCATTGGCTTGGGGGTGGTCATGTGGACCAAAAGGGAGTTATTTGTGAACTTCTTTTGCCATATCTGGTTGAAGTGGTATTGTGCTTCAACCGCCCCAACATATTTTAGCCAGTGGTGGGTATCTAAGTCAGTGGGGAAGACATAGGGCTCCTATCCAGGAAATCCATCAGGTTTATTTATTCCTCGCTCATGAGTGTTGTTTCCTTGATGGTTCCACTTGGTGAGCCGCTTCATCAGTGTTGGTGACTTTGGAGAAGTAGGTAGAGCTAATCATGTAAAGAGAGGTAATTACATGTTAATATTGCCCATTTGTTGTTGCAAAGCGGCTTCCTGTGCGTCTCGAAAGTATGTCCAAGGTGGCAAGGATATGCATCCGATTCTCAAAGTCTTTCAGCTTTGAAGGAGGTGTACATTCCTCACTATCCTTTTCCTCTTCAATTGTTTTGTGACATGTTTGGCACAGGTGGATTGTTGTAGTTAGTGAGTCCTTTGCGAAAAGGTTGGCCACTCATAGGATGAACCTTCCATGTGCATAGGTTGATCTTGAACGTTTGGTATTTCTTTCCGAAATAAATATTATCACCATCCCAGTCATGGATCATTTTGTTTTCTCTCATGAAGGGTCGTCCAAGGATGCAATTATATGGAACAGCAGCAGGCAACTGAAGTTCATCACTCACCACAAAAGTCTGGCAAAAGTTAGTTCCAAGGATTATAATCTTGAGAGCCTTCAAGAGGCGTATGGCCATGGCAGTGGTTCCATCAACGAGTTTCATCAGCAAAGTAGTGTTGTCCATGGGAGGTGATCCCCATTTCTCCCAGCATTGTTTGGTTACAATGCTTACTCTTGCTCCGCCATCCAGGGGATGGCTATGACTTGAATGTCATTGAAGGTTAGAGGTAATGCAATGTTGTGTTCATCACCTTCAGAATATTGTCCGAGTTTGTTGACCCAAATAGTAGGGGTGCCAGTGATCCCATGGGGTTCCCTAAGAATATCTTCCTCCTTTTCCTCAGAGAGCTATCTAGCTTTGCATGCTCTTGCATCCCTGCCTTGAGGCATCCCTCCATCCAATCTTTCACATCTTTCCATAAGCTTGGGCTACCTTGAAGCAAGGTGCCGATGGGAATCTGGATGTGAGAAGAGAAAAAGGAAGAGAGACCTACAATGTCTTTGTCTGAGAGTAAGTGCGATTCCTTGAGGAAGGTCACGTGGCTTGTCCTCAAGCTCGTTTTTCTGTGTAGGTAATTGGGATTTGGACTTGTGTGTCCGTTATTTTAAAGTGGTCACCCTCCAGGTTTTTAAGAAATTCAGCTACCCGGTTTCCTTGATGGGGGGTGGATGACGCAGTGGGTGTTGCTTCTTGAGCGCATCTCTGAGGAGGTGCTGCGTGTTGGAAAGCCTTGGAGTGTACTGAGTCTCCTCACTAGGTCTCATGTTGGAGACTAAAGGACATGGCTGCTCAAGGTAAGCTGTTTGAGGCTCATCTTGAAGCCGATCTTGGCAGTTCCAGACCAACTCTTGGGTTACCAATTTAGCCTTTCCTTTTCCTTGATGGGATTAGGGTATTCGTCTAGCTTTTTGGGAAGCTGGTTAGTGTCAATTGGCCCTTTGGCTTGGATGGTTGTGGGCAGCAGTTGTTTCTCCTCAGATGAAGAGGTCAACGCATGAGTTGTTGTGCCGTCTTCCAAACCGCTTTTGATGACTACCCGGCTATCCCCTTTTTCGATTTTGGTGGTTTTCTATCTCAAGTGTGTATCTTCTCGTGTTTGTTCTGGGATATTTGAAGATGAGACCTTTGCTTTTTCATGGTATTATGAGGTCGATGCCTCTGTAGCTGCTTGAGTTGTGACCCTCTGGCTATTTTACATCTGGTTATGGCATTGAGAGGGACCGTATGAATGAAGCCATCTGTAACACTCAGCAAGTTAAGGCTAGTGCTGGGGTTATCTTCATGAGATTTTCCTGTTGTCCTTGTTTGGTCTCAGCAAACAATCCTTATACATGTGGTGCATAAAGGGGTTAATGCGGAAGTGCGTACTTTGGTTCTTGCCATCCCTTTCTTGATTGGACACTCAGCCACTCGGTGAGGTCCTACACAATGGTAGCACTGCATGGGTGGTTGTTTATGTCTCGTCCCTATGGAGCTAGGGTGGCTAAGTACACATGATACATTTGGTTGCCCTCCTTCACGTAGTGACTTAAGATCTAGGAGGGTGGACTGCTTGGTTCAGGGAACTCATAAGTGGGTCCTTTCGTGACATCCCTCTCATCACCTTCTTCAAAGATCTCAATTATTGTACTGATGGGCAGGGGTGATTCGAGGCAATGGGGGTTACGGTGGAAGAACAAGGGGTGGTAAGGGCACATTGGGTACCCTAAGAATGCCTCTTTGGGCCACTTCATGGCTTAGCTGAGGTGCATTGTGAAGTGCTTGCACTCGCAAGGCCAGCAATTGCATTAGGTTTGCTAGCAAGGCTTGTGGGAGGGCTTGTTCTTGAGCAGCTCTTTGTTGATAGTAGTTTGTGATATCATGGATGCCCCATCTCTGGGGTAGTATGTGCAATAAGGGTTAGGAGAGGGTATCACGTGTGGAAACTCCATGCTTGTATGGTTAGCATGACAAATCAGGCACCACACTAGTAGCTCCCTCTCAGAGTAGAGATGGGGTTGACCCATTTGATCTCAGCCTTGGTAGGTTCTCCAATATTGGGTCATCTACTGCATTAATGCAGCGGCCAACTACTCCACTTACTGTCCAGAGGAGAAATCCTTGCCTTTCCCCTTAGATTTGGTCTTTATGGTCTTGAATGCTTCGGATGTACCCTCTTAGAGTTCTCGAGAACGTGTTCCTTTGAAGTTATCCTCAAAGTCCATAGCACTCCTACAGCATTGCTCGAAGGAAGTATGGGCCAAGGCATACAAAGAATTGTGTAGGGGTACATCCTCTAGGCCTTTTAGAAATCTCCCTATTAGCCTTTAATCAAATAACTTATCTCTGGAACTAGAGTGGGAGTGGAGATATCTGACCTGTTGATGTAATCTATGATGGTTTCACCATCCTTTTGTTTAACATTTTGTAGCTACTTAACAGGACTCCATTAGATTCCTTGTCGAGACTATCCTACCTTAAAGGCTTATTTCAAAGCTTCAAAGGTTGCCTTATCTTCCATCTCTTCAAGGACTTGAACCATTGGCTAGCTTTGCCATCTAAGGTGAGGCCGAAGGCATTCACCTTGACTTGATCGTCTACGTGGCCAAATGCTTCATAGATTTGGTTAAACATCTCAAGGTGTGGAATGGGACCTTGGTAGAGAGACAAGATAAGGGAGAGGATAAGAGAAACTATATCATCACCATCCCAACATGCATACACCACAACAATCAAGCATCCAAGAAACCACAATGAAAGCAAGAAACCACAAGCTCAAGAGAGTGAGTGAGAGAGAGAGAGAAAATCTCAATTGAGACTAATGGGATTGTCCCTTTTCATATTCCATAAAATGTCTTATATACAAGAGCTCTCATTTACAATGGTTGGCTGCCCATTTATAATTTAGGGTCCCAAAACTAGCTTCCTACCTCTATGTACATCTCTATTCTATGACCGGCATTACACAAACCGTAAGCTTGGTCATCCCACATCTCTTTTATCATTTAGCACTTAGCACAGTAACTGCAAAAAGATAAGTTACAAGAAGTGTAGCCACGCTTGAAAAATAATGTTAACCGGAGTGGTTAACATAAGGAGGGCCCAAAAAGTAGATAAAGCTATGTACGTACCTGCATCATCTTGTGCCAATCATGTGATTTGATACCATACAATTGATGCTCACCCTTCTTGTTTGTTATTGTAAATTCACCCTTTAGTGAGTGCATTACACCGGTTGGTGTATGAAAAGATGAAATTTGATTCTTGACATTCTTTTCCTCTTGCCTTGTTAACCTCCATGGTGCCTTTGGTAAAACCACCTTGTCATTGACTACCCTTGGCCATGCATTTTTCATGTGAATATGATATCCTTTAGGTCATCCCTTGTTGCATGGGTGTATTTTTTACCAATTATTTGATCCCAAATCATTGATGCCACAGTCTTAAAAAAATGTGCATTGGATCCAAAAGATGATTTATTCTTAACTTTGTCTAATCAGCCCACATTCGAGGAGGGCTGGTTCTGGGGTGCTACAGAGCTTGAGGCAGTCCTATAGCACAGTCAAGTGTAAGATGCATCTAGATGCATTGGCTGCAAGACGTGCCCTTTTACCGTTTGTTTCCAGTAGTGTCTTGCCAGGTACACTTCACGTCACTTCTTGCATACTTCAGATTTGTCGTCGAGCACTTCATGTAGGATTTGTGAGGAGACAGAGCTTGGACGGTAGGATTAAGGGTACTCTATGAGCCATTAATGGTCGTGCACCTAGACGCAGTCGTTTATTGGACCCTGAGGTGAGGGCGATGATAGAGAGGTTTTGGGAGGAGCACTGTCATGCATCACCAGAGTACAAGAAGGCATTGCAACATAGGGTTCATTGTGGGGAGTACATAGTGCATGGGGCCTGCTTTCTTGAGATGACAGAGACAGAGTTGTACTTTGAGTTCAAGTCTGCACACCCTGAGATCACCATCAGCCAACGTTCCTTTAAGGCATGCAGGCCTTGGTTTGTGTGCTACTCGAGGCAACGTGGCACATGTCTTTATAGGTACCATATTTGATTTCAGCTTTTGTATGATGTCTTTCATGGCATTTTTGGCCATCAAGGGGTGGTTTCTTACAGCCCGAGGGACTTTGTTATCTTGCTATTATGCCCGCTAGTGGGGGATGCCATCTACCATCGTATGGCTTGTGTCATGGGGGGGGACTTGTACCTCGTGCAGCAGCTTGGCCATGCTACACTTGTGTGAGGAGGATTCCTCGATTGCTGAGGTGGTGACATGCAGCTAGTATGAGTATGTCCACATGGGCACGAGGAGATTACAGCTAGTGGAGAACCATTCAGCACGTGGTGAGTTTATGAGCACATTTATAGACTCAATCTATGCCTACATACATCATGCTCATAGTGCCAAGTGGCAAGACCGTCAGTTTTGTGCCAACCTACAACAGTTTCCTACTGGTGTAGTTGTCTATTTGGTTGACTTCGGAGAGAATTACACATTTGCACCACCGCAAGAGATCCAAGGAGGGTACTATGTTTATGAGCAGGTATTGCATAATGAGACATTGCCTCATTTTCAACTTAAGGTCTTCAAGATATTTTATATTGATGTTGTTTATGAATTTAACAATTCCCATTCTTGTGTGCTTGACTAGGTGGCCATCATGGTGCATATTAGTTATCGGCATACAGAGGCGGTAGTAGATGGCATAGCGAGCACCCTAGAGGAGCAAGTCATCATTAGAGAGTATCACTTTTACATTAGTGAGATGATCGCTCTCACAACGCCTAGTTTGTGCAGCATTGCTTCCATCGTCATGATGATAACTTTTTGAGAGGGTGCCCAGTTTTGTCCACTCAGAGGCACCCTATAAATAGTAAAAAAATAGGCATTTGTTTACCTTTAGTGATGACTAATCTCTCCTAACTAACGAAGGAATTTCCTTTCAAGTTCTTTTGTTGGAACATCAAATGCAAAGTTGGGAATATAGTTGCATAATCTGATTAAGCATTAGATAGTCAAAAGTACTCATTTCTTTAGGTACAAAGTCAATGTAAACACCCTGTCCCAAGTTTGGACTGATTCCATAAAATGCTAATATCTTTTACATATAAACTCATATGAGATTCCCACTTTGGACCTTAGATATTCACATAATATAGAGCTTAACTTGATGTTTTGAGAAAATTTAAGCTATTTGTCTATTTTCTTTAAATATTTCAAGGTCTTTCAACTGTTATAAAATATACCAATTTTTGTACCCACCACCACAATAACTACTACTTAAAATGCTCAATCTTATATAGATCAAAAGAGTGGTAGATAGTGAGACATTAGTACATTAGTAGAATGTGGTGGTTAGTCAAAATTGTAAATCCAATGGTTGGATTTTTATTGATCTCTTTTTCAAAATTCTTTGAGGTTATCAGAAGGCTTATAAATATTAATAATCTAATTAGTAAAATTACATTTTTGATGTAAATCATCTAGAATATATAGGGACTAGTGTACTTATAATGGTGCATCTATGGAAAACAATTTGGATCACTCTAAGTATGGAAAGACCATTGTTTTATCATTTCATCATACTTTTGATTAATTTTGATTAATTAGACTAATGTATATTAATTTAAGTTATATTGGGTTAATTCGAGTGCATGTGTATTTTCTATTAGTTGCTTGATCTCATTTGAAGTACCTTGCTCCCCTAGATTTTCTGTAAGCATTGTCCCAGTCCACCAGCATAAACTGGACAAAACTGGACACCCTGATCTTACAACAACAACCCATTGGAGTCACATGGATAGGATGATGGATATGGTCTGATGAATGTGGGGCACAGTTCAAGAGTGCTCGTTAGTTTATATTCTTGGCATGGCATTGATAGGCTTCCAAGTGATTTGGAGCTTCTTAAAGACAGGGCATGGAAAGGGGGAGCACGATGGTGCGGGTGCATGTGTCGATTGCGCCCTCAGATGTCACTAGATTTGCCATTGACAGTGAGTGATTTCGAGATGCACAACATGTAGTGGATTGGTGCAATGTGCATTTGACCACCACTAGTGATGCCTCTACCTTCCCTCATTGAGATGCCAAGATTGCCAGGAGGTTCTTTTGGTGTGTTGACAGTATTGTCCTTGATTTTTCTTCTCCAAATTGTCTGACAATTGCAAGCACACATACGCTACACTCCATTAGGACCACATCCTATGATAATCTCATCATCTTCACATGGCACCATTCATGATTTTGCGGGCCATGCATCGATGGAGACTACTCACTGTGCGAGATTCAAGAGTGGGCGCTGATCCTTGGTTGCAGCAAGTGTTGAGGCTAGAGCAAGGAGCATTACCTCCCACCACTTTTGATCCTCTCACACTACCTGTCGGGACAAATAATGGTTCTCTGATAAGTATTTTGACAGTGGGTGATGTTTTTGCAATCATTTCCCAAGAGGGCAATGAGGAGGAGGTGGACTACTACATTCTCAGGTGCACTAGGCCCAAGTGCACCCTTATGTGTGATGTGATTGATGATTATGGATATTCATTTAATGCCCACAACATGATAGTGGCAGGTCACTACTATGTGTAGGGTTAGATGCGCAAGGGTGGCATTGAGTTCGTGCATTATAAGTGATGAAAGGAGGCGATCATATACTCTCATCTAGTTCTTGCTATAACTCACGCTTTGGTGAGTTAACAGGAAGAAGGCAGGCACCCCACAGTGGACCCTACCCCAACACGATCATGTGAGAATGTTGGAGACCCTCAAAGCTAGAGAGTCTATGGATTGATATTGTAGCCTCCTCCCTCTTATCTGTTGTACCTACTTCCCTTCATTTTGTATCTTTCTCTCAGTTTGTATCTTCTACCCATATATATTATCAATTGGCTTTTTCAATTGTGTTCGTATATTTTGTATCCTTTTGTTGCTAGTTTGGGGGTGAAACTTTGCGAGTGGTGTGCAATGGTAGTGAAACTTTGCCGAGCAGGTCTACGGGGCTCCTTACCCACACCATTCACAAAGCTTCACCACCATCGGACGCCGAATGGGCGGGACACTATGTTGCCACCCGCTATTTTTTACATAGTGTCCAAGGGGTCCCCTGTACAAAAAAAGCAGGTTTGGGTGGGGAATCATTATCATACGGCGTCCGATGGTGGTGAAACTTTTTGAGCCGGTCCACACAGCTTCTACCCTATCACTTGCAAAGTTTCACCACCATTAGGCATCGAATGGACAGGACGGTGTGTTGCCACCCGCTATATTTCACATAGTGCCCAAAGGATCCCCTATGCAAAAAATAGCAGGTTTGGGTGGGGCATCATTATCATACGACATCCAATGGTGGTGAAACTTTGTGAACTGGTCCATGGGACTCCTACCCCACCACTCGCAAAGTTTTACCACATCATCGAACATTGGATGGGCACGACAGATGGGCGCGACAGTGTGTTGCCAGAGCCACTATTTTTTGTATTGTGCCCCCAGGGGTCCCCTATACAAAAAATAGCGGGTTTGGGTGGGACATAATTATCATACGGTTTCTGATGGTGGTGAAACTTTGGGAGCAAGTCCACGAGACCCCTACCCCACCACTTACAAAATTCACCCACCATTAGACACGTAGAATGGGTGGGACAATGTATTGCCACTCGCTATTTTTTCACATAGTGCACAAATGGTCCCCTATATAAAAAATAGCGGGTTCGGGTAGGGCATCATTAGTATACGACACCCGACGGTGGTGAAAATTTGTGAGAGGGTCCATGCGGCTCCTAAGCCACTACTCCCAAAGTTTTGCCACCACATCGGACATCAGATAGAAAGGACGGTGTGTTGTCACCCGCTATTTTTTCACATAGTGCCCAAGGGGTCTCCTATGCAAACAATAGCGGGTTTGGGTGGGGCATCATTATCATACAATGTGTAATGCTGGTGAAACTTTGTGAGCAGGTCCACGGGGCTGTTACATCACCACCCTCAAAAATTTTCACCACCATCAGACGTCGGATGGGTGGGATGGTGTGTTGCCACTCGCTATTTTTTGCATAGTGCTCAAGGGGTCCCCTATACAAAAAATAGCGGGTTTGGGTGGGGCATCATTATCATACGACGTCCGATGGTGGTGAAACTTTGCAAGTGGGTCCATGTAAGATTCCTCCCCAGCCTCTCAAGATGTCCAGCATCTTTCCCTGTAATCAATCCCCTCTTCAGAAATATAAAAGATCTTGTCTCTGCCTATTTTGACATAGAGAGAGAAAATATTATAGAGAGAGAATATTCAGATTTTGAATATTTTTATATGGAAAAATTTCTCATATTATTAAAATGAATTCCCCTGAAATAAAAATTCAAAAAGAACTTTCCAATGTGCAATTGGAATTTATTGGAAATGGGTATAAAGGACCTTAGCACCTAAGGGTCTAGATTTTCAGAAATTTTTGGATTATTGTCCAATTAAGGTTCCTATGGGTCAATAGCATCAATCCATGTGTAGGGAGAAGATAAATCCGATTTGTAAAAGAAGATACCCAAAAATGAGTAAATGCTCACATAAGATGAAGAGTTAACTATGTACAAGGTTTATTAGTAAGAAACTATGAGTAATATAAAAAATATGAGATATTTTGGGTATCCAAAAATGAGTAAATGCTCACATGAAGAGTTAAAAATGTACAAGGTTTATTAGTAAAAAACTATGAGCAATATTAAAAATATGAGATATTTTGGGTATCCAAAAATGAGTAAATGCTCACATAAGATGAAGAGTTGAAAATGTACAAGGTTTATTAGTAAAAAACTATGAGCAATATTAAAAATATGAGATATTTTGGGTATAATGATTTCATTTTGATACATATGTAAGGAAGGGGAGTCCATTAAAGGAGGTGCATATTTCTCATGCTTGAATGAGTTTTAAACTCATAAAAATTGAGATATTTCATCTCTCCTCTCTCCTAATTCAAGTCTAGTTGCAAAAAGTTAGCTCAACTGACCTAAAAATGGTCAAAAAATTGACCAAACTGAGTTGGAAAATTCTAGAATCAGTTTGTTTGGTTAGGAGCTCACTTTTTCCTATAAATAGAGGCCTTGCCCTTTGTTGAAACTCAACAATGTTTAATGCATTGTTACTCTACTCCACCCAAGCCAAGAACTATGAATTTATTAATAATTCATTAGTTTTTGACATTTCCCTCTTCCAAAGATTGGTGGCCACTCTTGTTCAAACAAGAGTTGAACCCTCAAACCATCAAGCCAAAGGAAAGCTATCAAAGTCATTAGTAAGTTGGTGATTCTTCTTTTCTTGTACTTATTTTATGGATGTTTATGGTTTCAAATGATTTTTATGCTTTATGTCTTCTCTATAATGTTAGGCCTCATTACAAAAGGCATTCCCCTCTCTTCTCTAACAAAACCAACCATTCTCTATTCTAGGTGAATGGTTAATTGATTAATGTTAAGTTTTTTTTATATAATGATTATTTTATTATAAAAGTGTTACTTTTAGCATAATTGAATTTCATGCATAGAGGTATGCATAAAAGATGATTATTTTATTACAAAAGTGTTACTTTTAGCACAATTGAATTTCATGCATAGAGGTATGCATAAAAGACGATTATTTTATTACAAAAGTGTTACTTTTAGCACAATTGAATTTCATGCATAGAGGTATGCATAAAAGATGATTATTTTATTACAAAAGTGTTACTTTTAGCATAATTGAATTTCAGGCATAGATGTATGCATAAAAGATTATTATTTTATTATAAAAGTGTTATTTTTATCATATTTGAATTTCATGCATAGAGGTATGCATAAAAGATGATTATTTCATTATAAAAGTGTTACTTTTATCATATTTGAATTTCATGCATAGAGGTATGCATAAAAGTTGATTATTTTATTATAAAAGTGTTACTTTTATCACAATTGAATTTCATGCATAGAAGTATGCATAAGAGTTGATTATTTTATTATAAAAGTGTTACTTTTATCATAATTGGATTTCATGCATAGAAGTATGCATAAAAGATATTCTTTTTATACTAAAAGTGTGATTTTCATCATAAATGGATTTTATGCATAACTTAGATGCATAAGAGAAATTCTTTTATTCTAAAAGTGTAATTCCTACCAAATTGAATTTATGCATAGGAAGATGCATAAAAGATTGATTTTTAATTCAAAAGTGTCATTCTCATCTAAATTGAATTTATGCATAGGAAGATGCATAAAAGATTGAATTTTAATTCAAAAGTGTCATTTTCATTTAAAATGATGTGTAAAGAAATCTTATATCAAATATAAGAATTCTCTTGTATTCTATAAATAGATATGAGATGTGATAGGATGTGATAAGAGGTGTATAAGATGTGATAAGAGGTGATAAGATGCTTATGAAATAAGTTAGCAGGTGATAAGATGAATTAAGATGTGAATATGGATGTGATGTAAAAGATTAGATGTGAAGACATATGGGGTTATATGAATGGGAATGTGGAAATGGATGTATGTATGTGGATGTGTGAATGTGGAGATGGGAGTGTGGATGTATGAATGTGAAAATGGATGTATGCATGAAGATGTATATGCGTAGATGTGAATGTGGATGTAGATGTGGATGTATGTATGTGTGTGGATGTATAGATATGAATGGGAATGTTATGTATGTATGTGGATGTAGATGTGAATGGGAATGTGGATGTGGATGGGAATGTGGATGTGGATGTATGTATGTATGTGGATGTGGATATATGAATGAGGACGTGATAATGGATGTATGCATGTAGATGTGGATATATGGATGTGAATGTGAAAATGGATGTATGCATGAAGATGTATATGCGTAGATGTGAATGTGGATGTAGATGTGGATGTATGTATGTGTGTGGATGTATGGATGTGAATGGGAATGTGGATGTGGATGTATGTATGTATGTGGATGTATAGATGTGAATGGGAATGTGGATGTGGATGTATGTATGTATGTGGATGTGGATATATGAATGAGGACGTGATAATGGATGTATGCATGTAGATGTGGATATATGGATGTGAATGTGAATGTGGATGTGGATGTGGATGTGGATGTATGGATGTAGATACGGATGTGGATGTATGTATGTATGTGGATGTAGATGTGGATGTATAGATGTGAATGGGAATGTGGATGTGGATGTATGAATGTGAATGTGGATGTGGATGTGGATGTATGGATGTGGATATGGATGTGTATGTATGAATGTGGATATGTATAAATGAGGATGTGAAAATGGAGGTATGCATGTAGATGTGGATGTATGGATGTGGATGTGGAGGTATGGATGTGGATGTGGATGTGGATGTATGGATGTGGATATGGATGTGTATGTATGAATGTGGATATGGGATGTGAATGTATAAATGAGGATGTGAAAATGGATGTATGCATGTAAATGTGGATGTATGGATGTGAATGTGAATGTGTATGTGAATTAATGTGTCGTCGATATGAGGAAATGGATGAGAATGAGTACACATTGAATGGAATGTGGAATAAGTAATGTGGACTAAGGAGGGATAATGTGGAAAGACGAGAGTTCGATTTAGAAATTGTATTTTGTGACTGTTTGTAAATGACTGTTTTATGTCAAGAATGCTGGGGAAGCATTTTGACCGTCTTGTGGATTAAGGTCATGAAGACCTAACTGTTAAAGTTGCAATTGCTGACGGAGAGTCAATGGAGGACGTCTCGCGTAGCAAGGTCGACCGAGGTCTTGACCAGCCTCGGTTCGATTTAAATGGTGAGCTTCCGGTACGGTGGATGAGGGACCAAGGAAGCGGCCTATGAGTGAAGCGCTAGGTCACCTGCGAAGGATCCTAGAGGGTGCTGACCATACGGTGCTCGGGCTCTGGGTCGCCAAAGATACCCACACGTGTGTCGTGGAAGATATTGGAATAAAGAATAAGAATTGTTTTCTGAAACCGGGCATGGATCTGGTTGATTGACCTTGCTGGTCCTCAACGGATGAGTCCATGGCTCTTTTATATGGATCTGTGGGTTGATCTTGCTAATCTTCCACGGAGATTCCATTCTATTATATGAATATATTGCCGGTTACTATGAGCTAGGAACTATGGAAAAGGCCCCTGAGTGAACAGGTGGTGAGCGTTCTGGTTGCCAATGATGCCATAAGTATACCGATGAATGAATGACTAGAAATAAGGATTCAACCAAAGACTTTGAGGATTATCATCAGTGACATAATGGTTTCATTAAAGGATTGTTTTAAAGTTAGCTGATGCTAAGAAAAAGGCAATTTCATATTGGGTGTGTACGTGGTGTGACTAGTTTTATGTTTGCATGAACTTCTGGCTAGGGGGCCTTGGAAGTCTTTTCCTTGGTACCTGGGACAAAACCTAACCAAATTCTTAATTGGATCCCATCACTACAGTGGTTGGGCGGTTGGCTAACCCATGGGACTGGATGGGGTTAGGCTGGACTGTAAATCAACTCAATTTCTGTTATTACGATAGATAAAGAAAATCCCGGATAGTAATTGTTCTATAGATAGGAATCAACGGTTGTGCCTCTTGATGGGGAAAAAAGCGTTGATCCCAATGATCCAAGTGCAAGTTTCTTCCTTGATCCGACCGAGTATCTTTATAGGTGCAGTCGGATCAGCGTGATCAGTAATGATCTTCACTACGTCAGAGTAAAAAGTTATCCTGGTGGAATCGCCCGTGCATTCCGGGTAAGGGAAGTTTTTTCCGGGTTCGGTTTTGGAAAAACCGATGGATTAGTCTCTTGTCCGGATATCCGTGGACGAGGCCCCGAGTGTGGGACCCTGCCCCGTGCAAGAAGTGCTACTTTCGCTGCTAGTACCCCGAATCCGTTGCGCGGTGGAGACAGGGATCTCACATTTGGTATCAGAGCAAATGGGTTAATAAAGATCAACTGAGAAGCCAAATATGTCAAAAATTTATCAAGAAACACAAAAAGGTTGTAATTGTGTGATATAATTCATACAATTTGATATTCAAATTGAAAAATTCGTAATTTAGTAATTGGGTTTTCAGATGGAAGTACCGCAATTGTATGGAACCCTGACTTGCTTGAGGCCTAGACATGATGGTATCTATCTTATAGTTCCAAGTATCATGACTACCCGTATATACCGAGGGTATAACTGCAGCTCTTTACCGACAGTATATACGAGTAAATCTAAGACTTGAAATTATAAGCATTAATGCTATCCAGTAAATGAATTTGAATGTGGTTGATATGATTTTTAATTCTGTTTGAGAACTGATGAATTGAATTGGATTCTGATTGAAAAATGATGATTTCTAAAATTTAGTTGAAATATAATAACCTGAGCGAAACCACAATGAGGATAAATGGGACGAGTCCCTGCTGTGATGATATTCATAACTAGAATGATGATTAATGATTTCAGCAAATCACTATGAGATTAGTGGATTGTGTTGTCAAATTGCTACTGTTAACACTTGACACGGTAGATCAAGTTAAGGGATGAGAAATTGAGAACTTAACTGAAATTCCCGTGGAGAAATGTTCAGAAGGAAATTTTTCGGTCTAATGGACCATTATCGTATGAATGATATGATCTAAATGAATTGTTATTTATGATGAGTTCTATATAAGGAATATTTATCTCAGTATTCTGTAGGGTTGACCAGAATATAAGGAACCCCAGAATAAATTGGATCTTAAGAAAAAGAGTTGTCCTCTACTTTTTGCGAGATGAGGACATCTCGCACCTTTTTAAGTGGGGTAGAATGTAAGATTCCTCCCCCAACCTTCGAGGTATACAGGAGTAAGAATCTCCCTTTCTGATCTTAAAATTATTCCCTCTCTAAAATAAAAGAAAGATTCTGTTTAAAAAGGGAAGACACTTTCCCCAGAATACCTTATCAGGAGCCCACCTGTTTTAAGGATTCATAACAATGAGTTTAGAAGTGAGAACCGGTGTTTTGGATGCCAAGGTTTTGGTCATCAGTTAAAAGACTGCCCGACTCCTGCCATGACAAGGGCACAGGGAAGTCAAGAACCCAAATTCAGAGACCAATTCCTTCATACCAATCTAATCAGGGTCCGTCTCGGACAAGATTGCTTAACTCCATTAACTAGGTCCGACCCATTGATTAGGGTCGAGATAGCCAGTCAAATGCTTGACGACATAGAGCAACAGATGCAGACAATTCATAAAGATATAAAAGCTGCCCACGATCAACAGAAACAGTATACAGATAAGAAGAGGACATTCAGAGAATTCAAAGAAGCAGATATGGTCTTCATTTGAGTACGGACCAAAAGAAGTTCTTTATCTCTTGGAGAGTATAAGTAGTTATCCCCCAGATATTGTGGACCAAAGAAATGTGACTTAGCCTACAAACTTCTTTTATCTCCTCATCTCAAAGTTCTTAATGCCTTCTATAGAAATTTGTGCCAAACCCAAATCATGGAGAGACGGTAAAACTTCAGTGGCAAGATACCCCGGGGTGGCTTTTAGATTACACTAGTTCCTTCTTTATATAAGTCGTAACTCTTACTTGTCGCTCGCAATAATCTTACTTCCATCGATCTCCTTTCTTTCTTAATCTCCTTTATGGCTTGGCAACAGGAATTGGTTTTATCTATGATGATTTCTCACCTTCAAGACGCAAGTGAGTCTGTGAAGAAGGATTTTATAGAACTCTATGAGCGCTCACTTTTCCCTCACTTGGGAACTTCTGTAGCTTAGACCAAATGGCGGACCTATCAAGACATAACTAGGGTAACACCGTGGGGTTAGCAGCACTTTCATAACAATGTCCGCTTGGCTATGGTTATTGAAGCTTTGGGTTTGGGTCCCCGATACTATTGCGTGATGAGATCAAGACATGTTGGGTTTACTGAGCGGGTCTTCTTACTGGCGTGTTTTCTTCCTCATCAGAAGATATGCCTTTATCTCGTTTTTGGCTTGCCTCTCAGAGGTCCTTTTAATAGGTCACCTCGTACCAGTGAGATAGGTGCTGCAATAACCGGCCAAATTATTCCCATAAATGAATTACCTTATACGTGTGCAGCTTGTGAGTGCTGCTTTTGTGACCATATGATGGACGGGCTTATGGAAGTGTAAAAAGTTCTTCTATCTTTACTGTATATGTTCCAAGAATGAATAAAGTTAAAATCTTTGTTCTTGTCTTGAGTCTTGCTCTCTTTGAGACTTTTCTTGGTGGTTAATCTTAATTAAAAATTTTCTCTCAGTCTCATATTCGTGCATCTTGCGAAATTACCCCCAGTTTGCGAGATGAGGGCATCTCGCGTTTTTCAAGTGGGAGAGAATGTAAGATTCCTCCCCAGCCTCTCAAGATGTCCAGCATCTTCCCTTGTAATCAATCCCCTCTTTAGAAACATAAAAGATCTTGTCTCTGCCTATTTTGACATAGAGAGAGAAAATATTCTAGAGAGAGAATATTTAGATTTTGAATATTTTTAGATAGAAAAATTTCTCATATTATTAAAACGAATTTCCCTGAAACAGAAATTCAAAAAGAACTTTCCAATGTGCAATTGAAATTTATTGGAAATGGGTATAAAGGACCTTAGCCTAAGGGTCTAGATTTTCAAAAAATTTTGGATTATGGTCCAATTAAGGTTCCTATGGGCCAATAGCATCAATCTATATGTAGGGAGGAGATAAATCCAATTTGTAAAAGAAGATACCCAAAAATGAGTAAATGTTCACATAAGATGAAGAGTTGACTATGTACAAGGTTTATTAGTAAGAAACTATGAGTAATATAAAAAATATGAGATATTTTGGGTATCCAAAAATGAGTAAATGCTCACATAAGATGAAGAGTTGAAAATGTACAAGGTTTATTAGTAAAAAAATATGAGCAATATTAAAAATATGAGATATTTTGGGTATCCAAAAATGAGTAAATGCTCACATAAGATGAAGAGTTAAAAATGTACAAGGTTTATTAGTAAAAAACTATGAGCAATATTAAAAATATGAGATATTTTAGGTATAATGATTCCATTTTGACACATATGTAAGGAAGGGGAGTCCATTAAAGGAGGTGCATATTTCACATGCTTGAATGAGTTTTAAACTCATATTGACCGTCTTGGAATGAGGTCGTGGTGGAGACCTAACTGATAAAGTTGCAACAGCTGACGGAGAGTCAACGGAGGACGTCTCGCGTAGCAAGGTCGATCGAGGTCTTGACCAGCCTCGGTTCGATTTAAATGGTGAGCTTCCGGTGGTGTACGTTGGATAAGGGACCAAGGAAGCGGCCTATTAGTGAAGCACTAGGTGACCTGTGAAGGATCCTAGAGGGTGCTGACCATACGGTGCTCAGGCGCTCTGGGTCGCCGAAGATACCCACAGGTGTGTCAGGGAAGATATTGGAACAAGGAGTAAGAGTTGTTTTTTGAAACCGGGCATGGATCTCATTGATTGACCTTGCTGATCCTCAACGGATGAGTCCATGGCTCTTTTATATGGATCTGCTGGTTGATCTTGCTGATCTTCAACGGAGATTCCATCTTGATTTTTATAAGTGAATATATTGTCAGGTACTATGAGCTAGGAACTATCGAAAAGGCCCCTAAATAAGGGACAGGTGGTGAGCGTTCAAGTTGCCAATGATGCCATAGGTACACCGATGAAGGAATGATTGGAAATTAGGATTCAACCGGATATTTTGGAGGATTATGATCAGTGACACTATGGTTTCATTAAATGATTGTTTTAAAAATAGCTGAATTTGTGAAAAAGCCAATTTCATATTGGGTGTGTAAGTGGTGTGACTGGCATTAAATTTGCATGAATATTTGGCTAGGGGAAACTCTTTTCCCTGGTACCCGGGACAAAACCTAACCAAATTCCTAATTGGGGGCGATTGGCTAACCCATGTGATTGGATGGGGTTATACTGCACTGATGGATCCGTAAAATAAGACTAAATTTTGTTATAGTACGATAGATGAAGTAAATCCCGGATAGTAATTGTTCTATGGAAAAAGAATCAATGGCTGTGCCTCTCGATGGGGAAAAAAGCGTTGGTTTCTATGATCCAAGTGCAAGTTTCTTCCTTGATCTGACCAAGTGACTCACAGGTTTGGTCGGATTAGTTTGGTCAGTAATGACCTGAACTAAGTTAGAGTACATGACCCTGACTACGTTAGAGTACAAATATCCTGGTGGAATTGCCCGTGCTTTCCGATAGGGGGAAGTTTTTTCGGGTTCGTTTTTGAAGAACCAATGTCCGGATATCCATGGGTGAGGCCCCGAGTGAGGGATCCTGCCCCGTGTAAGAAGTGCTACTTCCGCTGCTAGCACCCTCGAAACTGTTGCGTGGAGGGCGCACGGATCTTTAAGTTGCCACCTGCTATGTTTTCACATAGTGCTTAGAGGATTCCTTATGCAAAAAAAGTGGATTTTGGTGGGGCATCATTAAAATACGATGTCCGATGGTGGTGAAACTTTGGGAGCGGGTCCACGGGGCTCCTACCCCACAATACACTTCACCACCATTAGATGCTGGCTCGACGGCGCAGTGTGTTGCCACCCGTTATGTTTTGCATAGTGCAGGTCCCCTATGCAAAAAATAGTAGGTTTGGGTGGGGCATCATTATCTTACGTTGTCTGATGGTGGTGAAACTCTGTAAGCATGTCCACATGATGGCTACCCCACCACTTGCAAAGTTTCACCACCATCATATGCCGAATGGGTGGGACAGTGTGTTGCCACCCACTATTTTTTGCATAGTGCCCAAGGGCTCCCCTGTGCAAAAAATAGCATGGCATTTTACATGTAAAAACTTTATAGAAACTAAAAATCACAAAAGACATAGTCCAATATATAAAACTTTATCGAAATACAAAATCACAAGACATAGTCCAATATATAAATCAAAATGGGATACAACTCGTGGATGTCATACATAGAAACATGAGGTCATAAATACAAATGGCATGTAGACTGGTTGATACAAAAGCATGATGTGATGTATATGTACATGATGGCTAATCCTCATCTAAGAGGACATGATAAGCTCCAGGCGGCTGACGTGCCTGATGCCTCCTCCCCGGCTCCTGTACAACCCACTCTGTAATGGTCCTCTAAGTAAGACGCTCCTCTACCATGGTCGAGTACTCACCACATGTAGCAGCAGTAGCATCACTAAGCTCCTAGTCAATTGTGTGGCCTCTATGCCCATGCCTCATCTCCCATAAGCATAGGTCAGCGTACCCCCAACCATGAGCAGCAAAATGGCCACGTGTAGATTGCTCCACTAACCTGATACGTGCCTCCAGACCCTGGTCCTATAAGATGAACTCATTAATTCGGGCCCATCGTACTCTATGTGCCTCCTCCTCCTCTAGTGATAAATTCCTCTCTATAGGAATCTCAAAATCCTCAGGCATATCCTCAGCTTGGGGGGGTCACCTATAAATATGTAAGCATAGCACGTGAGTTCAACATGAGGGATTTTTAAAATCCTTTTTTTACACATTATTTACATACAGAAGGATACCATTTAAAGGGAGTATTCACATATTGAATAGAAAAAGGGTGTGCTTTATTCATTAAAAAATTCATAGATAAGGGGTTTCTAAAATAGGCCTTGAATGCACGTGATATAGAGGGTTTACATATAGTGAACCCTCCAAGATCCTCTGCAAAATATCCATCATCTTCCATGATATCTAGGATAGACCGTTGATGATCAGTGCTACTGATGGGCCTCTGTGATGGCAAGATCCCCAGTCACTACTGACCCTGGGTACAAGTTTTCTATCCCCCAAAGGCGATATAGGCCAAACTCTACACTGCATCACAAACTCTAGTACTAGTGTCTGCACATCGTCTCGCAAACCAAAGAGTCTGGCAGAAGAGGATAGATAGAAATGCTTAGCATCACACGATGGCAAGGTGCATCTCCACCAAGTCTTGTCCACTCCCTCATGTAGTGCTTTGTGCGGTAGTATGTGATCCGTCTCTCCATGTCCACCTCACGGACTAACTGTCTCTGGCGCTCAATCTCCTGGTGTGACTCCTACAACTCTAGAGTGAGTTGTGACACCTATCATAAAGCTCATCTAGCTTGAGATCTTGAAAAGTGAAAGTGATCAATATTAAGACAAATACAAGAAAGCATACTTGAGAAATGGGAAAATAATTTAAATAATGTTCTCACATGGCTAGGGGGTGCTAGTAAACGTGATGTTGTCCCAACTCTATCCTGGGCCGGGCCTGAAGTAGAAGCCTGGGTGTGAAACTATGCAGGGCCCTGTACAAACAAGATAAAATATAGGTGGATAGATTATCAACATAGAAATACACATCATAATTGAATTACTCTAGAAGGGTTTGGGAGAATATCGTGCTAGTGGTCGGCTCGATCAGAGAGCCATGGCGTGTCTCAAATAGACTCGGTAGCATGATGGAACTAGTGACCAATCTGCACACCTAGCTCATGCACTGTGGCGAATGGTATCCTCTCCAATCCATGAGGTGTCCAAAGTGCAGGTGGGAGACGCCTAGCCTAATCACCAGGCCTCATGTCCTTGTCCTGAAGCTGGCCCACACCGTGGCCAATGTGGGGTCGACGATCATGATCATCCACCTCGAGCCCCAACACGAACTCTACGTATAACTATTGTGCAAAATAGATCAGAATCTCATGATAATGGGGCAAGGCACCATAATATACTAGATATCGTGGTGGAATGTGGGCTGCCATAGCTGCATGGGTGCACCAAGGCACCTTAAGTGGCCCTACAGTTATCGCGACTCGCCCATCCTCATGAACGAATAGCTGTAATGTCCTCTCTGTCCTCTCTCTCATAGAGGGAAAGCTCTCGATGAGACAAGACACGATGTACTCGTCCACCTTGTTGTGTCTCTAGCCATGATCTCAAAGACTCTACGTCGTCAAGGGAACATAGAGTCTCTAGCATGCCCTCCAACGATGCAATCGCATGCATGGTGGAGGGATGTGGGTCTCTCTGTCCGTGAAGCTGAGTGCATGAAGCCTCTAAGAGTGCGACCATCTTGGGCATGGTCTCTGGGGGACCTGACTCACGAGCCATGATAAAAACTGCAGGGTGCCACATAACCAAAAGGTCATCTCTCTCTCTCTCTCTCTCATTCTCAATAGATTTGTATCACCCAAATGAGATGACTACTTGTTGTGTAGGCATTGTTTAGGGCTCTATGGGCTCTTTTATGTGCCTCAAAGGGAAAATAGGTCGATTGGAGGCCAGCCATGTAGGCTTGATATTTTTTTTAAATGTTGTTGCGGGCCATTGTAGTCTACATGGGGCAAGAGGGTCTTTTGTTAATGATGGACAAAAAAACCTCATTTCTTTTGGAGCAATGATAGGTTGCAAGGTCGGTGATACATGCATATGTGCCAAGGGGTGAGAGTGGTTGGTTAGACACTTCGCTAATAGTACTATGACATGTAAGGTTACTAGGGGAGTACTATAGAGTAATTAATGATGATAATACTAGGTTAGGGTAGCATAATATGTCCCCAAAATGTTGTTTTTATCATTAATCAATTAAACAAAGATGGGAAAAAGACACAAATACTGAGGCATTTAGGCCACCAGGTTACTAGGGGAGTACTACAAAGTTATTAATGATGATAATACTAGCTTAGGGGAGCATAATATGTCCTCGAAATGTTGTTTTTATCATTAGTTAATTAAACAAAGATGGAAAAAACACACAAATACTGAGGCATTTAGGCCACCAGGTTACTAGGGGAGTGCTACAGAGTTATTAATGATGATAATACTTACTTAGGGGAGCATAATATGTCCCCAAAATGTTGTTTTTATCATTAATTAATTAAATAGAGATGGAAAAAACACACAAATACTGAGGCATTTAGGCCACCGCCCAACGATAAAGCCATTCAAGTGCACCCCCAAGCACAAAGGGATAGTAGAACTATGGCATGTGGGAGACGTGGTGAACATAAGGCCTTATGCTTAAGCCTTTATGCTTATGGAATTATGCATAAAGCCTCTATCCATAAGCCTTAAGCATAAATCTTCTATGCATAAAGCCTACGGGGCTTAAGCATAAAGCCTCTATGCATAAAGCCCTGTGATTAAGTCTTTATGCATAAATGCCTTATGCTTAAGCCTTTTTGCATAAGGCCTTTATTCATAAGGCCTTATGCATAAATCTTTGAGGATTAATCGTAAAGACTCTTTGCATAAAGGCTTCATGCATGAAGCCATAATGTATCTTGTATAAGGCTTCATGTAATAAGCCCTTATGCATAAAGGTTTCATGCATGAAGCCATAATTCATGTTGCATAGGGCTTCATGCATTAATACCTTAAGCATAGAGGCTTCATGCAATGACGTGCTTAATGGGTTTGGATGGGTTTTGAGACATGGTTTTACATGCATAACGACCAAAATCTCAGCAGCTTCTATGTTTTGATCATTTAATTAATGGTTTCTTTAATTACTGGTGTTGTCAATTACTGATGTAGACCCTATTTTAATCATTTAATTAAAATTCTTAATGGTTTTATTAATTACTGGTGCAGACCCTGGTTTTGAATGTAGAGCTTTTGTTAATTATAGTTTTCTCACGCATAAACAAATGTAGACCTATGCATAAATGAATGCACACTAGTTTTGTTAATTATGCTTTACAATAATCGGGCTACATTAATTAAGGTGTTAATACAAATATTTTCCTCAAAACTTTTAAAAACCCTTACTAATTAAACTAGGGAGCTTACCTGGGAAAAACTCTAGGTTCGATTGGCAAAGATGTGGGGCAGCTCTCGCGACGTCAAGAGCAGCTCGCGAGATCGACAGCAGCAGCTCGATCGATCTCCACAGTGAAAAATGGCGACAAGTGCTGCAACGACAGTGACAGATGGCAACAAGTCTTGTGAATAACTCCAAAAACGCTAAGAAAAGGACAGTAGATAATCAAAGGAGGGAAAAGTTTAGGGAACTTTAGGGTGCACATATCCTAGGCGAGATATGTGGCAGCGACATTCTTTTTTCTTTTAAGACTAGAATTTAATTCGAGTGGCACCGATATTAATTTTCACTTTTAATATCTCGCCCGAGATATTATAAATATATAAATTTTCAATTCTAATTAAGTATCTCGCCCGAGATAAGATAAATATATAAAGTATTAATTCAATTTATGTATCTTCCCTGAGATAATCTATAAATATATAATTAATTCGATTTACCTATCTCATTAAAGATAAGATAAATATATAATTAATTCGATCTACGAATCTCACTGGAGATAAAATTAATATACAATTAATTTTATTTACGTATCTCACTCGAGATATGGTAAACACATAATTAATTCAATTTTGGATCTCACCGAAGATACGATAAATATATAATTATCTCGCCTGAGAAACCTTTTATCAATTTTCATATCTCTCCCAAGGTATAAATATACATGTTGTGTTGGCATGCCACCATGACTGGGCAATCTAGTTAGCATATCTAGCTATCTTGACCGAGATGCTGACTAGATTGCCCAATCATGTTGCCATGTATCTCATCCGAGATATTATGTGGCTATTTTTTCCGAACCTACGTGGCCGACACATTCCTCACCCGAGATATGTGGCCGCAGCAACCGATTGGTCATTTTAAACTCACCCGAGATACCCTAGACACACGGATTCGCGAGCCTCAAAAATGTTAGAAATGCAAGCAAGAGTGGGCTATGGTAGATCAAATATGAAGAAAGACATGATTAAGCATGTGATTAGTACAATTCACTCAATGCAATAGAGTAGGAATGGGAGATCAAATACCAACACATTTTCATTAGGCCAATGCCTCAATTTATAGCTTTTACACCCATAAGGCGACAAGCACCTGCTCCCCATTTCTCCTTAATGCCACCTCCCCTACATCTGGGGGCACCTTTTCCTAGAATCTTTCCACACACCAAAATTCACTCATGCTACCCTTGATTCTCTCATCCAATAGATTCTTCTCACCTTTTCACTGCTACCCGCTCAATTACGGACTAACTTTTACAATCTCTAGCTAAGGGCTTGTTCCCGCACACACCCATTCACTTGCATATTTCAACACCTCTCCTCAAGTGAATAATTCTAGCACATGTGGACCCTATACCAAGTTTCCCTCTTACTTGGTAGCCCGCGACCAGTGCCTCAAGTTCCTAACTCATAGTCCTTGACACTCTCCCTCTATTTGTCCAAGGCTACTACAAGTGCCTGTAACTTGGAACTAAAGTGCTCACACATACATCTACCAAATGGCCTACATCATCGGTGGCTCAGAGGTGGTTTTACTCTATTGGGGCAGGTAATTACATTGGGTTGTGGGGTTCCTCTCTTTCTCTCTCAGAGAGGATGTTTTGACTCCTCTACCTTATGAGTCTCCATGAAGTTTGCCAATGCCGATCCTTCTTCATTTGGTTTACTATAGCAATCTCTAGCCATGTGTCCTCGCTTCCCACAGTTGTGGCAAGTGAAAGTCCTTCCTCCTCCCCTTCCTCTTCCTCGTCCTCGTCCTCATGGGAGGCCTCCTTGTGGTGTAGAGTGCTTTCTCCTCTCCGGTTGTTGGGTCCAATCCTTTCTTCTCTTTGACCTTCCTTCTTATGTCTATGTTTAATGTGTATTGGTCTTTTATATGTTTCTGGTGTTTGGTAGGTAGAGATCATTAAATGTGTTTCTATTCAGTCTTTTACCTTTTTATGGTGTGTAGGTCTTGCACTAATCATCTCTATTTGTCCTAAAAAAAATGTTTTCTATAGTGCCGTTGGAGGCAAAAATAGCGATGCTGATGTTTTTTATCAGCGTCGTTGAGCGACAAAAATAGCAACAGTGATTTTTTTACTAGCGCCACTGAGCGGTGCAAATAGTGACACTGATGTTTTAACACTGCTATTGAGCGACGAAAATAGCGATGTTGATGTTTTTTGACAGTGTCGCGTTGAGCAGCGAAAATAGCATGGGATAGAGGGGTAGTTATAACGTGGGATATAGCAATGGTTATAGTGCTTATAGCGGCGTGTACACCAAAAAAGCACTCAGTTGGTGATAGAAGAAAGTAGCAACAATCGAAGACAAAATGAAAAGAATCAAGTATCTAATGGGGTCTCTCTCTCTCCCTCTATGATCCCTTCAACCTCTCACACTGTGCTGGCTTCTCTGCAACACTTGGCAAAAAGAAAACATAGGAACTCAAGCCTGCAACAAAAAGATTTGCAGGAGACCACTTTACTGTAGTCCTGGCTCTCCTCTCTCTGGTGGGTACTCCAGCCTCACCTCTACTTGGAGAGTCTCCGAAAAATGAATCAATTCTTCCCTTCCAAGCTCGTCGTTGCCTTGCTTTGCTCTAGAACTTGCATAGCTCATCTCCCACATTAATCCATGCACTTACTATTTTTGATTTGCGCACATGCGCCTTATCTATTTAGCCGCCACGCTGCTTTTGGCCACTGGGATCCATTTCACACCAACAAACATACATATCATCCATCTATACATAATTTTTTGAATGGGCTATGGATTCACCACACACAATGTGCCCCTCTCTCTCACCCTCCCTCTACTCATTCTCTCACCTACGATATATTCTCCCTCTCCCCGTCTACATATAGAAGCCTCTCTCTCTCTCTCTCTCTCTCTCTCTCTCTCTCTATATATATATATATATATATATATCTTTATCTATCTCTCTCTTGCACGCGCGCGCAACTCCCTCTCCCTCTTGTTCTATGCACAACTACCTCTCTCTCTCTCCCCCGAGCTCTGCATGATGACCTGTACAAGGTTTAAAAATCTTTGTCATTTTATGTCTACTAGTGGCATGACCCATCTCCGATGCGGGCAAGAGTATTCTGGTCATCATGTGAAGAGGAGAAAAAGGCCTTATATTTGAAGCCCACTTTGGGCCTCATGGTCATCAAATTTTGACAACCTACAATATCAAAGCTCCTAAAACACTTTTCTTTGAATAAGCACCAAACTTGGCATACGTATGTATCTAGCATTCCAAACCAGTGTAGTGGTGAAAACTAAACACATGTGAGAAAACCATTAAAACAATCTTCGAGTGGATGGATTATCTCTCCTTGGAAGCCTATACTCCTTGCCACCATCTATCCAAAAATATATATAGGATAACATTAGCTATTGGAAGATATAATTTTAAAGAATAAAAACGCTGAAAGATAGAAATTTAAAAAACTCATTCGGTGGACCAACATTTGAGACAAATGGCGTTTGAACAGGCTTGTAAATGGCAAATCATAAAACTCTATAATGTCCAATGCCTATGCATTGAAAATCTAACTTATCAGCTTTTCATAGTCTACAAATATTTCATGTACATAAAGCTGATCCACAATCTTTTGCAATCTTAGATAGAAAATTCCTAGGAGCCCAAATCTCTTGTCGTAAGCGTCTTGACCATACAAACTAGCAATAATCTAGGCTCCAAAATATAAAGATATTCCTTGTTTCACGAAAATGTATGAATAACAATTTATATTTACATTAAGACATAAAAATAAATAAAAAAATAAGTTTTATACCATAATACACATGTAGACTCTAATAGTTAGATCATTAGAGATGTTGTTGCTTGTCCTTCCCAAGATAGAGGGTCTACAATTGAGCCATTCAAAATTATATAGATTATGGTAAACAATGATGACTATATTATAGAAAACATTGAGACCATTCAACTCTTCATCTTATGTGAGAATTTACTCATTTTTGGGTATTTTCTTTTATTCTTTGGATTTATCTCATCCCAAAACTTGGATTAATCCAATTGGCCCATTGGAACCTTAATTGGACCATAATCCAATTTTTTTTGAAAATGTAGACCCTTAGGCTAAGGTCCCTTATACCATTTTCAATTAATTCCAAATGCACATTGGAAAGTTCATTTTAAACTTCTGTTTGAGGGGAATCCATTTTAGACACTAGGAGGATGGAATTCCCCTATTTTGAGACGGAGGTCTTGCATTACTTTGGATTGAAACTGAGGGTTGGTTAGAGGGTCTACCTCTGGGATTTTCCTGTTTTTGACGAAAAGGAACATGATTACTCTAGAAGAAAGGAGCTAGAGTCTGGAATCTTGGTTCCTGACTTCCGTGCCCCAAAAACCCTTATCCAAAAGAGTTGGGCAATCCATACTGCGATGTCCAAATCGTTGACAGTTATAGCATTTCACTTCTTTGTTCACGGGTGGAACTTCTGAAGTTGAATTCCAAGAGATTGAGTTCCGAAAAAAAGACCTTTCTTTCATTCTGGAACTTCCCATATCCTGAGTTTGACCTTGTTGTCTCTTAGGCAGTGGAAAGTTGGAATCACCTTCCGGAGCTAGCAATCTTTTGAAAGATGAGGGTGCTGGCTTTGGCGAGACCTTGACATCAAAGGCCTTGGCGAAATCCTTTGCCATCCGCACTGCTTTGGCCATGGAAACTGGCTTGGCATTCTTCACTAGGATATTTAAAGGTTCGTTCAATCCCCGAATGAACTTGGCCATCAGTTATTCTTCATTTAGCAGTGGCGAGTACTTGAGGAGGAGAGCGAATGCTTGGTGATACACTTCAATAGCTCTGCTCCCGTGGGTTAACTCTAATAGAAAGAGAGATATAAAGACTTAAAGAAAATAGAGTATACACTTAGCGAGCTTTATAATTTCCCCTCTAAAGCCTAATATTTTCAACGCATTCCCAGGGTTAACAAGAGCTACTACCATTATCTTACATCTACAAGTCAAGGTAGATACACCAAAAGGTCATACATTCAAGATATGAAGTAACGATGTCCAAATCTACAACTCGGACGGGCGCCCGTAATGGTCCGACAGAATATTTATGGCGATTCCCACTTCAAGAGTGTGTGGTAGTAAGTTAGGATGAAGTCCCAAGTGTCTACTTCATGTATATATTATGAGAGCTTTAGCATTTCATGTGCTAAGCACTTCATGGACTAAGCACTTCACGTCTTAACCATTTCACGGCTTTAGCATTTCACGTGCTAAGCCCTTCACGTACTAACTAAGCACTTCACGGCTTTAGCATTTCACATGCTAAGTCCTTCACGTACTAAGCACCTCACGTTTTAACCACCTCATGCATTGTTGTTTCACGACGTGCACTTTCACGAATTAAAGCTCATACCCACACACATCTGTATTGCTCACTTCCCTAACACTTTCTACACTTCACGGCTTTAGCATTTCACATGCTAAGCCCTTCACGTACTAAGCACCTCACGTTTTAACCACCTCATGCATTGTTGTTTCACGACATGCACTTTCACGAATTAAAGCTCATACCCACACACATATGTATTGCTCACTTCCCTAACACTTTCTACATCAGAATCCAATACACACACACACACACACACATACCCTGCTACCTCCGATATAAAAAATTCACTTTTTGGGTTTATATATGTATAAGGAAAGTTTTTTTGAGGATGGAAAAACTCAAAAAAATGAATATTTTTAAAAAACCAATTTTGGGGCCCCTCTTATGGGCGTGGTGATGCAACTTGTATTCATGAAGAGAGAGAGAGAGAGAGAGAGAGAGAGAGAGAGAGAGAGAGGTACGTACATGTATGTAATGGAGAGATGCAAATGCACACATGTAGAAACATTCATTTGTATGCTATAGGAATACATGAAAGTCCATGATTTCTATATTTGTGTCTTTTTCAAATGTATCTATCAAGCACGAAGGAAAGGAGAGACACATGGCGGAATAAGGGAAGAGGGCAGGAGGCGTGGTCACATGTAAGCCAAGGAGTGGACACTTTGTTTTTTGTACCACAACAACATGTGGGTCAGAACTAGATGCATACATGCACACTTAGTTACGCACATACATACATATGTATGCACATATGTAAAAACTTTATGTATGTGTTTACGCACATACATATGTATACACTTGCGTATGAACATATGCACACAAGTAAAAACTTTATGCCACAACAATGCGTGGGTCACCTAGTAGTAATGTATTAATGGAGAATAACAAAAGTGACCATGACAGTGGAGGATAATGATGTTAGTGAGGAAATGACATTATTAAAAAAATAATGTTAGTGTAGACTAATGAGAAATGCAAGTTAGCGAGAAGTGACGGAAATGTTATTTTATTGGAGACTAATGGGAAATCCATGCTAGTATGAAAACCTGTGTTATTAGAAAACTTACATTATCATCCAATCCCAAATAATTGGATATGCACATTATTAATCAATTTTGCATTATCGGAACACGTTATAGGCTGATACGTTATTGGTAAATTCACATTATTTGAAAACCATCGTTATTATTAAACCGACGGTAGAATGAAACCATCGTTACTGTGAAAACGGACATTAATACTATACTTTCTCAAAAAACACACATTACTGGAGAAAACTGTTGTCATTATTAAATTTTGTGTCAATAAAGTTATCACGTTATTGAGCTATAATATGTTACCGTCGTCTATAATGACTAATTCCAGTTACTAAATAATTTCAACAAATTCACATTATAAAGCACCCAATGTCTACTTTTGCTATTAATTTTAATGAAATATCCTTGGATTAAGGTTTTAATGTGCTGTAGACCGTAAACTCTTTAAGCTTTTAAACCTTTGACACACAAGATTTGGCAGATTCATGTTATTATGCAAATGTGATGGAAAGGTTTAATTTAATGAGATGAAGGTGAATTTTTTTTAAAAAACGAAGGGACTCCCACCCAGAGAGACACAAAAAGAAGACATAGTGAGACTGCGAGAAGCCATTCGACAGTGCCGATAATAAGTATGCAGTCGGGACCGTCCCGTACCCCACCCCGATAAAGAGTTGGTTACGATCTTGTTCCATCGTCGAAAAAGGGGGACACTCAAATCCCTACTTCAAGGGCACCAAACAGCCTGGCTACTATCCTTAGCCCTCCAACTGACTCCTCTGGACACAAAACCACCCTTCAAAACCCTCCCAACCTACCTTGCAAAGGGGGACACTCAAATCCCTACTTCAAGGGCACCAAACAGCCTGGCTACTATCCTTAGCCCTCCAACTGACTCCTCTGGACACAAAACCACCCTTCAAAACCCTCCCAACCTACCTTGCAGAGTCCTCCAATTGTCATAGATCTCCAAAATCTTTGTTCATTCGTCAAATAGCCTTAGCAACTGACCACCACTGACTCCTTGTTGACCAAAATCCTCTCCAGCTGACTCCTCTCAGTTTACTATGAGCAGCAGCTGACTAAAAATGGATTCAGAATATTGAAGTATAATCCCACCCAAAACCTGTCCTCCTGGCTCCTAAGAGATTCCCCCACATCATCTAACCTTCCTCCCACGATGCCAAGACCTTCCTGGACCCCTTCCTGCTGTTCTGTTCATTGCGTGCTGACCTCTGAATGTACCTGATTGGGAACTTATTGAGCAGTTAGAATTAGCACCGGCTGACTTAGCTGTCTCTCATGATGTAGGACATTGACTCAGTGAGCACTAACTTCATGTGTTCCAGTGTCACCTTGGCACTTCAAACACCATTCTTTACAAATTATTATGTACACTTGTATCTACAACAAGACATGATCCAGCATTTCAATTCCCTTGTGGATCAAAGGGATATAGCATCATCTTCCTCGGCCATCTAGCTCACTTCATCCAACCACCTGGATCAACACAAATGCACATACTTTTCAATTAGCATTACAGCCCCACACCTCACAAATGGCAACTTCACCCAAACATGTCCCCTGTCAGCCTTCTTTCCATCTTCTCCACTCTTTGTTAGTTCAGAGTACTCCATACAACTCAGAACACTTCACATCTCTCTATAATTCCATTAAAATTACAAAAATATCTCCATTCTCCACATTATCAATCCGAATTCTAGGATCAACCTAGGCACTGACATTCAAACAACTTAAATCATCAACTTGTTGCTCGCTTTGGACACTATCCATAGCTTCCTCTTTCCACTGTTCGCTCACAGCATCTAAACACTCATCATCACACACCCCCCCTCTTCATCGAACTCAATTTCAACAACAACCTCTTCACTGGCATCCATAGGACCCAAAATAGCAATTTGTTGCACCTCTTCATTAGAATCTTCAGCTCCCTCATCCCACAGCCTACTCATAGGATTGAGACACTCGTCTTCACTGACACAAACCTCAACATCCACAAGGGAATTCACCTGCTCAACAACACTCAGATCCTCAAATTCTTCAAACAAAATAGGGACACCCGCAAAGGAATCATCCACCAAGACATCACTATCCACATCACTATCTATATATTCAAGAGCATACGATTACCCAACCATGCCAACATCATTGCCTGCATCTTCAAAGAAGAATGACAACCCTAACAGGACTTCTCATTTTCTACCACATCACAAATCAGATGTGCAGATTCCATATCAGTATCATCTGATGAACTTACCCTCACATCTCATGCTCCCCTGTCATCTCTGCACATTAGGGATCACTTGTCCCTCCATAATAGACTTGCCAATCATTGAGCATTCTTCTTTCACTTTGTCAGTATTCTCTTCCAATTCTAGGTCCACAGCTATACACCCTCCATTCTCCTCAACCTCACAAACACTTTGGTCCATTACCTTTGCATCCTCCGACACAGTACTCACAAAGGTATCTGCAACAAACATACCATCCCTGTCATGACATACATCGTGCAAGTCAAGTGCATCAGCTCTACTGGGCCTAGTGGGTAACACACTCAAACTAGCCCTCTGTGTCTCAGCTTCCTTTCTTGATATAGGGCCACCTTTATAGCTTTCACGAACCTAAGTGGGTCTTTTACCTCCAATTTCTCCTTGATCCTTCCATTCAGCCCTTCAATAAACCTATGTTTCTTTAAAAAGTTAGGAGGATTCTGATTTTCTCCCAAAGTTTTCAGCATCCTCCTCCATGAAGCTTCAAACCTGTCACCAAAGTCTGACACATCTTCATTCTTTTCTTCACTCAACTTGGTCAGCACTCTCGACAAGTCCTCTAGAGTTTCAGCCTTTCCATACTTTCTTGACAGGGCTTCTCTCAATCTTTCTTGGCTTCCTTTGTTAGCATTTGTGGCTTCATACTCATACCAATCCAAGGCAGCATCCTCCCACAAAAAACTCACCCTAGTTCCAACTTGTAAGCACCATCATCTCTATTTTGGCCCTCAAAGCTACCAATTCAACACTCCTCATAAACAGAGTGACACCTTCACTTTCCTCACCTCTGAATACATCATTTCCAAGACAAGCCATTGGCCTTTAGTTGATCAATGAGTGGACACCAACCTACTGACCAAATCCCTTCAAAAAAGCCTTCTGATCGTCAGTGGGGGCACCAAACAATGTGTGGCGGCTGGGTGATGCCTCTACTACATAACCTATAGGCACACAAGAAGAAGACATAGAGGGCCCGGCACTAGGGACACTCAAATCCCTACTCCAAGGGCACCAAAAAGCCTGGCTACTATCCTCATCCCTCCAGCTGACTCCTCTAGACCCCAAAACACCCTTCAAAACCATCCCAACCTACCTTGTTGAGTCCTCCAATTGTCCTCCCAAAACAACATAGATATGTAAAAGCTCTGTTCATTCATCAAATAGCCTCACTAGTTGATCACCACCGACTCCCCCGCTGACCAAAATCCTCTCCAGTAGGCTGAGCTGACTACCAATAACAACTGACCAAAAATAAATTCAGAATGCTCAAGCACAATCCAACCCAAAACCTATCCTCCTAGCTCCTCAGAGATTCCCCCGCATCAGCTAAACTTCCTCCAACGATCCCAAGACCTTCATGGACCCCTTCTTGATGTCTTGTTGATTGCCTTCTGACCTCTGGCTTGACTATGCCTGATGGGGAACTGATTCGACAATTGGAATCAACACCAACTGACTCAACTATCTCTCTTGAATCAGGATCCTCCTTCCTCGTGTCCTATGTCTTCCTCCTACCCTTAGGAACCTCTAAATTGATCACGATATCCAATTACACACCCTCTGCTGACCACAATAGGCTCACAACTAACTGTCTTCTATCCAGAACTGACTCCGACTATTGAAACTGACTCTCCTAACTCAACCAATCAGACCCTCTCTTCCTTATGTCCGCAAACACTCCCCCAGATCCTCAAGACACAATAACCACACAAGGATTCATCAATCTGGGCACTCAACGGACTCCAACTGACACACAGCTCACCCTAGAAACCCTTCAGTCCACCAAACAGGCCGGCTGCTATACTGCGTGACAAACTAACGGACCTCACAGTCAGCATAACTCTCATACATTTTCCCTGACCCCACCCAAGCAAGAAAAACCAAACACTTCACATCATCAACTAATGATTTCTCATTTCCAACTGACCTTCAGCTATGACACAACTAACATTCTCTGCTGGCATTGATTGAGTTAGCACCGACCCAGCAGTAACTTATCAAATCATTAGACAGACATCCTCAGGTGCTTCATCACCATAAACTCAAAGAAAACAACACTTTAACACAACTAAACACTACATATCCATGCACAACTTACACAGCTGACACCAACCCAACACCCAAACTATTTTAGATAGATAAACAAAACATAGACACTACAAGAGAAGGCATCATTGGCGGTTTTTATTTACAACGTTTTAGTGGAGTTTTACGTATGCCGTTATAAGAATCGTTATGAGTGTCGTTGAGTGGTGCTGGTTGGATAAGTGTCACTATTAACGCCATTATTAGCGGAACTAGTTAAACACCACTATAAGCATCGCTCAACAATGCTGTAAAAATGGCGGTATAAGCGCCGCTGAGCAACGGTGGGAAAAAAATAGTGTTGAAATTAAGTAGAAATAAAAACTTAAAATAAATTAAAATCCAAAAAAGTTGACAAACATCCAAATATTTTTGAAATAAAACAACAAAATCATCACATCATTATACAAACTGATTAATGTGTACATATGTTATGATGATATATATTAAATTTGTACCATCATCAAATCCATCTTGCAATAAATCTATGCATGCTAATTGGTCTATCTCTAAATCCATCATTTCGATGGTTGTCTCCTTCTTACGTGTACCTACACATAAAAGAGAGAACTATTGATAAAATATTAATTAAAAACTATAACAAATATCTATAAAGGCAACACATCTCTCCATGTCATGGACCATGTTAGATTAATAGATACACACTCTTTTGTAAATAAATATATCCCTAACTCCTCATTGGGAAACACTAATTCCATATCTCTCAATCCCCTCATCCACAAATTTGACCATGAAAAAGTTCACCAGAGGTAGAATTCTAAAATAAAGAAGAAATTGAGAAGTTACATAAAGAAACATGAAAATGTTTCTATGTTAACACCTACAATAATTTCTTGCAATTTACGTACCCATCCTTATTACCGTCTAGCATAATCCTAGCAACATGTTGATAAGGAAGGGGTGCACACCAAAGACCATCCCATTAGACCATCCACGAAGAACATATGCACGAGGGAGATTAAGACAAGAACGACATGAATGCATACATTGTCAATATACGATTCAAGACAGACATGAATGTAATACTATCGATCAATCAATTCAATATTACTATCAAAATTTCATATATGTATACAAGGGAGTCCATATCTCGAAGTAGCCCATGGCTTCAGTTTACAAAAAAATATATACAATCACATCCTCAATATGGAATGTGATACTATAAGTCTGAGTACTACTCAGACCCAGATGATGACTCGGTGCTCCCTCCATGCTCAGATGAGCTCACATCGGTCGGAATGTCCGATGAGTAGTGCTCACGTCCACCCTCTGCAGTGGCGGCCGGTGGATCATCAGCAGCTTGTGCCTGTTCAAGTAATATATAGTATATAAGTATATATATATGTAATTCAATAAACCAAAATCATTCGTTTAGAATTTTCAAGTACCTGTCGACCGTATGGTCTCATGGCCATCTCAAACTGCGCGTCCGTAATACGTCCCTCGGCTCTGAAGATGGCCCACATGTCACGTCTGCTATGCCGGCGAGCATACGCAGTATCGTGGGTTGTGGGCTTCCTCCCCGTAACCCGTCGCTGTATCATAATCAACACAATTTGTAAGATTAAAACAATCATAGAATCAATGAATTAAGTAAACAATCAAATAAAGTGTTAAGATACTTACGAACTCTGCCTCCCATGACTCGACGCCGCCAGATCCGAAATGCGAAGATCCAATGGTCTCCATCTGGATCCGTCGTGCCTCCACATGCCTCCCATGACTCGATGAATTAAGTAAACAATCAAATAAAGTGTTAAGATACTTACGAACTCTGCCTCCCATGACTCGACGCCGCCAGATCCGAAATGCGAAGATCCAATGGTCTCCATCTGGATCCGTCGTGCCTCCACATGCTGCCTGCTCTTCACACCACCCTCTGCTCGTTTCTTTGCCTCCTTCCACTCGCATTTGTGCGCAGTGGTGGCAGGTTTCTCGGCAGGATAGCCACCCGCAGCTACATTTAGCCGGTCATCGTACACGAGTTTTTTAAGGTGAGATCTTTTATTACTTAAGATCTCCCTTATTCGCGTCCTTCCCCATACATCCGAGAATGTAGCATGTGGGGGATTGGGGTACCGACTATGTACAGCCTCTATCACCTCCCCAACTAATCGGCTATTTTGATCTTTAAATTTAATAAAACAATTTCTATATGAGTTTGATACTACCCCACGCATGTACTCCATTACCTCCCTCCCCCTCGCATCCATCACTATCCTGCCCCTATCCGTCACATCATAGCAGACCACTCTCTCCATCTCTCTCATCTCCTCCTCTTCCGAACTGTCTCCTCTAACTCTTCTCCCTCTATCTCCTCTCTCACTGCGTGCCCTACTACCTCCCCCACCTCCCCCACCAAAGCACCCGCCGCCGCATCCTCCACTCCCACTCTTCCTACTGGTGGAGTCACGATTGGGGGATTGTCTACGTGACGGTGGCTGTGAGCCCTGACGTGACGGTGGCTCTGAGGGAGCACGTGATGGTGGCTGTGAGGGTGTACGTGAGTGTGTCTGGGACGAGGTATGTCTCCTCGGTGGACGTGGAAGAGGAGAAGCTGCATGCCGTCTTGTCAGACTCGGAGGAATAGACGGCACTGGAGTGCCCTGGATACTCGCGGTAGGGGTATAGACACCAGGCAGGGAAGGAGGGGGATGGGCATACATATACTCTGTAAGCTCAACCGGACCAGGATGGCGCCCAAAATGATTGAGCATCTCCATCAGCCAATTGCTATACGCAAATGGATCGGATGAAGAACCTGGAATATCCATAAAGAACCTGCAAACAAACATCTTCATGTACATCATGGGCTGTCTCTTGACTCACACAAATATCATCATTCAAGTCAGTTGTGTTGCCTGCAAATCATGAATTCTGAAACGCAGTCTCGTGTATACACCCATGCAGAAATGCGTGTATACACCCGTAAAAAAACGCGTGTATATCCGCGTGAATAGACTCTGCAGACAGAGTACACGCGCTTTTACACGCGTTTCTACACGCGACCTGCGAAATTTTTTTTTCAAAAGGACCGACCTCCGACAAAGACAAAGTGTCCTTATAAAAGGACCATTGTCGCCCCTGTCAGAATCATTCACCCAATCGTGTGCACGGAAGCAAAAGGACGGAGACAAACCCAAAAAGCAAAGAGCAAATAGCATAAACAAATCAGAGGAAAGAGACAAGGCACAGGACAAACTGACTCACCTCTGAAAAAGTAAGTCTTCTCTGCTCCTTCTCTGCTCCCTCCTTCTCCCGTGTGTGCTCCTTCTCTGCTCCCTCCTTGCACTTAGGTTTCGTTACTGTTGGAAGAGGCGAAAACGAAAGCAGTGTTGATATGTTAGTTCAAAATCTATATTTGGGGAAGGCGGGCTATTTTTAGTTTGAACATACCGTCGTGTTTATAAACGCGTGTATATTCGCGTGTATGATATTTTAGCTGCGTTTATACACGCGTTTTGCAGGAATTACCTGCGTTAATACACACGTTTTTTAGGAAGTAGCCGCGTTAATACACGTAATTTTTAGGAAATAGCCGCGTCAATACACGCGATTTTTACACTTTCATTAAAAACATATTATGATTTTGTGTTTTCTGGTTTGTACATAGGATGTCATCAACCTCTTCAAGCAGTTCTGGGGAAGATGAGACAATGCGTCATCGTAATCGCGATGTGTGGTTGGGACAACGGATCAAATGTATGTGTAATCGATGTCAAGGATGCATTGTACGAGCACGTCGAATTACCTTGAATCACATCTCCATGTATGGAGAATGGAATCAAACAGGTTTAGAGGTGAGTAGATGTAAATTGATGGTATTCAAATGACTCATGGTATCCAAATTAAATTAATAGAGATGTAATATATAAACTCTAATTGAAGCAAGATGCAGTACCACACCCTAACATGGTACCCTACGCGCGACGAGAGCACGTAAAGCGTCGACGAGATGATGCTAGAGCTTCGGGATCTATTGTCAGAGATGAGTGGGAAAGGGATGACAATAGCCCTGCACCCCACGAAGTTGTGGAAGAGGAGGTGCTTGATGATATGGTGCGGAATCTTTTTAAGGATGATCCCAAAGTTATGGACGACGATGATATGGAACAAGAGCATCTTTATAAGGCTTCATCGACACCGGTGTTTGAAGGGTGCACATTCTCTGTTTTACGTGCTTCACTTGAACTACTTAATATACAAACAGTTTATGGATGGAGCAATGCAAGTCTTGACGCATTATTGAAGTAAGCATTCTAACTTACAAATTTGAATTAGTGCTTTAAGGTTTAGGATTTAAGACTAATTATAATTGATGATATTGGATTAAAGGTCACATAGAGCAATCCCTTGTGTAGGTACTCCATTTTTTTTCGGCTGCCATATTGGACCCATCTTAAGATCAACCATCTTGATCCCATGCACATCTTCAAGAATGTGGGATCTGGTATTTGGGAACATATTATTGGTAAACGAGACAATGTTAGCGTACGTGAGGACTTGCGGGTCGCAGGACGTATGCGTCAAGCTTGGCCACGAGAGGTGGGTGGGCACGTTCGTCTTCTGCCTGCACCATGGATTATATCAAAGAAAGAGGAGAAGCAGGTAAATCAGGCCATCACCACTTTGCGTACTCCCACTGGATGCATGAGATCATTGAAGGGAGCCTTTACAACCACTAAGAAAAGAGGCGTTGAGCAACTATATGGGTTGAAGTCCCACGATTGGCACAAGATGCTTCAAGTAAGTGTTTTCCAAGTCTTGTACGTACGTTGAAATTAAATTTTGTAATGCCATAAACCATACATACATGTGCTCTTATGTGCGCAGTTCATACTACCTACTAGCATCGACCATTGTGCAAATAAGAGTTTGAAAAAATGTATTTATAAGATGGGCGAGCTTGTGAGGTATGTAAAACCCATGCTCAGATCACCCTTTATTATACCTTGCAAAATGAACGTGCATGAGGTATAACGTACTATTTATTTATTTTTCAGATATGTTAGTTCCAAAGCAATTGATCCAGCCACGTTGGATGATGCGCGTGTTATGGCAGTGGATGTAAGATTCCTCACCCACCCCCTCTTTGATGTCTAGTATCTTCCCCTGTAATCAATCCCTCTTCAGAAATATAAAGACCTTGTTTATAACTGTTTTAACCTAAAGAGAGAAAATATTCTAGAGAGAGAATATTCAGATTTTGAATATTTTTGGATAGAAAAATATCTCACCTTATTAAAATGAATCCCCCTGAAACAGAAATTCAGAAAGAATTTTCCAATGTGCAATTGGAATTAATTGGAAATAGGTATAAAGAACCTTAGTCTAAGGGTCTAGATTTTTCAGAAATTTTTAGATTATGGTCCAATTAAGGTTCCTATGGGCCAATAGCATCAATCCATGTGTAGGGAGGAGATAAATCCAATTTGTAAAAGAAGATACCCAAAAATGAGTAAATGCTCACATAAGATGAAGAGTTGAAAATGTACAAGGTTTATTAGTAAAAAACTATGAGCAATATTAAAAATATGAGATATTTTGGGTATCCAAAAATGAGTAAATGCTCACATAAGATGAAGAGTTGAAAATGTACAAGGTTTATTAGTAAAAAAACTATGAGCAATATTAAAATGATTCCATTATGACACATATGTAAGGAAGGGGAGTTCTTTAAAGGAGGTGCATATTTCACATAAGATGAAGAGTTGAAAATGTACAAGGTTTATTAGTAAAAAACTATGAGCAATATTAAAATGATTCCATTATGACACATATGTAAGGAAGGGGAGTTCTTTAAAGGAGGTGCATATTTCACATGCTTGAATGAGTTTTAAACTCATAAAAATGGAGATATTTCATCTCTCCTCTCTCCTCATTCAAGTCTAGTTCCAAAAAGTTAGCTTAACTGACCTAAAAATGGTCAAAAAGTGACCAAACTGACTTGGAAAATTCTACAATCAGTTTGTTTGGTTAGGAGCTCAAATTTTCCTATAAATAGAAGCCTCCCCTTGTTAAAAAAAATATAGTGTCTTATGCTTTGTTACTCTACTCCACCTAAGCCAAAATATATAGTGTCTTATGCTTTGTTACTCTACTCCACCTAAGCCAAAATATATAGTGTCTTATGCTTTGTTACTCTACTCTACCTAAGCCAAGAACTGTGAATTCTTTAATAATTCACTAGTTTTTGATACTTCTCTCTTTCTTCAATCCCCATTGGTGGCTCCATCAACATACTTAACCAATTGATTGGTTGGGGGTCTCTACCGTGATCAAAGAATCAAGCAAATTATAAGATAAGTATAGTGAATTTTGATCCTTTCTATAATTTCTCAATGATTCTCTCTTTTCAACCCCTCTCAAGCTTGAGAAGCTTAATTAGTATGGTTTTTGAAATGCTATTGAAGTTAATTAAGTAATGATAGTAAAGAATTACATAAGATTCCATTTATGTTTAAATTCTAATGGATTTTATGTAATTTCTCTCTCTCACTCAAGAAATGGTCATACTCATGACCCATTCTCAATCCAAATGAAGCTTTTCATAAAGCTTTTTCTTAATCCAAGATTAAGCTATGCTTGAGGCCAAATTAATGGCTTTTTTCTATGCTTTTAGTTTATGCATATTGATGATTCAATCCATTATGGATTGATGATCCAATTAGAGACCATTCTAATTATTTTCTTAATGATAAGCCTTATCCCTTAGAAAAAATTGAGACTTATCAGTCATAGTAGCGGAGCTATCGCAAAATTTTTATAGAAATTACGCATAAAATAATTTCATTCAAAGCATAAAAAGAGGACTTCCTACCATATTCTAGGAACTATCATCCTAGATTAATTAAAAGAATTTTATTATGCATGGAGATGTGGATGTATGCATGTAGATGTAGATGTATGGATGTGAGTGTGAATGTGGAGGTGGATGTATGCATGGAGATGTGGATGTATACATGTAGAAGTAGATGTATAGAAGAGAATGTAAATGGAGATGTAGATGGATGCATGTAGATGTAGATGTATAGATGTGGATGTGAATGGAGATGTGGATGTATGCATGTAGATGTAGATGTATAGATGTGGATGTGGATGTATGCATGTAGATGTAGATGTATAGATGTGGATGTGGATGTGAATGGAGATGTGGATGTATGCATGTAGATGTAGATATATAGATGTAGATGTGGATGTGAATGGAAATGTGGATGTATGCATGTAGATGTAGATGTATAGATGTGGATGTGGATGTATGCATGTAGATGTAGATGTATAGATGTGGATGTGGATGTGGAGGTGGATGTATGCATGTAGATGTAGATGTGGATGTGGATGTGGATGTGGATGTATGCATGTAGATGTAGATGTATAGATGTAGATGTGAATGTGGAGGTGGATGTATGCATGTAGATGTAGATGTATGGAGGAGAATGTGAATGTGGATGTGGATGTATACATAGAGATGTGGATGTATGCATGTAGATGTGAATGTACGCATATAGATGTGGATGTATGGACGTGAATGTGCATGTAGATGTGGATGTATGGATGTGGATGCATGAATGTACATGTAGATGTGGATGTGAAAATAGATGTATGGATGTAGATGTGGATGTATGGATGTGAATGTGGATGTGGATGTGGATGTGGATATATGTATGAATGTGGATGTGGATGTGGATGTATGGATGTGGATGTGGATGTGGATGTATGGATGTGAATATATGATATGTGATGTGAAGGAATCTGAAGTGATGAGATGGAAAATGATGTGATGGGATGAGTACACATATAATTGGAATGTGGGATAAGCAATGTGGATTGATGAGGGATAATGTGGAAAAATGAGAGTTAATATAGAAACTATATTTTGTGACTGTTTGTAAATGCTGTTTGTAAATGACTGTTTTATGTCAAGATTGCTGGGAAAGCATTGTGACCATCTTGTGATTAAGGTTGTGAAGACCTAACTGATAAAGTTACAACTGCGACGGAGAGTCAATGAAGGACGTCTCGCGTAGCAAGGTCGGCCGAGGTCTTGACCAGCCTCGGTGCGATTAAAATGGTGAGCTTTCGGTACGGTGGATGAGGGGCCAAGGAAGCGGCCTATGAGTGAAGCGTTAGGTCACCTGCGAAGGATCCTAGAGGGTGCTGACCATATGGTGCTCGGGCTCTGGGTCGCCTAGGATACCCACGTGTGCATCGAGGAAGATATTGGAACAGAGTTGGAGTTGTTTTCTGAAATCGGGCATGGATCTGGTTGATTGACCTTGCTGGTCTTCAATGGATGAGTCCATGGCTCTTTATATGGATCTGTTGGTTGATCTTGCTGATCTTCAACGAGAGTCCATCTTGATAAGTGATTATATTGCCGAGTATTATGGGCTAGGGATTAGGAAACGGCCCCTGTGTGGACAGGTGGTGAGCGTCCTAGTTGCCAATGATGCCATAGATACTCTGATGAAGGAATGATGGGAAAATTAAGAATCAACCGGATAAATTGGAAGATTGTGATCAGTGGTACTATGGTTTTATCAAAGGATTGTTTTAAACTGGTTGAATCTGTGAAAAGGCAATTTCATATTGGGTGTGTGAGTGGTGTGACTAGTTTTATTTTGCATGAACATCCGGCTAGGGGGCCTTGGAACTCTTTTCCTTGGTACCCGGGACAAAACCTAACCAAATTCTTAATTGGATCCCATCACTACAGTGGTGGGCGGTTGGCTAACCCATGGGACTGGATGGAGTTAGGCTGGACTGATGGATCCGCAAATCGAGACTCAAACTTTTGTTTTTACGATAGATAAAATAAATCCCGGACAGTAACTGTTCTATGGATAGGAATCAACGGCTGTGCCTCTTGAATGGGAAAAAGAGCGTTGATCCCAATGATCCAAGTACAAGTTTCTTCCTTGATCTGACCAAGTATCTTATAGATGTAATTGGATCAGCTCGATCAGAAATGATCTTGACTACGTTAGAGTAAAAAATTATCCTGGTGGAATCACCCGTGCTTTCCGGTAAAGGAAGTTTTTCCAGGTTCAGTTTTGGAACAATCGACGGATTAGTCTCTTATCCAAATATCTGTGGGTGAGGCCCCGAATGTGGGACCCCTGTCCCGCGCGAGAAGTGCTACTTCTGCTGCTAGTATCCTGAATCTGTTGCTCGGTGGGAACAGGGATCTTACAGCTGGTATCAGAGCATTTGGTTAATAAAGATCAACTGAGAAGACAAATATATCAAAAATTTATCAAGAAACACAAAAAGGTTATAATTGTGTGAGTAATTCATACAATTTGATATTCAAACTAAAATTCGTAATTTGGTAATTGGGTCTTCAGATGAAAGTACCGCAATTATATAGAATCCCTGACTTGCTTGAGGCCTAGACATGATAGTATTTACCTTATAATTCCAAGGACCGTGACTACCCGTATATACCGAGAGTATACTCCAGCTCTTTACTGACAGTATATACGAGTAAATCTAAGACTTGAAATTATAAGCGTTAATGCTATCTAGATGATGATTTCGAATATGATTGATATGATTTTCAATTCTGTTTGAGAATTGATGAATTGATTTGGATTCTGATTGAAAATGCTGATTGAAAAATGTTGATTTTTAAAAAATTAGTTGAAATATAATGAAACCACAATGAGGGGGAATGGGACGAGTCCCTGTGATGATATTCATAACTAGAATGATGATAATGAATGCAGCAAATCACTATGAGATTAGTGGGTTGTGCTGTCAGATTGCTACTGTTAATACTTGACCGGTAGATCAAGTTTAAGGGATGTCAAATTGAGAACTAGCTTAACTGAAATTCCCATGAAGGAATGTTCAGAAGGAAATTTTTCAGTCTATTGGACCATTATCATGTTAAAGATATGAATGATAAGATCTGAATGAATTGTTATTTAATTATGAGTTCTATATAAGGGATATTCATCCCAGTATTCTGTTGGGTTGACTAGAATATAAGGAACCCCAGAATAAAATTGGATCTTAAGAAAAAGAGTTGTCCTCTACCTTGCAAGATGAGGACATCTCACACTTTTTAAGTGGGGTAGGATGTAAGATTCCTCCCCAGCCTTCAAGGTATACAGGAGTAAGAATCTCCCTTTTTGATCTTATAATTATTCCCTCTCTAAAATAAAAGAAAGTTTCTGTTTAAAAAAGGAAGACCCTTTTCCTAGAATACTTCTCAGGAGTCACGCCTATTTTAAGGATTCAGAACAATGAGTTCAGAAGTGAAAATCGGTGTTTTGGATACCAAGGTTTTGGTTTTCATTCGAGTACGGCCCAAAAGAAGTTCTTTATCTCTTGGGGAGTATAAGAAGTTATCCCCCAGATATTGTGATCCTTATATCTGAATTCAATGAAAGTAGGTGACTTAGCCTACAAGTTTCTTTTATCTCCTCATCTCAAAATTCTTAATGCCTTCTATAGAAAAATGTGTCAAACTCAAATCTTGGAAAGACGGTAAAACTTCAGTGGCAAGTTACCGTTGGCTTCTAGGTTACGCTAGCTCCTTCCTTTATATAAGTCGTAACTTTTACTTGTCGCTCACAGTAATCTTACTCCCATCAATCTCCTTTCTTTCTTAATCTCCTTCATGGCTTGGCAACAGGAATTAGTTTTATCCCTGATGATTTCTCACCTTCAAGACGCAAGAGAGTCTGTGAAGAAAGACTTTATAGAACAGTATGAGCGCTCACTTTTTCCTCACCTAAGAACTTCTGTAGCGCAGACCAAATGGCGGACCTATCAAAACATAACTAGGGTAACACCCTGGGGTCAGCAGTACTTTCGTAACAATGTCCGCTTGGCCATGGTTATTGAAGCTTTGGGTTTGGGTCCCCGATACTACTGCGTCATGAGATCAAGGCATCTTGGGTTTTCTGAGCGGGTCTTCTTACTAGCGTGTTTTCTTTCTCATGAGAAGATATGCCTTTACCCCGTTTTTGGCTTGCCTCTCAGAGGTCCTTTTGTTAGATCACCTCATACCACTGAGATAGGTGCGGTAATAACCAGCTGAATCATTCCCATAGATGAGTTACCCTATACTTGTGCAGCTTGTGAGTGCTGCTTTTGTGACCATATGATGGACGGGCTTATGGAAGTGTAAAGAGTTCTTCTACCTTTCCTGTATAAGTTCCGAGAATAAATAAATTTTAAATCTTGTTCTTATCTTGCTCTCTTTGAGACTTTTCTTGGTGGTTAATCTTGATTAAAATTTTTCTCTAAGTCTCATATTCGTGCATCTTACGAAATTACCCTAGTTTACGAGATGAGGACATCTCGCGTTTTTTAAGTGGGGTAGAATGTAAGATTCCTCCCCCACCCCCTTTTTGATGTCTAGTATCTTTCCCTGTAATCAATCCCTCTTCAGAAATATAAAGACCTTGTTTATAACTGTTTTAACCTAGAGAGAGAAAATATTCTAGAGAGAGAATATTCAAATTTTGAATATTTTTGGATAGAAAAATATCTCACCTTATTAAAATGAATCCCCCTGAAACAGAAATTCAGAAAGAATTTTCCAATGTGCAATTGGAATTAATTGGAAATAGGTATAAAGAACCTTAGTCTAAGGGTCTAGATTTTTCAGAAATTTTTAGATTATGGTCCAATTAAGGTTCCTATGGGCCAATAGCATCAATCCATGTGTAGGGAGGAGATAAATCCAATTTGTAAAAGAAGATACCCAAAAATGAGTAAATGCTCACATAAGATGAAGAGTTGAAAATGTACAAGGTTTATTAGTAAAAAACTATGAGCAATATTAAAAATATGAGATATTTTGGGTATCCAAAAATGAGTAAATGCTCACATAAGATGAAGAGTTGAAAATGTACAAGGTTTATTAGTAAAAAAACTATGAGCAATATTAAAATGATTCCATTATGACACATATGTAAGGAAGGGGAGTTCTTTAAAGGAGGTGCATATTTCACATAAGATGAAGAGTTGAAAATGTACAAGGTTTATTAGTAAAAAACTATGAGCAATATTAAAATGATTCCATTATGACACATATGTAAGGAAGGGGAGTTCTTTAAAGGAGGTGCATATTTCACATGCTTGAATGAGTTTTAAACTCATAAAAATGGAGATATTTCATCTCTCCTCTCTCCTCATTCAAGCCTAGTTCCAAAAAGTTAGCTTAACTGACCTAAAAATGGTCAAAAAGTGACCAAACTGACTTGGAAAATTCTAGAATAAAAAAATATAGTGTCTTATGCTTTGTTACTCTACTCCACCTAAGCCAAAATATATAGTGTCTTATGCTTTGTTACTCTACTCCACCTAAGCCAAAATATATAGTGTCTTATGCTTTGTTACTCTACTCCACCTAAGCCAAAATATAGAGTGTCTTATGCATTGTTACTCTACTCTACCTAAGCCAAGAACTGTGAATTCTTTAATAATTCACTAGTTTTTGATACTTCTCTCTTTCTTCAATCCCCATTGGTGGCTCCATCAACATACTTAACCAATTGATTGGTTGGGGGCCTCTACCGTGATCAAAGAATCAAGCAAATTATAAGATAAGTATAGTGAATTTTGATCCTTTCTATAATTTCTCAATGATTCTCTCTTTTCAACCCCTCTCAAGCTTGAGAAGCTTAATTAGTATGGTTTTTGAAATGCTATTGAAGTTAATTAAGTAATGATAGTAAAGAATTACATAAGATTCCATTTATGTTTAAATTCTAATGGATTTTATGTAATTTCTCTCTCTCACTCAAGAAATGGTCATACTCATGACCCATTCTCAATCCAAATGAAGCTTTTCATAAAGCTTTTCCTTAATCCAAGATTAAGCTATGCTTGAGGCCAAATTAATGGCTTCTTTCTATGCTTTTAGTTTATGCATATTGATGATTCAATCCATTATGGATTGATGATCCAATTAAAGACCATTCTAATTATTTTCTTAATGATAAGCCTTATCCCTTAGAAAAAATTGAGACTTATCAGTCATAGTAGCGGAGCTATCGCAAAATTTTTATAGAAATTACGCATAAAATAATTTCATTCAAAGCATAAAAAGAGGACTTCCTACCATATTCTAGGAACTATCATCCTAGATTAATTAAAAGAATTTTATTATGCATGGAGATGTGGATGTATGCATGTAGATGTAGATGTATGGATGTGAGTGTGAATGTGGAGGTGGATGTATGCATGGAGATGTGGATGTATACATGTAGAAGTAGATGTATAGAAGAGAATGTAAATGGAGATGTAGATGGATGCATGTAGATGTAGATGTATAGATGTGGATGTGAATGGAGATGTGGATGTATGCATGTAGATGTAGATGTATAGATGTGGATGTGGATGTATGCATGTAGATGTAGATGTATAGATGTGGATGTGGATGTGAATGGAGATGTGGATGTATGCATGTAGATGTAGATATATAGATGTAGATGTGGATGTGAATGGAAATGTGGATGTATGCATGTAGATGTAGATGTATAGATGTGGATGTGGATGTATGCATGTAGATGTAGATGTATAGATGTGGATGTATGCATGTAGATGTAGATGTATAGATGTGGATGTGGATGTGGAGGTGGATGTATGCATGTAGATGTAGATGTGGATGTGGATGTGGAGGTGGATGTATGCATGTAGATGTAGATGTATAGATGTAGATGTGAATGTGGAGGTGGATGTATGCATGTAGATGTAGATGTATGGAGGAGAATGTGAATGTGGATGTGGATGTATACATAGAGATGTGGATGTATGCATGTAGATGTGAATGTACGCATATAGATGTGGATGTATGGACGTGAATGTGCATGTAGATGTGGATGTATGGATGTGGATGCATGAATGTACATGTAGATGTGGATGTGAAAATAGATGTATGGATGTAGATGTGGATGTATGGATGTGAATGTGGACGTGGATGTGGATGTGGATATATGTATGAATGTGGATGTGGATGTGGATGTATGGATGTGGATGTGGATGTGGATGTATGGATGTGAATATATGATATGTGATGTGAAGGAATCTGAAGTGATGAGATGGAAAATGATGTGATGGGATGAGTACACATATAACTGGAATGTGGGATAAGCAATGTGGATTGATGAGGGATAATGTGGAAAAATGAGAGTTAATATAGAAACTATATTTTGTGACTGTTTGTAAATGCTGTTTGTAAATGACTGTTTTATGTCAAGATTGCTGGGAAAGCATTGTGACCATCTTGTGATTAAGGTCGTGAAGACCTAACTGATAAAGTTACAACTACTGACAGAGAGTCAATGAAGGACGTCTCGCGTAGCAAGGTCGGCCGAGGTCTTGACCAGCCTCGGTGCGATTAAAATGGTGAGCATTCGGTACGGTGGATGAGGGGCCAAGGAAGCGGCCTATGAGTGAAGCGCTAGGTCACCTGCGAAGGATCCTAGAGGGTGCTGACCATACGGTGCTCGGGCTCTGGGTCGCCTAGGATACCCACGCGTGCGTCGAGGAAGATATTGGAACAGAGTTGGAGTTGTTTTCTTAAATCGGGCATGGATCTGGTTGATTGACCTTGCTGGTCTTCAATGGATGAGTCCATGGCTCTTTATATGGATCTGTTGGTTGATCTTACTGATCTTCAACGAGAGTCCATCTTGATAAGTGATTATATTGCCGAGTATTATGGGCTAGGGATTAGGAAACGGCCCCTGTGTGGACAGGTGGTGAGCGTCCTAGTTGCCAATGATGCCATAGATACTCTGATGAAGGAATGATGGAAAAATTAAGAATCAACCAGATAAATTAGAAGATTGTGATCAGTGGTACTATGGTTTTATCAAAGGATTGTTTTAAACTGGTTGAATCTGTGAAAAGGCAATTTCATATTGGGTGTGTGAGTGGTGTGACTAGTTTTATTTTGCATGAACATCCGGCTAGGGGGCCTTGGAACTCTTTTCCTTGGTACCCGGGACAAAACCTAACCAAATTCTTAATTGGATCCCATCACTACAGTGGTTGGGCGGTTGGCTAACCCATGGGACTGGATGGAGTTAGGCTGGACTGATGGATCCGCAAATCGAGACTCAAACTTTTGTTTTTACGATAGATAAAATAAATCCCGGACAATAACTGTTCTATGGATAGGAATCAACGGCTGTGCCTCTTGAATGGGAAAAAAAGCGTTGATCCCAATGATCCAAGTGCAAGTTTCTTCCTTGATCTGACCAAGTATCTTATAGATGTAATTGGATCAGCTCGATCAGAAATGATCTTGACTACGTTAGAGTAAAAAATTATCCTGGGGGAATCACTCGTGCTTTCCGGTAAAGGAAGTTTTTCCGGGTTCAGTTTTGGAACAACCGACGGATTAGTCTCTTATCCGAATATCCGTGGGTGAGGCCCCGAATGTGGGACCCTTGTCTCGCGCGAGAAGTGCTACTTCCGCTGCTAGTATCCCGAATCTGTTGCTCGGTGGGAACAGGGATCTTACAGTGGAGGTGGTTTGTTTGGTAGAGGAGACTTTTCCGCGAACCATTCTCACAAGTCAACTACATCTCATTGTGCATTTAGTGGACGAAATTGCTTTATGTGGTACTGTGCATGCACGCTAGATGTTCTTCCTAGAGCGCTTCATGAAGACCTTAAAAGACTTTGTGAGGCAAAGTGCAAGGCCTGAAGGAAGCATGGCCGAGGGTTGGTTGATACAAGAGTCTCTTGTATATATTTCAGAATTTCTTGGTCAGGTGGACAGCTCTTTGCCACGACTATGGAGCAATGAAGAGGACTTGAGGATGACCTCTATTGTGCCTCAAGGAAAAGGACAGAGTAAAGTAATTGACAGAACATTGATTGATGATCTCAATTTCACTTGTATCCTTAATAGTGATGTGATGAGCAGATGGGTTACAAGATATGAGGATGCAAAGACAAAAAGGCAAGCAGAAAGAGCTCTCTTTCGGAGGCAACATGGCTCTCGGAAGGTGTACCCTAAGCATCTAGCAACACTTCCGAATGATATCCATGTTGATTGGTTGCATGAGGAAATGGAGAGAGCAGAGAGCGACGAGGGGCTGCATATCACGGCGGAAGAATGGGAGTATGCACGAGGATGCATGTCAAAGGTACATAGAACTAATGTTTTGCATTAGTTGTAAGTGATTTGCTTTTAATATTTATTCACATTGCTTACACAAATATTGCTTCTATTTTGGTCCAGTGCACTATGTTCAATGCTATATGGTGTGAAGGCAAGCATTTTCGAACACAAAGAATTGATGAAAAGAGAAATACACAAGATTGCGGTGTCATTAGTAGCTTTGAGGGAGCTAATGGAAAAATGGATGATTATTGTGGCATAATCCAAGACATATTTAGGCTTGACTTTCGTCGCTTCTTTGTGTATGTTTTGGATGTCAAATGGCAAATGAACGTGGTGAAAAAAGGGCCTGATGCAACGATAAAACGCCATGCAAGTGGATATGTAACTATTGACTCTACAAAGTTCTGGCAAACAAAGAAAGATAGGCTCGTATTGCCACAACAATGTGAGCAGGTATGCATTTTTTTACTAATGTGTTTCATGTACATATATATCTAAGCTCGCGTACCCCTTGACTTTTGATATGCTAATTAATTACTGTACTATGTGTATTTGAGTAGGTTATCTATCTACCAATGGTGCATGACATCAAATGGTGGTACGTTATCCCTATTGCACCACGTTCCAAAGTGATGTATAATACATTCACTGATATGGAGCATATGGAGGATGTAACAAGCCGCAATGAAGATGATGTCGAACATGCCATTGAAGATGTTGTGATCGATGATCAAGAAATAAGAGATGATCATGATAATGAGGATGAGCATGCCATTTCTCATGATCATGAGAATGACCCTACTATTGAGGATGATGGTGATGTTGATGAGGATGATCAGGACATCGATACCATTATCAATGGAGTACAGAATATCGATAGTGGAATAAATTTAATCGTAGCCTTACAAATTGATCAAATGGATATTGATGTTGATCGTTTGGCAAGGATGGATCTTATTGAAGATGAGATCGAACCCTAACCAATCCGTCACTGTACATTCTAAATTGATGACATTTCTATCATCTCATATGCATGATTTATTTTTGAATATATTTCATTGTTGTAAATGCATGTAGTGGGATTGTGTAATGATGTATACTGTAATGTACTATGAGATGGTTTAAAGAAAATAGTTTTTAATTTTGTAAAGGAATTCAGTTTTTCTTTAGTTTTTCTCTGCCATGCGTGTATTAATCCGTGTATAGTGGCATGTATTAATCCGTGTATAATAGCGTGTATTAATCCGTGAATATTACCGTGTATAGATACGTGTATTACTGCGTGTATATAAACGCGCTTATATACGCGTTGATAAATGCAAATATACACGTGAACTTAAATGCTAAAATACACGCGCCCGATTCTATTCAAATACAGGCACGACCATACACGCGTTCGTAATTTATCGCGTGTATGAAATGCGTGTATGGCAGCATTGTCTTGTAGTGTTAATAAATGTTTTTATAAAACATACATAAAAGAAATCACAAAGAGCCATGGAGACTTCTTTTGGCATGTATCCTCCTCTTGCCACATGGCAGGAGATCAAGGGAGCTTTCTCAATAGACTTCTCAACGAGCTTCATCTTCCCTATGATATACCTCCTGTCACAATGTTTTATCGCAACAAATCTACCATCACCATCGCCAAATCTCCGAAGGTATCTAGTAAGCTTAAGCATGTTAGCATTGCTTATCATCTTCGAAGCAGGTAGTCGAAGATGGGGTACATCAACATGCAGTATGTCCCCACACGAGAAGGACAATATGGCCGACTTTCTCAGCAAGCCCGTACCTCATGACAAGCATTGTGCCTCCTGTCTTGGTGTTGGGCTTCTTCCCGCTGTCCATTTGAGGGAGGAATCTTCCAAAGAAGAAGAAGCATCTCACAAAGATGCTTAATGCTAGTTCAAATGTCCACCTCTTTGCCTTAAGGGGAGATGTTAAGTGGTTAATGCTTCCAGGTGTCCATTTGAGTATGGACTCAACCATCGTTATGATGTAAGATATAAAGATTATGATTCGTTTGAGCAGCCTTTGCCATCCCCATGAAAGAAGTGCATAATGCATTCTCTGATACCATTGATGGGGTGATTGCTTCAAGCCATAAATGGGGGGTTGAAGCTTGCAAACAAAATGTGCATGTGATTGGGAGACAAAATATGGTGCTTATTGCATGTAAATGTCATCTTCAAGCTCGTGCAAGGCAACCGGATCCTCTAACCGATGAGGAAGAGTTAGATCCGGATGTTCGAAAAGCCCTGCATAGATCTCAACTTGGTCTTCCATATGAAGAAAGGATGTTTTAATATCTATATGATGAAGAGGTAAATTGAAATGTGCTGCTAATGCAACTATCAAACAGAATGATGCCATACCCAAGATCGGGGAGAAGGTCTCATTGTAGTTAATGCCAAATTGTTACATGAAGCCACAAGCAACAAGTCGAGCCTTGAAATGATCCAAGCTCCCATCGTCTTTGAACTTCTTCTTGAGGAGCCATTTGCACCCAACAATGTTGTGGCTAGGAGGTGGTGGCACAAGTGCCCGTGTATGTTGATCATGGAAGGACTTCATTTCTTGACTCAGTGGAATGAACACTAGCAAGGGCTTTGAAGACCGTAGGACATTGAGGGTCTTCAAGAAGCTCCTGCGAGTGCGGCCATGTGTAGTAGACTCCTCATCATCATGAAGGCTTGAAGAAGGACTTGATGCTAAAGTGGGTAGAGGAGTAGTGTTGGAACCAGGCACTAGTGAGGAATAGGGGGAAAGGGAGGAATAGAGGTAAATAGGGCGCTCCTGGGAGCTAGGTGGGAGGGAGAAGCTGGACGGAATTAGCTTCTTGAATGGAGGCACAATGAGGGGAAGATGATGGTTTGGCTAGTGAGGCGGCCATTGGAGAACTATGAGGGAGAAGCATAAGACCAGGAGGGCAGGTACACAGTGGAGATCGTGGGCTTGTCTGTACTGGAGAAGAGCCGAGCTTGGCACGAATAGACGTGGGGATTGAAGACGGGGAAGAAGAGCTGTGCTGCAGTGGGGAAGTGGCAGTTATGTATAGCGGCCATGCAACTTGGAGTGCACTGTGGGAGGTGTCAAGTTAGCATGGCGACCTAGTGATTAGCGCTGTAGTGTGGAGTTAGGTGGCTGTTGGCGGCTACCATGCAAAGGCACATGTGATGTGGGGGAGTTAGGCGGTGAACTTATATGGCAACCCATCAATAGGTGTGTCATTGCATCAGCTAGTGAACTGTGAGAAGGCTCATTAAAAGGATTGGTGAGGGGTTGAGAATGTTGGTGTTCTCCCATGGAGAGTAGATATTGCAGACCGATTCTCAAGATAGCATGTGGTGGCGACGATCGCCTCCCAGTACGCATGAGAGAGACGAGCCACGAGTGTTTGAATTTTTCTTTTCCGCCACCCCATTTTGTTGAGGATGGTAAATTCATGGCGTATGCCATGTGCATGGCAATGCTCCTTAGTACACCTCTCTCTCTCTCTCTCTCTCCACATGACGCTCTCTTTCATCTTGCCTTGTTATGCTAGGAAACGATAAAGAGCCTTTATTGCAAAAGCTTACGAATTTTCTATTATAAGCCTTACAAGCTCCGTATTATAAATCTTACACTTTTGTTTTTGAACTTAATTGATTGCTTGGTTGTAAATTTCAAATTTCCAATAGGGAAACTTGTCTTTTTTATAAGCACCTCAGGTAGTTTTTGTAGTGGTATGTTTTAAAAAGTTTGACACTCTATCGTTGGATAACTCTCCATACAAGTGCAGCCGAAATAGTCCTCAAACGTATGTGATAGCATCAACAATGGAGGACCAGTCTAAAGCATAGTTCATAATGAAGGAGCTTAGGCCATGGTTGTATAAGTGATTGGTTTTTATTAGGTGTGATCATGTGGAATGGGTGTCAGTGGACCCTTTCATTTACAGGATAGGCCATCCGTGCGGGATAAAGAAGAGTTTATATAGGAGTCTCTACTACTCAATGGGGGAATGATTATGCCTTATAAAGAATGGTGCAACATGGAATAGGCTAAGAAGAGAAGAAAGAGAAAGATGTGAAGATAAATTTACTTGTAAAGAAGAGAAGAAAGAGAAAGATGTGAAGATAAATTTACTTTCAAGTTCTTTATACAACTTGTAAATAACTTATAAGCACTTTATAGTACTTATAAGTTCTCTTTAATTTCGTAAAGTACTTTATAGGCTTAATAATACTTGCAAAGAACCTGTATAATATTGTAAAGTTATATGAAGTACTTGTAAAGTACTTTATATATCTATAAAGTATTTTATAGTACTTATGAAAAACTTTATAGTACTGTAAGGTACATTATAAACTCTATAAACTGGTTTTATAGTACTTTGTAGTACTGTGAAGTACTTATAATTTCTTCATATTACTTTTAAAGAACTCAAAAGTGTTTCAAAGTACTCTAAAGTGATTTAAAAAAGTACTTTAAAGTTTTCTAAAGTGGTTCAAACTCTTGTAAAGTGGTTAATGATAAAGATTACTAGAATCTCATATTTAAGTGGTCTCCACTTTCTATGCAGGCTGGCCCTAATGCCTCTTTCAATTTTAAATCATTATATTAATTTTTTTTGAAGGGTAACTTTTAATGTTATCACATTCTGTATAGGTGACTTAACTTCATCGTTATATTTGTCTATCCAGCATAAGCAATTTGGTAGAAAAAGACCTTGTGAATTGGTGTGTGCATACATTGTGCTTAGGATTTACACTTGGGCACATTTTTGGCCTTTTGTAACGTGACTCTTAACTCTTCTGTCCTTGGCACATTTCGGCCTTCAAGGACTTAATAACTTAGCAAGGCCTTTGGTTCTTTCATCTGCATTGTTTTGCTTAGTGTTGCTTTTGAGTAAGCACCAAATTTCTTTGTCCTTTAATTCAACATCTAGCTATTGAGCTGTAAACAAACACCAAATTTCTTCTTCTTTGTTTTTCTTGGTGCTGCTATTGAGTAAGAAATAAATTTCTTTGTTCTTTGATTCAACATGCAATTGTAATAACATCCTTTTTACAAACAATTTAATAAAGATGTAATATGCTTTGATTGCAGGCTTATGGAGAGTTGTTCTAAAGTATGGAAGGGGTGTCCAAAATGGTGTACCTATCATGACTACAAAAGTGATGTGCATGTAACTTGGCAGGCAACGGAAAATCATGATAGTAATACAAAAAAAAGCCATACTCTTCAAGTACCTTGTTCATGTCAAAGAATACTATATCTCTATTAAAATAGTGTATCAAAACCTCAATGAGCTTCAAAAATCGCAGGAGGCATGAGGATTCTTCTCTTTCCTCCGATCCATAATAATAACCCTTTTCTTTGGCTTTTTATGGTATCAAAAGTTACAGGCTCAAAAAGGGGAAGTTGTAAAAATGTGACAATCCTGTTTTTCTTTGCCCCCCGAGTGTTGAAATTAACCATATATAAATGCTACTGTACTCCAAAATAGTGAGGAATTCTTTTAATTGGAATAATAAGGAATAGTTTTCTCCATTTTGGCTGAATTCCAAAATCCTCTATCTTTCGTTGGGATTTATCTCTATGTATCTTTGTGTAGCCATCTAATGCCTCCACTAGTTTCTTCCACCTATGGTAATTGTAAGATATCATATATTTGACAACATAAATTTGGAGAAGATCCTAAAACTATGGGTTGTCTACCTTGGTGGAGAATCCTACATTCTCCCAAAAACTATTCTCCCCTAAAATTGGCATTAACTCCTCACATTAAGCCATGGGGGTGAACTCATATTGGACAAGGAGCATAATGTAGACTATGGGAAGGAGCCTATGGAAAAATCCATGTCATTGGGTTGAATAGAGTCAATTTCATGAGTTCTTTGTTAAATAAGAGCTTTGGCCTTAGCATTGGATTGCCAACTTGGGTGAGATCTTCATATTTGAATGGGATAACTACAACAAGACATCATCATTAGGCTATTTAACTAGCCAACTGAATGGATTTAGGATTCAGCCCCATGTAGTTTGTTGTTGTGTTTTTCTGCTATCGAGGCATCTCTGTTTTGTCTTTAGGGTTGATAGCTCCTTGCCTCGGCTAGAGTGTTAGTAAGAGATTCACGTTATAGAGAAGAAGCTTCTACGTTAGTTTACCCCTCAATGTTAGTTGGCGCAAGGGGCTTTCCCATTATATGGGAAAATACTAGAGAAAAAAGGCCTATGGAGAGGATATGTATACAGATACTATCCTTTCTCCTCTTTATAGTCATGAATATTTGGAGGAGGAGGGGGTTTAGTGATATTTAAAAAAGTATTAAGCTCTAACTACTACTCTTGAGAGAAAATTGTAGGATATTCAATATGCTCTAGGGAAAAGTCATATACCACCACGAGAACAAAATCTACTCGAGATATTTATAGATATTTTGATAAAGCTTTAGGATCCCATATGCATGTGGTAATGTACTCTCATGAAGACCTGGATAAGTAAATGTATCATAAGCCTCTACCCACACCTAGGTTTAGATGTCGATGTATCATAAACCTCTACCCATCCCTAGGTTTAGATAAGTAAATATATCATTAACCTCTACCCTTCTCGAGGTTTATAACGATACAAATGAGTTGCTGATGGTTTCAAAGTTAGCAAGGGTGGAGGGAAGGTTACATGACATATAGAGATCTAAAAACTCTTCCTTGTCATCCCAAATCAGAGAGTTCATTACTACTCTCCACCATGACTTGAAATTAGGAACTATAAGATGCATGGCATATATATACATAATCAGTTAGATATATATCATTATGGAAAATTTCCTTATGATAGTGGGGTTGGAATCAAAGTTTTTCTAAGTTAATGTGCAAGGTCCCTTTGGGTTAGATCCTTCACTACTATCATATTGCAAAAATGAGTGCTAATGTGAAAGAGAGAAAGAAAGGTTTATGGAGGGGTCTGAAGAACCACTGGCATCAAGAGAAAACTATGAGGCTTCCTCTACAAGATTCTTTAATTGTTCATTTGGCATTGCTAAATGTGGTGATATTATTAGCAACAGTGTTTCTCCTCATGCTATTAATCTATCTTTTCTTCATTCCCTTGTTGTAAAGAGCGTCATAATAGATTCTTCCCTTATTACCCTTACATGTAGAAGTGATTCATAGTTTAAGTATAATAGGTTTACAATACCCCTATGTTTGACATTAAAAGTTTGCTATACAAGTGTAAAAACTTTCTAAAAGCACCATTTTGTATGTTGATGTCGGTAATAATGTCTAACATTTTGTCCCAGATTATTATGAGTGGGAAGCTAGACAAGCATAACTTCCAATCATGGAAGTTTAAGATTATCTACTCCTTATGGGAAACAAATATTAGAATTTCATCAGATGCGATTAGAAGGAGCCATAGATTGGTGAAGAAAATGCTACCTCCGCATTAGAGGTAGTAGGTACAATCATATAAAGCATGGCATGAAAGAGATAAAAAGGTGATATAATTGTCTCTCAGTGTGATAGATTCTATGATTGTGCATACATACAAGGTACAAAAAAGTGCCTCAGGATGCTTCGGACACCTTGGTGAAGATGTGTAGTAAAAACACCCACAAGGTCTAAAGATATATCTAAAGCAAAAGTTGCATAATGTGACGAGGAAAATTGAGTATAAATAATTACTTGATGAAGGTTAAAGGGCTTGCGGTAGATTCCCTTACTTCTATTACATATCTAGTAGATATGATCAACAACAGTGACCTTGTTATACTGGTCTTTGCAAGGAATACAACTAGTTTTAGACCTCCATTGGAGTTTAAGATAACTTTTCTAATTCTTAGGGACTAGTCTCCTCATCTCAAGATGAGGAGATGAATATTAGGGGAGGTTCATCCTCTGGAAATTCGTATGAGTAGGCTTTCTACTTTGATATAGATAGATGTAGAGGAACATAATCATGTAGAGGCCAAGGTGGAGGTCATTTTGGAAACATAAATCATCATGAATAGTAACAATAATAGGAATCTAATGTATAAACAAGTAGAAGAGTCCACTCTAGAGGCAAGAATTGCCAAAGCGGCCAAGGTGGTTAATAAAGAAATCAAAATGAAAATAGCATAGAGTGGTATTACTATGGAAAACCATGGCACATGGAAAAGGACTTCTATAAAAAGAAGAATGATATCAAAAGTGAAAAGTTACAACAAGGCAACTACACATCAACAAGTAAAGTACAATGCTCAAATAAAGTATAAGTGAGGTTTAATCCTCAAGGATGTTTTTTTGAAGATTTTAAAAATCAATATTTCTTGGTTGCAAAGAGTAAATGAGGTAAAAGAAACCATGTTTTCACATGAAACATGTGTCAGTGTAGATATTCATATATGGCACAAGCGCATTTGTCATCTGAATCTACAATAGTCTCTATGTAGGCCCAAAATAGTACTATAGATGTGCCAAAGTTTGGATTGATATGTGTACAAAATATATGAACTACACTAGCTTGATAAGCATGCTTAAAATTCTTTTCTACATGTTAGTGTAAAAGAAATGTATGTTATACATTTGGAGGTATAGGGACCCAACCAAGACTTCCCATTGTTGCAAGTTATAGGTATTATGTTACATTCATTGATGAGTGATCACATTAGAAAAGTGTGGGTCTAGTTCATGAAGGAGAAGAGTAAGGTCTTTGCTCACGTTCTGAGAGTGAGGTGTTTTCTCACTCTTAGAGATTTAAAGCCTTATTTGAGAAGAAAAAAGGCATACAAATAAAATATCTGAGCTCGGATGGTGGGGGAGCTGAGGATCTTTCCGAGGAGTTGAGTGATTTCTTAAGAAAGCGAGAAATTAAGAGATAATTTACATGCATGTATACATCGTAAAACAAAATGCTGTAGCAAAAAAGAAAAATGGATCTATTATATATATGCATGTTCCTAATAAAGTGATCTGAGAGCAAAGTTAGATCCAAAGGTAGGGAAATACATTTTCATTGGCTATGATTTGGAGGAGAAGAAATGTTATATACGTTATAACCCTACCACTCGTGAGATATGAGTAAGAAGAGATGTTATTTGCAATGATATGAGTAGCTAGTATACACCAATAATAAAGACAATGGAAGATGCATAATGATGTTGCCCCATATGTAGAGCAGTAGTCATATGTGCTTTAGTGGACCTAGAGAGTCCTTTAGCACTGGATCTAGTGTTAATCCATGGTGGTCATGCACATTGAGGATAGATGTAGGTACACATGTATCATGAAAAGGAAATGAAAAGGTAGATCACAACCTTTTGTGCCAGAGTGTGGGAATGGTGACTCTAGTGTCTCTAAGCAAAGCCCCTTGATGTTGAAGAGCTTGAAAATTAAAAATATGTCCAACCTGGTTGTTGTTTGCATCATAATGATTCATTAGAAGGGGCAAAGTCATTTGCATGGATACATACTTGCCCTATGGTTCTTCAATTTGGTGATGTTTTGGTGCCATAGTAAGGCCCTTATTATTATTATTATTTAGTAGAGAGAATAGAAAGAGAGGGGGGTGGATGTGAAATGCTAGAGATCACTAGGAGAGAGAGAGAGGATTCTAACGGATCAAACAGAATCGAAAACACACATTTTGGGCTTCCAAAAGCTTTCCCAAAATCCTAATGAGAACAAGGCTTAAGCCTGGCTTTAAGTCTCTTCACATGGGGTGGGGACTTTTTGAGGGTATGTCCTTAGCCACCAGAGGCCCTCACAAGAGAGAGTGCAGCTTGGGTACATCTAGCCTTGGCTAGGAGAGGCTAAGAGGGTGACTTTAAGTCTATTCATATGGGGGGCAAAGAGTGTACGACATGTCCTAGAGCTAGAGCTAGCCTCTACATGCGTGATGCCTCCTAGAGGGGCAGGAGAGGGGGTATGGGAGGGCTAGTAGGGGGGCAAGTGATTTCGGTTGTGGGTGCCATTTAGAGTAGCTACATGGGTGGAAGGTGTGTTGGGGAGAGAGCAACACCTATGACAATTCATTTTTACTCAAGGGGCAAAGTCATTTGCATGGATGCATACTTCCTCATTTATGCCTTTAATGTTGTGCAGTTATTAAATTTGGTGACATTTGGTGCCACAGTAAGGTCCTATTAGTGTCAGATGAGAGTTGGAGTTGTTTGCATTAGGAGAATTTAGGTAACCGTGGGCCATGCCATGCCATGGCATGGCCAACTCATAAAGGATAGCTTCTAGGCAATGGGAAAGCTTAGGAAACCAATGGGTCACCTACACATGCCCATGGGTTGTTGGCTAGCATTACCGCATCCCCATGGGTTGTTGGCATACTCTTGCTTGCATATAAGCTAAACCCATCATTTCAGTTATAGCATCACTCCTCCATAGAGCATAGCTTGCATAAGAATCATGGGTTAAATCACCATTGGAGTAGATCATCATGGCACCGTGCACACATGGAAACTAATTTGAATATGTGTGTGTGTGTGTGTGTGTGTGTGTGAGAGAGAGAGAGAGAGAGAGAGAGAGAGAGAGAGAGAGAGAGACATAGATCAGAGTGTCAGCAACAATAAGGTGTGAGAGTAGTGCAACTTATTAGTCATAGTATATTATGTGGGAAAATCCATCAATGTTTAATCAAAGTAATTAATTTGTACAAGTTTATATTCAATGGCTAGACCTGGGACACTCACAAAGATTATCAATGATATCCTATTCGTCTGCACATATGAAGACAACATCAATGCTTATTTCATAGCTCTTCAAAGGAAACAATATGTTTCGGATCTTTATCGGGGCACAATAGTGCATGGCGACACAAGTCTAGATGATGTGAAGAAAGTGCAGATAATCCTTTAAGAGTCCATCACTTAGTGGAAACAAAATCAGCTAATTGATTCCACTCAGAAAACAATAGCTCTTGTTAAGCTAACTGATACATTACAACGGGCTCAACAGAATGTTTAGGAACCATGAATTTCAAGTACTCTTTTATAATATATTATTTTTATAGTTTAATGAAACTATCGACTTTAAAACCCTGTTAGTGCAATATTATGTTGTTGTTGCCGTTCTTGATGTTGTGAGATACATTATGTTATTGTTATGGCCGTTGGTGGCATTTAGAGTTGTATTTGAGTATGTTATATTTTACTTAGAATGTGATGATGGTGATTTTGTGCATCTTTTATCTTGCATATATGTACTAGTGGATTGTGAGTGTAGGCTTATAGGTTTAGATAGAATCTCCTTCTACATGTGTATAGATAGCCGTGGTGGCGGACTTCGGGAAGTCAGGTCACTTGATAGCCATCAAGAGAAAATTGCGGAGTCTAGGTTTCAGCAGAGAGGAGATAGAGGAGGATATGGGACAGTATTCGATACTAAGCGTGATGAGTTGGAGTCTACCCTCACTAGAGACTCTTGCTCCTTGTGGCCCGTAGTCCATGGAGATGGCACCTTCAGATCTCTCGAAGGAGGAGAAGGAGGATCCAGAGAAGGAGGGTTAGGAGGAGGAGGCTGAGGGTCAGGAGGAGAAGGAGGATTTAGAGAAGGAGGGTTAGGAGGAGAAGGAGGATCCAGAGAACGAGGGTTAGGAGGAGGAGGCTGAGGGTCAGGAGCTGCAACTAGCCTTGGAGGATCAAGATTCAGAGTTGGACGTGGTGCTAGAGGATCAAGATCAGAAGCAATACGTGGCACCATGGAGCCAGATGAGTATGTATAATTTCTATAATTTGCCTCTAATTTCTATAATTTGCCTCGTTTGAGCTAGCATTTGTTTAAAAATGGCTATTGTCACCCAGGAGCCTCCACAGAGGCGTCAATATCGACAGAGGTATAAAGTATGTTTTGTATGTTATACTAGTTATTTCAACGTCTAATAACTATTTGTTTTAATTTCAATGTATAATAACTATTTGTTTTAATTTCCTTATAGGAGTGACGAGGGGAGTGTCATAGATCCACCTAAGCAACTAGTATGATTACCATTGGTGGCACGATCCTGTATAGCGAACGTGGGTGTAGAGTGCTCTATTGATAGAGGTGAGGACACATAGAGGACCAAGACAGAGGCAAGGTTTTTTCGTTCTGGTTTTTAAGACCTCGTGGACATCTATAAGGTTTCACAAGCTATGAGGGTAAGAGATCTTTGATTATAATATGAGATGTTTGTAAAATGTAATTGAATTGATTAATAAACATAGATTTTTCATTTCAATGAAGGGACTAGGATGAGTTCAGCAAAAAGTTTTTCCTCGTAAGCTTGAGCGAGAGTTTAGAGCCAGTTGGAGCACAAAGGTGTTCTAGAGGAGTGTGCAATTCTACTCAGGGAGACGAGAGATGGTAATAATACACAACCTTGTTTGACAGATTGAAGTAGATGTGTAGAAAACTAGAGAGAGAGAGAGAGTGAGAGAGAGAGAGAGAGAGAGAGAGAGAGAGAGAGAGAGAGAGAGAGAGAGAGAGAGAGAGAGAGAGAGAGAGAGGTGTCCAGGCTACTAGACAACCATGCATAAATAGTGCGGGACTGCCCCACACTCAACAAACTCGCTAGGTAGGTCCCTAGGCTTGTTGGCTACCTAGCAAGGTCCCCGAGGGATGGCCAAGAACTTGCCCAACCTATGCAAGGGCTATTGGGGACATCTTAGGGCATTCCTAGCCCCTTGGGGTGGCTCTAAGCCGAATGTTGAACTCCACACCTTCCTAGGGTCTTGGGCTAAAGACCAACAAAATGATGGATAGCTTCTTGGTATGACATGCGAAAGTTTCAAAGTCAAATCAATAACTTCAATGCTCAGAGTTTAGCAATCATTTCCAACAAAAGTAACGCAAAAAACGGAAGTAGATGTGCAAAAAATGGAGAGAGAGAGAGGGAGAAGAGGACGACAAAGTATAGGGTCTCGAATACTTGTAGGACTCGAGCTTCCCCTTGACTCTATATGATTTGGCCACCCCAAGCAAACAGGCTGGTTGCCGAGAACCCACAAGGCTGTCTGTCTAAGTTGTCTCATAGTTGGCCGATAGCTTCTGTAGGGCTTGGGGCCCAGACGACTAGTTGTCCATGGGCCATAGTGCTGGCCAACAGCCCCTCCTTCCCAAGCCAAGAGGGTCATGAAGGAGGCTCAAGCTTAGGAGCTAGAGATGCCCATGCATGATTAGGATCCACAGTTGGACGTGGTGCCAAAGGATTAGCATTAGGATCAAGACATAGCACTATGGAGCGAGAGTATGTATAATTTCTATAATTTGCCTCATTTTAGATATCATTTGTTTAAAAATGGCTATAATACTTATATTTGGTCAATTGTTCAAGACACAGAGGAGAGGTACATAGGGGCCTGGTGTTGTCACCTACTAGGAGCCTCCACAGAGGCATCCTCGACGCATGTATGAAGTGTGTTTTGTATGTTATACTAGTTATGCAACTTCTAATAACTATTTGTAATAACTATTTGCTTTAATTTTCTTACAGGAATGACGAGCGGAGTGTCACAGATCCACCTGAGCAACCACTCCCACTGTCATTGGTAGCATGATCCTGTATAGGGGATTTGGGCGTAGAGTGCTCCATTGATGAGAGGGGACACATAGTGGACCGAGACGAACGCAAGGTTTTCCATCATTCGCTTTGAGACCTTGGGGACCTCTATATGGCTAAGGTCCACAAGCTATGGGGGTAAGAGATCTTTGAGTATAACATGAGATGGTTGTAAATTGTAATTGAGCTGATTAATAAACATAGAGTTTTCATTTAAACATAGGGACCAGGATGAGGTTAGCAAGAAGCATGTCCTCTTATAGCTCAAGTGAGAGTTCGGAGCCGGTTGGAGCCACAAAGGTGTTCTACAAGAGTGTGCAATTTTACTCACCCCCCATCGAAGAGATAACTCATGATAATAATACGCAACCTTGTTTGAAAGACTTAAGTAGATGTGTATAAAAATAGAGAAAGATAGATAGAGAGAGAGGGTTTCCAAGATGCTAGGCATGCACAAATAGTGTAGGACTACCACACACTCAGTCAAGTGGCTAGGCAGGGTCTTGGCCCTGTCTTGGCTTCCTGCCTGATAGCTGTCCAGCCCATGCAAGGGCTAGTGGGCACAACTTGGGGCCTTCCTAGCCCCTAGCTCTAAGCTGAATTCTAAGCTCATGCATGGTGGAGGCATCTACAATCTCAACACTATGAGATAATGACATGGGATGCTTCCAAGGATGATATGAGAGGTGTATTCACTTCCAAGTTGCATAGGGACAAGTTGGTTTGTGACCGGGATAACTTGGAACAACGAGGATCAAGTGTTAAGGATTACACTCACAAATTCCTCAAGCTCGTTATTCATGTCAATGGCTTTGGAGAAGATTTCAAGGTGGTAAAGTACATTAAGGGGTTGCGGAGCAACATTGGAGCCGATGTCAAAGCTCAAAGGCCACGCACACTCAAAGAAGCTATGATGTTAGCCGAGATGTATGAGGAGAAGACACTCATTCTTGGGCAATTCGTAGCTATGGGTGGCCAGATTTTGGCTCAAATGCTTCTACAAAGCAACCTAGGGGTGCCAACACCACTTCAAATGTGCCCAAGTTACCTACCGTGTATGGTGGTAGTGGTGGTGGCAAGACAAATTATAGGTTTGGCAATGCTTCAAAAAGGCCTTCTTTTGGAGATGATAAACCTCCTAGTGGTGTGAACAAAAGAGAATTTATGAGGGAGGACCGTTTGAACGAGATGAGAAGAAAAAACTTATGCTTCAAATGTGAAGAAAAGTGGAGTAAGGAGCATGCCAAGTCTTGCAAGGCAAGCAATGTCACACCATTAACATGATCTTTCCTGAAGAGGTTAATGAAGACAAAGACAAAGAGTTGGAAGATTTGGAAGAATGTATTGAATGTGATGATGATGAACATGACACTACACCGGATGGGGAATTTCCATTGGACCCCGGTGGTAATAGCAATGACAAGCTTTGTTAATGTGGTGGCGGATTCACTCTCTAGAATGTGGGCATGCACATTATTTGCCATCACGGAGGTTCACAAGGATTGGATTGATGATATCCAAGAGGAGTACATGTTAGATGAAGAGGCCTCAAATATGATGCAAAAATTATAGCATGTTACATGTAATGATTTGCCTCATTTTCAATTGCAAAATGGACTCCTTTACTACAAGGAGAAGGTGTATCTTGTGCCACATTTGGCTTTCAAGCAAAAAGTTATGATTGAGATGCATTCTTCTCCCATGGCAAGACATTTGGGTTTGTTTAAAACCTATGATGCCATTAGAAAGATCTTACATTGGAAAGGCCTTTGGAGGGATGTGAAGGAGTTTGTCTCCAAATGTATGCCATGTCAACTCAACAAAGATCCTACACAAAAGCCCCGTGGTTTACTATAGCCCTTACCCATTCCGGAAGGCAAATGGACACACATTGCTATGGATTTTATTATCGGCCTTCCTATCACTAAGAAAGGGTGGGATAACATTGATGTAGTGGTTGATCGGTTAGCAAAAGCTGCTCATTTTGTGCCAACAAAAGTGAACTTTTCAGCATGTATGGTTGCACATGAATTGGAGAGTGTGTTTTGCATACATGGTATGCCACAGCAAATTGTGAGTGATTGAGATGTTAAGTTCATGGGTGGGAACATTTTGGCATACATTGTTTGAGAGCATTGGCACCCAATTGACTCCAAGTACGGCCTATCACCCAATTGTTTGAGAGCATTGGCACCCAAGTACGGCCTATCACCCAAAAATCGATGGTCAAACCGAAAGGGTGAACAAGTGGTTGTAGACTTACTTGAGGCATTATTGCTATGAGACACAACATGCATGGAAATAATGGTTTCATTTGGCCAAGTTTGCCTACAATAGCACATACCATGTGAGTATTGGAATGCCGCCTTTTGAGGCTATGTATGGGTACAAGGTGCATGTGCCAATTGTAGCATTCAAGAATGATGATGTGAATCCCAATGCAAAGGATAAGGTGGAAAGAATGCAAGTTCTTTTGCAAACATGAAAGGAGAACATCAAGAAGTCTCAAGAGAAGATGAAGCACTTTGAAGATGCACATGGAAGACCATTGGAGTTCAAAGAAGGGATTATGCCGTCTTGAGGATTCCCAAGACTTGGTATGGTTCTCTCAAGGGCAACACAAACACAAAGCTTGCACATCGCTTTTATGGGCCTTACAAGGTGGTAAGGAGAGTTGGATAAGTGGCTTATCAATTGCTACTTCCAACCACAACAAAGATTCATGATGTCTTCCATGTGTCACGTTTGAAGGCATATGTTGGTCCGGAAGTGCAAGTGTTGGATGAACTCCCTCCCATGAGTGAAGATGGATTGGTGTACATTCCAGAGAAGGTGTTGGGCATGTGAGAAAGGGTACTTCACAACCGAACCTTGTGTGAATACCTAATCAAGTGGAAGGGATTAACCCAAGATGAAGCTACTTGGCAGCTCGCAACTATACTACAAGGGTTTGAGCATTTATTGGAAACATTCAAAGGAGTACATTGAGGCTTACAACCGTGAATTGGATTGCTGGAAGTTTCTATAATTTATTGTTATGTGGCCTATTTGATGCTCAAAGAGATGTGGATATCATATGCAAGTAACACATGGGGAGCATGTGATACCTATGGGCATACTTGGATAAGGTTTCGGAGAGCATTTGTTGGATGTGGGATGATCTTATTGCTCACACAAGCTCTCTTGGACAGATTGATGGCCTTCATTGATGCCTCACTCATGTAGAGATATTTTGGGTCTTCGACATGATCCATGTTTCGAGGACGAAACATACTTGGGTGGGGATGGTTTGTAATGAAATAAGGGGGGCCATGGCCTTGTGGGTTAATGGTAATAGGCCAAATATTGTTTGTATATTGTACATGGGCCATGGGCCAAGGACAATAAGATGTAAAAAAGAATGTGGCTTTGGCATGGGCATGGGCATGGGAACATATTAATGTAGTGTGAACCCAATGTCTACTATATATTAAGCCAATATTGGCCATTCACTAATCATCCATAATCATGATACTTTTACACTAATACAATTACAAGCTTCCATAGCTTTTCTTGGTGCAATCCACCCTTGCCGTGCTTCAAGTAAACAAGCACATCTCTATTCTCCCTCCTTGCCTCTTGCAGAGCTTAATATTTTTCACACTCACACCCTAAATAATTAAACTTGTACAAAATGTATTTTTGTATCCTTGTAGATACTCTTTTACACTATGTACATTTATCTTTTGTATATAATATGTAATTATAGGGACTCGGGTTTTTTCCTTGTACTCCCCAAGGGTTTTTTCACTCGCAGAGCTAGAGACTTTTGTTTGCGTGAGGGTGTTGGAGCTATATATATCACACCCTAACTTGACCTAGATCTCACCTATATACGTAATCAATATGAACTAGTCTTTTGGGATATATATCACACCCTAACTTGACCTAGATCTCACCTATATACAAACTCATAATCAATATGAACTAGTCTTTTGGGATATGGTGTAACTCTCTTCCTTCTTCTCTCTCTTATCTCTTCGTGTTCGTGTATTTCCAAAAGGTAGTATATGCCAGCCTCACATTCTACCATTTGTACTCATCATATTTTCCCATTTATAAAAATTTGATCACTTTATTCTTTGTACTCTTGTACACTTATATATATTTAGATGAGATTATATTTTTGTTCAACTTTGTGCACAAATGTAATTTGTGTACCGATATCATAATATGCCATGTTGAATTGATCTTTTCTCACTTGTGTACTCAACCTGAGAGAGAGAGAGTTTTTTAATATGTGCTCAATCCAATTCGAGAAGAGAGAGAGAGAGTTCTAATTTAATGTGTGAACTCAATCCAATTCAAGTCAAGAGAGGGAGAAAGGGAGAGAGAATGAATACTTTAATATTGTATGTGTGTGTGTGAGGGAGAGAGAAGTATTGTAATGAGAGAGATAAAGAGAACCGTCATTCCAAAGCAAATATAGGCTAGAGTGACAAAGAGAGAACTGGAAATTTTAATCGTTTATGCAATGCTTGTCATTTTGTAAGCAACCATCCAGATATCTGTGTGTGCTAAGCAACGTCTGCTACTAGGTTTTGCTTATGTGATGCAAATTGCATAACTTAGGAAAGCTTGTACGTCACTTATGCGATGTCTAAGCATCGCTACTGGAGTCTCTTAGCGACGCTCATAGCGGCGCAAACAAGTGTCGCCCCACAGTTGGGTTGTGTGGTAGTGTAGTGATACAATTAATGGAGTGAATCCAAAGACATGTCATGTTTTACCACAACCCACAAAATTTGTCACTCATGCTATACTGTTGTCTTCATCTATCACTAGATCTCTATGTTTTTCAATAACGATGGGACTCTTTTTTGCTAATTAGGTCTCTGTTTTGCCTTCTTATGTGCTTCAGAATTTTGACGCACTGGTTTTGCTACCCTTATCCCCAACTAATGGAGTGTCTACTTTTAGTTCTAAACACACTTTGCATTTTAGATGTTCATTACCTTTATCATCAATGAGAGGATGGGCCAAAAGAAATATCATTCCCCAAGCAAGAGGAAAGTTTCTTACGTAAGTATCGCTTCAAAGCTTTTCTTTCAGTCCTTGTTGTTACTCCCAAAGGCGTGTGCAGAGATAGTTACCTTTTATCTTTTTTTGGCCTTTCCATTTACTTACCAGAACAAATATATTCCTTTTGACTTGAATTTTCAGACCATACATAAGTGATACCATGATTAAATAAATCAAAAAGATGAAATAAATAAATAATAAATAAAGCATACTTAAGCTTCAGACCACACATAAGCTTGTAGAGGATGCTTGTTATCAACTTGCTTTTCTGCGATTTCTTTTCTCAAAAGAATTTGCATTAATGAACTACTTGCAAGAAAGAGACCAGTCAATGAAGGCCCAAAGGTTATACCTTACAAGGTAGCCAAATAAGCTATTTTTACTTAAAAAATCTTAGAAGTTAAATAACTGAACTATTACAATTTATTAATAAAAAAATTAGTAATGAGTATAGCACACCAACACTTGGTTTAAGCTTTGTAGGAGTTGACAAGCTCTTTTAGGCTAGCCCCCGTAGTGTGTAGGTCTATTGTCTCAGGATGTCCCCTCTGGTGTTTAGAGATTAGAGAGTCAAGACTGAGAGATTAGGCTTGCGACTGGTGGATGGCCGTTGGTGGGCCACTAGAGGCTAGCCATTGGAGAGTAGGCTGGTGGTAAAGGGCACTCAAGTTGTGAGTCTTGAGCATTGAGAGGGCAAAGCCGAGTGGGCTTCAAGCTTCAATATGGTTGAAGTTTGAAAACTATAACGTACTAACTTCAAAAACTGAATAAGGGCAACAGGACACTAGGATAATGGAATGTAAAATGACGCTTGAAATCCCAACTTCTCGCCTAATATTAACTAGTTTATTAGCATTAATAAACAATTACAAAGAATAATGATAATTATATTTAATGATAAATATCTCTAGAATCTCATATTTAAGTGGTCTCAAATCTCTCTTTAAATTTAAAATCATTATATTAATTTTGTTTTTGAAGGGTAACTTTTAAGGGTACCCGTTTTTTTGGATAGTTTTGAAGGGTGAGCTCTTTTGAGGTGATAGTAATTTTGTAGGTTTAACTTTTGGGCACCCTTCTCAAAAGTCCAAAGAGGGACGGGACTCTTCTAACAGCTGCACTAACACCGTAATCGACGGCCTTCGGATGCTTGCTGCAGATATGCGAAACGTTTTATACGTTATCAATCCCAACGTCCTTTCATTTTCTCCGTGGGGACTGCTTATAAGTGCAGTTACGTAAAGGGTTGTCTGCATTAATTGTATGAGGAATTAACGGATGCCTGTTTCATCACGACTGTACACTTATCGGCGACACAGGCACAAGACAAGCACCACGCCCGCCTCTGCCCAAGCTCAAGAAAGCCTTTGAAGGGTAACTTTTAATGTTATCACATTCTGTATAGGTGACTTAACTTCATCGTTATATTTGTCTATCCAGCATAAGCAATTTGGTAGAAAAAGACCTTGTGAATTGGTGTGTGCATACATTGTGCTTAGGATTTACACTTGGGCACATTTTTGGCCTTTTGTAACCTGAATCTTAACTCATGCCCTTGGCACATTTTGGCCTTCAAGGACTTAATAACTTAGCAAGGCCTTTGGTTCTTTCATCTGCATTGTTTTGCTTAGTGTTGCTTTTGAGTAAGCACCAAATTTCTTTGTCCTTTAATTCAACATCTAGCTATTGAGCTATAAACAAACACCAAATTTCTTCTTCTTTGCTTTTCTTGGTGTTGTTATTGAGTAAGAAATAAATTTCTTTGTTCTTTGATTCAACATGCAACTGTACTAACATCCTTCTTACAAACAATTTAATAAAGATGTAATATGCTTTGATTGTAGGCTTATGGAGAGTTGTTCTAAAGTGTGGAAGGGGTGTCCAAAATGGTGTACCTATCATGACTACAAAAGTGATGTGCATGTAACTTGGCAGGCAATGGAAGATCATGATAGTAATACAAAAAAAACCCATACTCTTCAAGTACCTTGTTCATGTCAAAGAATACTATATCTCTATTAAAATTTTCAATTGCTTCCTTTTATTAGTATATCAAAACCTCAATGAACTTCAGAAATCGCAAGAGGCATGAGGATTCTTCTCTTTCCTTCGATCCATAATAATAACCCTTTTCTTTGGCTTTTTATGGTATCAAAAGTTACAGGCTCAAAAAGGGGAAGTTGTAAAAAATGCGACAATCCTATTTTTCTTTGCACCCCCGAGTGTTGAAATTAAGCATATATAAACGCTACTGTACTCCAAAATAGTGAGGAATTCTTTTCATTGGAATAATAAGGAATAGTTTTCTCCATTTTGGCTGAATTCCAAAATCCTCTATCTTTCGTTTGGGATTTATCTCTATGTAGCCATCTAATGTCTCCACGAGTTTCTTCCACCTATGGTAATTGTAAGATATCATATATATTTGACAACATAAATTTGGAGAAAATCCTAAAACTATGGGTTGTCTACCTTGGTGGAGAATACCACATTTTCCCAAAAACTATTCTCCCCTAAAATTGGCATTAACTCCTCACATTAAGCCATGGGGGTGAACTCATATTGGACAAGGAGCATAATGTAGTCTATGGGAAGGAGCCTATGGAAAAATCCATGTCATTGGGTTGAATAGAGTCAATTTCATGAGTTCTTTGTTAAATAAGAGCTTTGGCCTTAGCATTGGATTGCCAACTTGGGTGAGATCTTCATATTTGAATGGGATAACTACAACAAGACATCATCAATAGGATATTTAACTAGCCAACTGAATGGATTTAGGATTCAGCCACATGTAGTTTGTTGTTGTGTTTTTCTGCTATCGAGGCATCTCTGTTTTGTCTTTAGGGTTGATAGCTCCTTGCCTCGGCTAGAGTGTTAGTAAGAGATTCACGTTATAGAGAACAAGCTTCTACGTTAGTTTACCCCTCAATGTTAGTTGGCGCAAGGGGCTTACCCATTATATGGGAAAATACTAGAGAAAAAAGGCCTATGGAGAGGATATGTATACAGATACTATCCTTTCTCCTCTTTATAATCATGAATATTTGGAGGAGGAGGGGGTTTAGTGATATTTAAAAAAGTATTAAGCTCTAACTACTACTCTTGAGAGAAAATTTAGGATATTCAATATGCTCTAGGGAAAAGTCATATACCACCACGAGAACAAAATCTACTCGAGATATTTATAGATATTTTGATAAAGCTTTAGGATCCCATATGCATGTGGTAATGTACTCTCATGAAGACCTGGATAAGTAAATGTATCATAAGCCTCTACCCACACCTAGGTTTAGATGTCGATGTATCATAAACCTCTACCCATCCCTAGGTTTAGATAAGTAAATATATCATTAACCTCTACCCTTCTCGAGGTTTATAACAATACAAATGAGTTGCTGATGGTTTCAAAGTTAGCAAGGGTGGAGGGAAGGTTACATGACATATAGAGATCTAAAAACTCTTCCTTGTCATCCCAAATCAGAGAGTTCATTAATACTCTACACCATGACTTAAAATTAGGAACTATAAGATGCATGGCATATATATACATAATCAGTTAGATATATATCATTATGGAAAATTTCCTTATGATAGTGGGATTGGAATCAAAGTTTTGCTAAGTTAATGTGCAAGGTCCCTTTGAGTTAGATCCTTCACTACTGTCATATTGCAAAAATGAGTGTGCTAATGTGAAAGAGAGAAAGAAAGGTTTATGGAGGGGTCTGAAGAACCACTGGCATCGAGAGAAAACTATGAGGCTTCCTCTACAAGGTTCTTTAATTGCTCATTTGGCATTGCTAAATGTGGTGATATTATTAGCAACAGTGTTTCTCCTCATGCTATTCATCTATCTTTTCTTCGTTCCCTTGTTGTAAAGAGCATCATAATAGATTCTTCCCTTATTACCCTTACATGTAGAAGTGATTCATAGTTTAAGTATAATAGGTTTACAATACCCCTATGTTTGACATTAAAAGTTTGCTATACAAGTGTAAAAACTTTCTAAAAGCACCATTTTGTATGTTGATGTCGGTAATAATGTCTAACATTTTATCCCAGATTATTATGAGTGAGAAGCTAGACAAGGATAACTTCCAATCATGGAAGTTTAAGATTCCATACTCCTTATGGGAAACAAATATTAGAATTTCATTAGATGCGATTAAAAGGAGCCATAGATTGGTGAAGAAAAGGCTACCTCCGCATTAGAGGTAGTAGGTACAATCATATAAAGCATGGCATGAAAGAGATAAAAAGGTGATATAATTGTCTCTCAGTGCGATAGATTCTATGATTGTGTATATATACAAGGTACAAAAAAGTGCCTCAGGATGCTTCGGACACCTTGGTGAAGATGTGTAGTAAAAACACCCACAAGGTCAAAAGATATATCTGAAGCAAAAGTTGCATAATGTGACTAGAGGAAAATTGAGTATAAATAATTACTCGATGAAGGTTAAATGGCTTGCGGTATATTCCCTTACTTCTATTACATATCTAGTAGATATGATCAACAACAGTGACCTTGTTATACTGGTCTCTGCAATGAATACAGCTAGTTTTAGACCTCCATTGGAGTTTAAGATAACTTTTCTAATTTTTAGGGACTAGTCTCCTCATCTCAAGATGAGGAGATGAATATTGGGGGAGGTTCATCCTCTGGAAATTCGTATGAGTAGGCTTTCTACTTTAATATAGATAGAGGTAGAGGAACATAATCATCTAGAGGCCAAGGTGGAGGTCATTTTGGAAACATAAATCATCATGAATAGTAACAATAATAGGAATCTAATGTATAAACAAGTAGAAGAGTCCACTCTAGAGGCAAGGAGTGCCAGAGCAGCCAAGGTGGTTAATAAAGAAATCAAAATGAAAATAGCATAGAGTGGTATTACTATGGAAAACCGGCACATGGAAAAGGACTTCTATAAAAGGAAGAATGATATCAAAAGTGAAAAGTTACGACAAGGCAAGTACACATCAACAAGTAAAGTACAATGCTCAAATAAAGTATAAGTGAGGTTTAATCCTCAAGGATGTTTTTTTGAAGATTTTAAAAATCAATATTTCTTGGTTGCAAAGAGTAAATGAGGTAAAAGAAACCATGTTTTCACATGAAACATGTGTCAGTGTAGATATTCATATATGGCACAAACGCATTTGTCATCTGAATATACAATAGTCTCTATGTAGGCCCAAAATAGTACTGTAGATGTGCCAAAGTTTGAGATTGATATGTGTACAAAATATATGAGCTACACTAGCTTGATAAGCATGCTTGAAATTCTTCTCTACATGTTAGTGTAAAAGAAATGCATGTTATACATTTGGAGGTATAGGGACCCAACCAAGACTTCCGATTGTTGCAAGTTATAGGTATTATGTTACATTCATTGATGAGTGATCACATTAGAAAAGTGTGGGTCTAATTCATGAAGGAGAAGAGTAAGGTCGACTTTGAGAGTGAGGTGTTTTCTCACTCTTCGAGATTTAAAGCCTTGTTTGAGAAGAAAAAAGGCATACAAATAAAATATCTGAGCTCGGATGGTGGGGGAGCTGAGGATCTTTCCGAGGAGTTGAGTGATTTCTTAAGAAAGCGAGAAATCAAGAGATAATTTACATGCATGTATACATCGTAAAACAAAATGCCGTAGCAAAAAAGAAAAATAAGCACATTGTAGAAGTGGCACATGTCTTGATGTGTTTGAGAAGAATATAAAAGATTAATTTTGGGTAGAAGTTACATCAAACTCTTATTTACATTATGAATAGGGACCCCACTATAGTTGTTCATAGCATGACGCGTGGAAAACGTTTACAACCAATTGTGTCTCACTTGAAAATGTTTGGATCTATTATATATATGCATGTTCCTAATAAAGTGATCTGAGAGCGAAGTTAGATCCAAAGGTAGGGAAATACATTTTCATTGGCTATGATTTGGAGGAGAAGAAATGTTATATACGTTATAACCCTACCACTCGTGAGATATGAGTAAGAAGAGATGTTATCTGCAATGATATGAGTAGCTAGTATACACCAATAATAAAGACAATGGAAGATGCATAATGATATTGCCCCATATGTAGAGCAGTAGTCATATGTGCTTTAGTGGATCTAGAGAGTCCTTTAGCACTGGATCTAGTGTTAATCCATGGTGGTCATGCACATTGAGGATAGATGCAGGTACACATGTATCATGAAAAGGAAATGAAAAGGTAGATCAATCTTTTGTGCCAGAGTATGGGAATGCTGACTCTAGTGTCTCTAAGCAAAGCCCCTTGATGTTGAAGAGCTTGAAAATTAAAAATATGTCCAACCTGGTTGTTGTTTGCATCATAATGATTCAATATAGAAGGGGTAAAGTCATTTGCGTGGCTACATACTTGCCCTATGGTTCTTCAATTTGGTGATGTTTTGGTGCCATAGTAAGGCCCTTATTATTATTATTATTTAGTAGAGAGAATAGAAAGAGAGGGGGGTGGATGTGAAATGCTAGAGATCACTAGGAGAGAGAGAGAGGATTCTAACGGATCAAACAGAATCGAAAACACACATTTTGGGTTTCCAAAAGGTTGCCCAAAATCCTAATGAGAACAAGGCTTAAGCCTGGCTTTAAGTCTCTTCACATGGGGTGGGGACTTTTTGAGGGTATGTCCTTAGCCCCACCAGAGGGCTCACAAGAGAGAGTGCAGCTTGGGTACATCTAGCCTTGGCTAGGAGAGGCTAAGAGGGTGACTTTAAGTCTATTCATATGGGAGGCAAAGAGTGTACGACATGTCCTAGAGCTAGAGCTAGCCTCTACATGCATGATGCCTCCTAGAGGGGCAGGAGAGGGGGTACGGGAGGGCTAGTAGGGGGGCAAGTGATTTCGGTTGTGGGTGCCATTTAGGGTAGCTACATGGGTGGAAGGTGTGTTGGGGAGAGAGCAACACCTATGAAAATTCATTTTTACTGAAGGGGCAAAGTCATTTGCATGGATGCATACTTCCTCATTTATGCCTTGAATGTTGTGTAGTTATTCAATTTGGTGACATTTTGGTGCCATAGTAAGGTCCTATTAGTGTCAGATGAGAGTTGGAGTTGTTTGCATTAGGAGAATTTAGGTAACCGTGGGCCATGCCAACTCATAAAGGATAGCTTCTAGGCAATGAGAAAGCTTGGGAAACCAATGGGTCGCCTACTGTGCACTTTTGCCGCAGAGGTCGTATAGCTGGGGACCTACCGAACACCGTATGCGAGCCACGAATGGCTACAAGCATACAACCAGGAAAGAAAGCTCAAACAAAATGCAAAAGGTGTGTCAACCGCCGCCTTGAAGGATTCCCGCGTCGCAGGCAGTGAAGAAGGAGCCACCGTCGCCGCTCTACCGCCTCTCCGCCGCCGTGCCGCTACACAGTGCTCGATCGCTCTCTCACTCACTCTCTCTCTCTCTCACACACACACACAGGACAAGGAAACCAAGGAGATAAGGCAAGAGCACTCTTGTATTCACAACACATGAGAATGAGGGTTTTAGGGTTACATTTGACTCTTATAGGCGACTTGGCCGTTCACACATGGGCGCCCATACATGGCCGGTCGATCCTAACACTTACCCTGCTGATATTCAAGGTGCGTCTCTCATCGGCGATCACCCAATCCCTTTATCCTTAATATATGGTGCGGACAAGCCCGGCCCATGACTCAGAATATTTAAATTAATGACGTAAAACATAGTATGTCTCAATGTCTGTCATAGGTTAACATGCCCCCCTTCCTGATGTAGATTCCGTCCTTGGAAGCTATGGTATGGTAAGCTCGATAGGGTTGTTGTGGTGGTGGACCGTCTGCAAAACAGGGAAGTAGAGTGAAAGTATGCTGGAATTCAAAAGATATAAAGTGTATAAATTCAAGCATGTTAAATCACAATGGATGTTGCTATGAGAACTTAGTTTAAGGGTCACATGAATGAGCTAGTGTAGCAAATTAACAGGAGTTTAAAATTATTGAAAGTAAATCAAGAGTTTGCAAGGTGTCAAAGGTTAATCAAGGTTTATAACTGGCCTAAGTCAAGGAAAATAACCAAGCTTAATAAATAAACAGATGACCACACTGTGTCTACTCTAAGAACAAGTTAATACCACGAGCTTAGGGACACAAGAAACATCAGAGTTACAGGAGCCTTTTGCCTTTATTTCTTTATGCACGTGAAAATTTTTATACACAATGGCGACCTTCCTAAGGCAAAACTAACATCGATCCTGGTACCATGTTTAACACAAGGCATTATCCAGGAATCTATTAGCTCACTTTAGGCAAGGCTACCCCCTATCAACCAAGGCATCGGTGTGGAGTAGAATACTCCTCGCCTACCAAGTATCAATAAGGCGATAGGCCAACATTAAAGCACATCATAGACTTGTATTGCAATTTATTGTAGGATCTTTTTTTTTAAAAATAATTTCTTTTGATCTTCCCTCCTGAACTATAATTTGTCTTACATCCTTTCGACAAAGGGGTAAAAGCTATGTCCTAGAGGTCAACACACACATGGCTAGGTGTCAAACATTAAGATGGTTTGACCCTAGACCTAAGACAATCATATTCCAAGGTTAACTAAAGACGTCATGCATTCTCAAGAATATATCCAATAAGGTTAAGCTCATTAATGATTTACACTAGCACATCAAGCAACTTCAAAAACTAAGTAGTTCATTGACAATTTCCATGTGATCATGCATTATAGTTCATGCAATTAATTGAATAGAAAAAACGAAAGAGAGTGGGTATGGAAGAATTACACCTGTATTTTGGATTTCTCCTTGATTCGATGAGAGAAATGCCCACAATTTGATGAGATATTTATGTATGAGCGTTGCGGCTATCTCAGGACTTGAAAGTGAACCCACCTCAAACTTTTCAACCTGTACAATCAACTAACAAGCACTATACCTCGAGAGGCACATCAGTGTGAAAAATTAAAGACTCGTTTAAGGAATCCAAACTAGAAAAAACTTGAAAACACTAACCTACCTACCAGTCACCACACTACTACTAAGGATACGGTAAGAGGATGTTGTAGAGTCCTGGCTCTAGTCCTAAGGCTAATCCTCTATCCGCATCATCCAAATAAATAAAGTCAACCTCAGTAGTGCCATGAGTTTCATCCATCCATTTATCATTGTCAGATATTTCCTTTTCATTTTCCCATCCACATAAACTCATCAAGAATGTAACCATGCGAGGATAGTCATCTTGTGGAAAAGGAAAGCATTGGGCTATCGGGGATATTTCCTCTACGGAGTAGGGGTCAGTCATGGTCAATAGGCAAATTAGCCATTCTAATTCCTCAACATTTTCCTCTCTGGCTAGTACATCTATATGATCCCATTCAATTTCAATTACAGGATAGCACATGTGAAATATCTGAGAAAGGTACAGATGATACCTCTCACCAAAGGTGGGAGTGGATGAAGTGTATGATGATCATGCATCTGCCATATTTGCAAACACAGATATAGCATCAGTAGGTTTATGACAGGTCAATCTAGTTTCTGATTGTATACGGATATTTCTCCTATTTTTGTGCTCTTGCTCTTTTTATTATTTTTTGTTTTTCTTTTCTTTTCCTTTTTATGTATGAAGCTATATATATACATCCCCTTGAATTTGGCAATTACATGGTCAGGGGAGAAGGTTAAGGAGGAAGCATTAGAATGTCGAGCGTGAGTACATGATCCCCCTTTCCTTGGGTAGATCATATTTTCTGCAATGATGTTGCAGCCTCTTGGAACCAATTTGTCCAGCGGGTCATAGGTTGTGATGTGGGCAGATAGCTTTTTATGACCCTTGTGGCCACATCCAATTGCAGAGATGGTAGTGTATGCTCCCATTGACGAATGGAGGAAATGGTTTCCGACGATACTTTTACAAAGGGAGACATAGACTCCTTGGTCTTTTGTTGGGTGTTGACAAGAGTAGGTGTAGAGCATGTAGAAACTTCTATATGAGTGTGTGCCTGGCATGAAGAGCTAGAAGCTTCATGTGGCTCCCCCCTTCCTGAGCTAGGTGGTAATGATCGATATCATTTGGGAATCCAAACTAACTCTAGAAGAAGTGGTGCAGAGGACTCTGTTACCTTTTCCTTACCACGGTCTTGAATTGTCATTGGGGTGGCAACAATTGGTTTGCAAGGTTTTACAAGTGATGTAGAGGGATTCAGCTTATGTTTAGGGACCCAAATCTGGTCATTTCCCTCGTAGTACCCTTGGGCTACTAATAATTTTTTACATTGCCCTTTCTCGGGTGGATAGCTGCTTTCCTCCTATGAGGCTTCTTGTCTGAACGAGATTGAGCAGGGGAAGTAGCTATTAACGAAGCTTTTGGGACCCATTTGTATGTGTTTTTTGGCATAGTAAGAGACCACCCTACATGTTTCCACTCTTGGCGTTGAAGCGTTAGAGGGGTGGCAACCAATCAAAGATGGGTTTGCCAGTGGACTTTGTGATTTAGCATTTGAGTGGATGACTTAGGTGCGAGATTTCGAGCGGTCAGACCTAGTGTTGGTTCTTGCGTTGTGACTCGTCTAGTTTCCCAATCGATATTGCACTTGGTGGCCATCATCCATTTGCGCCCTAAGTTTACAGTCCCTTCCATGGTACCCGCAGGCATAACCAAAAAGCTTTGAATTACGGTCCCCTTGTCATAGGCAACCAGAGTGTGCAGAACTCCTGAGGCAGGGGTTTTTTTCTTGTTGATTCCTTGGACTTGGATAGCACTCTTGGATAAAGGTGGTTTTCCAAGTTGACACCACACGCCATATGATAGCAAATTATGTTGAGCTCCTGAATCCAATAATGCATTATATAGCACATCCCCGTAAGGACTCTATAACTCAATTGGGTATCTTAGAGGCGGGTTAGATTCCAGTGCATCCTCCTCTGCTTCCTCGAAAAATACTTGCGTAATTCCCAAGTTGGCTTCTCGTTGTCGCCTAGCACGCTGTTGACGTTCTTTGGCTTCGACTCTCGCTTGTATCTTTTTAAGCTCAACTTGTTCTTTAGCTGCCTTCTTTTGATGGATTGCATGTAACTCCTCTTGGCTCAGGGGGTCATAGTATCTTTTGAATTTACTCCCATTAAGGAATCCAATGGTTTCAACTCCGTCGAGAGTCTCCACTCTGATGGTACCTTGCACGGTAATTTCACATACTCTATACGGTCCCTTACCAGCATATTTGAGCTTCTTCTTTTCGTTACGCACTCCATACAGCTGATACATTACAACGGGCTCAATAGAATGTTTAGGAACCATGAATTTCAAGTACTCTTTTATAATATATTATTTTTATAGTTTAATGAAACTATCGACTTTAAAACCCTGATAGTGCAATATTATGTTGTTGTTGCCGTTCTTGATGTTGTGAGATACATTATGTTATTGTTATGGCCGTTGGTGGCATTTAGAGTTGTATTTGAGTATGTTATATTTTACTTAGAATGTGATGATGGTGATTTTGTGCATCTTTTATCTTGCATATATGTACTAGTGGATTGTGAGTGTAGGCTTATAGGTTTAAATAGAATCTACTTCTACATGTGTATAGATAGCCATGGTGGCGGACTTCGGGAAGTCAGGTCACTTGATAGCCATCATGAGAAAATTGAGGAGTCTGGGTTTCAGCAGAGAGGAGATAGAGGAGGATATGGGACAGTATTCGATACTAAGCGTGATGAGTTGGAGTCTACCCTCACTAGAGACTCTTGCTCCTTGTGGCCCGTAGTCCATGGAGATGGCATCTTTAGATCTCTCGGAGGAGGACAAGGAGGATCCAGAGAAGGAGGGTTAAGAGGAGGAGGCTGAGGGTCAGGAGCTACAACTAGACTTGGAGGATCAAGATTCAGAGTTGGACGTGGTGCTAGAGGATCAAGATCAGAAGCAATATGTGGCACCATGGAGCCGGACGAGTATGTATAATTTCTATAATTTACCTCTAATTTCTATAATTTGCCTCGTTTGAGCTAGTATTTGTTTAAAAATGGCTATAATACTTATATTTGGTCAATTGTTGACATAGAGGAGAGGTACATAGGGGCCTGGTGTTGTCACCCAGGAGCCTCCACAGAGGCGTCAATATCAACAGAGGTATAAAGTATGTTTTGTATGTTATACTAGTTATTTCAACGTCTAATAACTATTTGTTTTAATTTCAATGTATAATAACTATTTGTTTTAATTTCCTTATAGGAGTGACGAGGGGAGTTTCATAGATCCGCCTAAGCAACTAGTATGATTACCATTGGTGGCACGATCCTCTATAGCGAACGTGGGCGTAGAGTACTCTATTGATAGAGGTGAGGACACATAGAGGACCAAGACAGAGGCAACGTTTTTCATTCTGGTTTTTAAGACCTCGTGGACCTCTATAAGGTTTCACAAGCTATGAGGGTAAGAGATCTTTGATTATAATATGAGATGTTTGTAAAATGTAATTGAATTGATTAATAAACATAGATTTTTCATTTAAATGAAGGGACTAGGATGAGTTCAGCAAAAAGTTTTTCCTCGTAAGCTTGAGCGAGAGTTTCGAGCGAGTTGGAGCACAAAGGTGTTCTAGAGGAGTGTGCAATTCTACTCAGGGAGACGAGAGATGGTAATTATACACAACCTTGTTTGAAAGATTGAAGTAGATGTGTAGAAAAATAGAGAGAGAGAGAGAGAGAGAGAGAGAGAGAGAGAGAGGGTGTCCAGGCTACTAGACAACCATGCATAAATAGTGCGGGACTGCCCCACACTCAACAAACTCGCTAGGCAGGTCCCTAGGCTTGTTGGCTACCTAGCAAGGTCCCCTAGGGATGGCCAAGAACTTGCCCAACCTATGCAAGGGCTATTGGGGACATCTTAGGGCATTCCTAGCCCCTAAGCCAAATGTTGAACTCCACACCTTCCTAGGGTCTTGGGCTAAAGACCACCAAAACGATGGAGAGCTTCTTGGTATGTCATGCAAAAGTTTCAAAGTCAAATCAATAACTTCAATGCTCAGAATTTAGCAATCATTCCCAACAAAAGTAACGTAAAAAACGAAAGTAGATGTGCAAAAAATGGAGAGAGAGAGAGACAGAGGGAGAAGAGGACGACAAAGTATAGGGTCTCGAATACTTGCGAGACTCGAGCTTCCCCTTGACTCTATGATTTGGCCACCTCAAGCAAACAGGCTGGTTGTCGAGAACCCACAAGGCTGACTGTCTAAGCTGTCTCATAGTTGGCCGACAGCTTCTGTAGGGCTTGGGGCCTAGACGAGTGGTTGTCCATGGGCCATAGTGCTGGTCAACAGCCCCTCCTTCCCAAGACAAGAGGGTCATGAGAAGGAGGCTCACACTCAGGAGCTAGAGATGCCCATGCATGATTAGGATCCGCAATTGGACGTGGTGCCAAAGGATTAGCATTAGGTTCAAGACATAGCACTATGGAGCGAGAGTATGTATAACTTCTATAATTTGCCTCATTTTAGATATCATTTGTTTAAAAATGGCTATAATACTTATATTTGGTCAATTGTTCAAGACACAGAGGAGAGGTACATAGGTTGTCACCTACTAGGAGCCTCCACACAGGCATCCTCGATGCACGTATGAAGTATGTTTTGTATGTTATACTAGTTATGCAACTTCTAATAACTATTTGTAAACTATTTTCTTTAATTTTCTTACAGGAATGACAAGCGGAGTGTCACAGATCCACTTGAGCAGCGAGTCCCACTGTCATTGGCACCATGATCCTGTATAGGGGATGTGGGCGTAGAGTGCTCCATTGATGAGAGGGGACACATAGTGGACCGAGACAAAGGCAAGGTTTTCCATCATTCGCTTTGAGACCTTGGGGACCTCTATATGGCTAAGGTCCACAAGCTATGGGGGTAAGAGATCTTTGAGTATAACATGAGATGGTTGTAAATTGTAATTGAGCTGATTAATAAACATAGAGTTTTCATTTAAACATAGGGACCAGGATGAGGTTAGCAAGAAGCATGTCCTCTTATAGCTCAAGTGAGAGTTCGGAGCCGGTTGGAGCCACAAAGGTGTTCTACAAGAGTGTGCAATTTTACTCACCCCCCATCGAAGAGATAATTCATGATAATAATACGCAACCTTGTTTGAAAGACTTAAGTAGATGTGTATAAAAATAGAGAGAGATAGATAGAACGAGAGGGTGTCCAAGATGCTAGGCATGCACAAATAGTGTAGGACTACCACACACTCAGTCAACTGGCTAGGAAGGGTCTTGGCCGTGTCTTGGCTTCCTGCCTGCTGATAGCTGTCCAGCCCATGCAAGGGCTAGTGGGCACAACTTGGGGCCTTCCTAGCCCCTTGGGGTAGCTCTAAACTGAATTCTAAGCTCATGCATGGTGGAGGCATCTACAATCTCAACACTATGAGATAATGACATGGGATGCTTTCAAGGATGATATGAGAGGTGTATTCACTTCCAAGTTGCATAGGGACAAGTTGGTTTGTGATTGGGATAACTTGGAACAACGAGGATCAAGTGTTAAGGATTACACTCACAAATTCCTCAAGCTCATTATTCATGTCAATGGCTTTGGACAAGATTTCAAGGTGGTAAAGTACATCAAGGGGTTGCGGAGCAACATTGAAGCCGATGTCAAAGCTCAAAGGCCACGCACACTCAAAGAAGCTATGATAATTGCCAAGATGTATGAGGACACTCATTCTTGGGCAAGTCGTAGCTATGGGCGGCCAGATTTTGGCTCAAACGCTTCTACAAAGCAACCTAGGGGTGCCAACCTAAGGGTGGCTCAAACGCTTCTACAAAGCAACCTATGGGTGCCAACACCACTTCAAATGTGCCCAAGTTACCTACCGTGTATGGTGGTAGTGGTGGTGGCAAGACAAATTATAGGTTTGGCAATGCTTCAAAAAAGCCTTCTTTTGGAGACGATAAACCTCATAGTGGTGTGAAAAAAAGAGAATTTATGAGGGAGGACCGTTTGAACGAGATGAGAAGCAAAAACTTATGCTTCAAATGTGAAGAAAAGTGCAGTAAGGAGCATGCCAAGTCTTGCAAGGCACGCAATGTCACCCATTAACATGATCTTTCCTGAAGAGGTGAATGAAGACAAAGACAAAGAGTTGGAAGATTTGGAAGAATGTATTGAATGTGATGATGAACATGACACTACACCGGATGGGGAATTTCCATTGGACCCCGGTGGTAATAGCAATGACAAGATTTGTTAATGTGGTGGTGGATTCACTCTCTAGAATGTGGGCATGCACATTATTTGCCATCACGGAGGTTCACAAGGATTGGATTGATGATATCCAAGAGGAGTACATGTTAGATGAAGAGGCCTCAAATATGATGCAAAAATTATAGCATGTTACATGTAATGATTTGCCTCATTTTCAATTGCAAAATGGACTCCTTTACTACAAGGAGAAGGTGTATCTTGTGCCACATTTGGCTTTCAAGCAAAAAGTTATGATTGAGATGCATTATTCTCCCATGGCAAGACATTTGGGTTTGTTTAAAACCTATGATGCCATTAGAAAGATCTTACATTGGAAAGGCCTTTGGAGGGATGTGAAGGAGTTTGTCTCCAAATGTATGCCATGTCAACTCAACAAAGATCCCACACAAAAGCCCCGTGGTTTACTATAGTCCTTACCCATTCCGGAAGGCAAATGGACACACATTGCTATGGATTTTATTATCGGCCTTCCTATCTCACTAAGAAAGGGTGGGACAACATTTATGTAGTGGTTGATCGGTTAGCAAAAGCTGCTCATTTTGTGCCAACAAAAGTGAAGTTTTCAGCATGTATGGTTGCACATGAATTCATGGAGAGTGTGTTTTGCATACATGGTATGCCACAACAAATTGTGAGTGACTGAGATGTTAAGTTCATGGGTGGGCACATTTTGGCATACATTGTTTGAGAGCATTGGCACCCAATTGACTCCAAGTACGACCTATCACCCAAAAACCGATGGTCAAACCGAAAGGGTGAACAAGTGGCTGTAGACTTACTTGAGGCATTATTGCTATGAGACACAACATGCATGGAAATAATGGTTTCATTTGGCCAAGTTTGCCTACAATAGCACATACCATGTGAGTATTGGAATGCCGCCTTTTGAGGCTATGTATGGGTACAAGGTGCATGTGCCAATTGTAGCATTCAAGAATGATGATGTGAATCCCAATGCAAAGGATAAGGTGGAAAGAATGCAAGTTCTTTTGCAAACATGCAAGGAGAACATCAAGAAGTCTCAAGAGAAGATGAAGCACTTTGAAGATGCACATGGAAGACCATTGGAGTTCAAAGAAGGGGATTATGCCGTCTTGAGGATTCCCAAGACTCGGGATGGTTCTCTCAAGGGCAACACACAAACAAAAAGCTTGCACATCGCTTTTATGGGCCTTACAAGGTGGTAAGGAGAGTTGGATAAGTGGCTTATCAATTGCTACTTACAAGGTGGTAAGGAGAGTTGGATAAGTGGATTATCAATTGCTACTTACAACCACAACAAAGATTCATGATGTCTTCCATGTGTCACATTTTGAAGGCATATGTTGGTCCGGACGTGCAAGTGTTGGATGAACTCCCTCCCATGAGTGAAGATGGATTGGTGGAGTACATTCTAGAGAAGGTGTTGGGCATGAGAGAAAGGGTACTTCGCAACCAAACCTTGTGTGAATACCTAATCAAGTGGAAGGGATTACCCCAAGATGAAGCTACTTGGCAGCCCGCAACTATACTACAAGGGTTTGAGCATTTATTGGAAACATTCAAAGGAGTACATTGAGGCTTACAACTGTGAATTGGATTGCTGGAAGTTTCTGTAATTTATTGTTAGGTGGCCTATTTGATGCTCAAAGAGATGTGGATATCATATGCAAGTAACACATGGGGAGCATGTGATACCTATGGGCATACTTGGATAAGGTTTCGGAGAGCATTTGTTGGATGTGGGATGATCTTATTGCTCACACAAGCTCTCTTGGACAGATTGATGGCCTTCATTGATGCCTCACTCATGTAGAGATATTTTGGGCCTTCGACATGATCCATGTTTCGAGGACGAAACATACTTGTGTGGGGATGTTTTGTAATGAAATAAGGGGGGCCATGGCCTTGTGGGTTAATGGTAATAGGCCAAATATTGTTTGTATATTGTACATGGGCCATGGGCCAAGGACAATAAGATGTAAAAAAGAATGTGGCTTTGGCATGGGCATGGGCATGGGCACATATTAATGTAGTGTGAACCCAATGTCTACTATATAAGCCAATATTGGCCATTGACTAATCATCCATAATCATGATACTTTTACACTAATACAATTACAAGCTTCCATAGCTTTTCTTGGTGCAATCCACCCTTGCCTTGCTTCAAGTAAACAAGCACATCTCTATTCTCCCTCCTTGCCTCTTGTTTTGCAGAGATTAATATTTTTCACACTCACACCCTAAATAATTAAACTTGTACAAAATGTATTTTTGTATCCTTGTAGATACTCTTTTACACTGTACATTTATCTTTTGTATATAATATGTATGTATAGGGACTCGGGTTTTTTCCTTGTACTCCCCAAGGGTTTTTTCACTCGTAGAGCTAGAGACTTTTGTTTGCGTGAGGGTGTTGGAGCTATATATATCACACCCTAACTTGACCTAGATCTCACCTATATATACAAACTCATAATCAATATGAACTAGTCTTTTGGGAGCGTATATGGTGTAACTCTCTTCCTTCTTCTCTCTCTGATCTCTTCGTGTTCGTGTATTTCCAAAAGGTAGTATATGCCAGCCTCACATTCTACCATTTGTACTCATCATATTTTCCCATTTATAAAAATTTGATCACTTTATTCTTTGTACTCTTGTACACTTATATATATTTACATGAGCTTTTTTTTTTGTTCAACTTTGTGCACAAATGTAATCTGTGTACCGATATCATAATATGCCATGTTGAATTGATCTTTGCTCACTAGCTTTAACTAATTTGGAAATCTATCAAGCAATAAATGTTAGGATTCATAAGTTTCCTTAACATGTGGTAAATTAAATCTGTGATATAGTTATAACTTAGAACAAGTACACTTAGGAATCTCTAACATAATCTTAGAGCCTCCTCTTTTTTGGCTACTCAGTGACCTTTATGGGCACGACCATTATTTTATATCAAGATGTTTTATTTTAAATGCACCTTTTATTTATATCATCTACCACAATTAATGTGCTTAATCAATTGTGTGCAATTTATGATATAGTCATGATTAATGTGTTTAATCACCTATATGCACATACTAATAGTATTTTGGATGTAGGTGTGATGATTGAGTGGCAGATTATGTGTTAATCGGGTGGAACATGTGTAGGACCACTATGAGATATTTTGGAAGACTTGTGAACACCTATTATGATTTCATATCTTGGCATTATTATTTTTATAAGGCTAAGGCCTCAGACCTTTGTATATACCAATTCATACTTTATACTTTTGCAAGGCCAAAGACTTTATATTTATAGCTTGCCATATTGTTTTATGAGCTCTTAAGCTCAAAAACTCAAAAAGCACCTATGCTTTGTTTTTGGATTTATATTTTAGAAAAGAAAGGTTATAATACATATAAATATAGGTGAGTGGTACAAGGGCCACACTCATCTAAGGGAGAATCAACCCAATCTTGTGTTGAGAGTGATCTCTTTCCTATTTTTGTTTATCAAGGCTTATGATTTTCATTTGATCAAGTCATATTGTGCTCTCAATTTTGTGCTTTAGAATTAGAATTCCTTCTCCAAGTGTCATAAAGGTCCTGACACTGGTGTATCAAAGCTTTGGGGACCATTCAAGGATGAGAAGGATTCATTCAAAAGTAAACTTTTAGGCAATTCTTTGTAGCAATGAAGGAAAACGATTTCATTTTTTTGGCAAGTACTAAAGCTTCAAACAAAGGAGGAATACTTTGGGAAGGCTAAAGAATTGAGACACTATCAGAAAATTGATTCTAAAGTGAGAGATTGATTTTCTATGCTTTCGAGGATAAATTGCTTTACTAATGCTTTCGAGGACCATTGGGCATTAGTAAAGCAATTTATCCACTGGACATTACACCTCTTATCCACCATCTGCTTCAAAAATTCTCTCTAAAACCAAAAACCACTTCCAAAACCATCATTTGGTGCCTTCCTTCTCTCTAAAATTCAATCGTAGGGATCAAATGAGCAAAGATTGAGGGTTCTTATCCCACTCTTAGAAATTTAAATGCTTTCTAATCCACCAAACCCATGTTTGACACCGAAGGAATATTTTCTTAAGAAAATTTCAAAAAATAAGAATAAAGGAGGAATTTTCTTCCATGCACTCTACCCCCCTCGCCAGCTCGGTCACTTTTTTTATGTCTCTCAGTTAACTAGTTATCATCTCTCTCTCTCTCTCTCTCTCTCTCTCTCTCTCTCTTCACATGATGCTCTCTTTCATCTTGCCTTGTGCTAGGAGATGATAAAGAGCCTTTACTCTGCAAAAGCTTATGAACTTTCTATTATAAGCCTTACAAGCTGCGTATTATAAATCTTACACTTTTGTCTTTCAACTTAATTGATTGCTTGGTTGTAAATTTCAAATTTCCAATAGGGAAACTTGTCTTTTTTATAAGCACCTCAGCTAGTTTTGACAGTGGTCTCCTTTAAAAAGTCTGACACTCTATTGTTGGATAACTCTCCGTACAAGTGCAGCCGAAATAGTCCTCAAACATATGTGATAACATCAACAATGAAGGACCAGTCTAAAGCATAGTTCATAATGAAGGAGCTTGGGCCATGGTTGTATAAGTGATTGGTTTTTATTAAGTGATCATGTGGAATGGGTGTTAGTGGACCCCTTTAGTTTACAGGATAGGCCATCCATGCGGGTTAAAGGAGTGCAGCCGAAATAGTCCTTAAACGTATGTGATAACATCAACAATGAAGGACCAGTCTAAAGCATAGTTCATAATAATGAAGGAGCTTGGGCCATGGTTGTATAAGTGATTGGTTTTTATTAAGTGATCATGTGGAATGGGTGTCAGTGGACCCCTTTAGTTTACAGGATAGGCCATCCATGCGGGTTAAAGAAGAGTTTATATAGGAGTCTCTACTCAATGGAGGAATGATTATGCCTTATAAAGAATGGTGCAACATGGAATAGGCTAAGAAGAAAAGAAAGAGAAAGAGGTGAAGATAAATTTACTTTGAAGTTCTTTATACAACTTGTAAATAATTTATAAGCACTTTATAGTACTTATAAGTTCTCTTTAATTTCATAAAGTACTTTATAAGCTTCATAATACTTGTAAAGAACTTGTATAGTGTTGTAAAGTTATATGAAGTACTTGTAAAGTACTTCATATATCTGTAAGGTATTTTATAGTACTTATGAAAAACTTTATAGTACTGTAAGGTACATTATAAACTCTATAAATTGGTTTGAAGTACTTCAGGGAAATTTTTTTATAGTACCTTGTAGTACTGTGAAGTACTTTGCAGTATTATAAGCTCTTTATATTACTTTTAAAGCACTCAAAAGTGTTTCAAAGTACTCTAAAGTGATTTAAAGTACTGTAAAGTTCTCTAAAGTGGTTCAAACTCTTGTAAAGTGGTTAATGATAAAGATTACTAGAATCTCATATTTAAGAGGTCTCCACTTTCTATGGAGGTTGGCCCTAATGCCTCTTTCAATTTTAAATCATTATATTAAAATTTTTAAAGGGTAACTTTTAATGTTATCACATTCTGTATAGGTGACTTAACTTGATCATTATATTTGTCTACCCAGCATAAGTAATTCGGTAGAAAAAGACCTTGTGAATTGGTGTGTGCATACATTGTGCTTAGGATTTACACCTGGGCACATTTTTGGCCTTTTGTAACCTGACTCTTAACTCTTATGCCCTTGGCACATTTTGGCCTTCAAGGCCTTAATAACTTAGCAAGGCCCTTGGTTCTTTCATCTACATTGTTTTGCTTTAGTGTTGCTTCTGAGTAAGCACCAAATTTCTTTGTCCTTTATTTCAACATGTAGCTATTGAGTTGTAAACAAACACCAAATTTATTCTTCTTTGTTTTTCTTGGTGCTGCTATTGAGTAAGAAACAAATTTCTTTGTTCTTTGATTCAACATGCAACTCTAATAACCTCCTATTGAGTAGGAAACAAATTTCTTTGTTCTTTGATTCAACATGCAACTGTAATAACCTCCTATAATTACAAACAATTTAATAAAGATGTAATATGCTTTGACTATAGGCTTATGGAGAGTTGTTCTAAAGTATGGAAGGCGTGTCCAAAATGATGTACCTATCATGTTAGCAAAAGTGATGTGCATGTATCTTAGCACGCAATGGAAGATCATGATAGTAATGCAAGAAAAAACCATACTCTTCAAGTACCTTGTTCATGTCAAAGAATAATATATCCCTATTAAAAATTTTAGTTGCTTCCTTCTATTAGTCTATCAAAACCTCAATGAGCTTCAGAAATGGCGGGAGGCATCACGATTCTTCTCTTTCCTCCGATCCATAATAATAACCCTTTTCTTTGGCTTTCTATGGTATCAAACGTTACAGGCTCAAAAAAGGGAAGTTGTAAAAAATGTGACAATCTCGTTTTTCTTTGCAATAAAAGTAGATTGGTGAATTTTCTTTGATCGGCATGTATAATGATTCCACCCCTGAGTGTTGAAATTAACCATATATAAATGCTATTGTACTCCAAAATAGTGAGGAATTCTTTTCATTAGAATAATAAGGATTAGTTTTCTCCATTTTTGTTGAATTCCAAATTCCTCTATCTTTCGTTTTGGGATTTACCTCTCTGTATCTTTGTGTAGCCATCTGATGTCTCCACTAGTTTCTTCCACCTATGGAGGAACCACTGGCATCAAGAGACAACTATGTGGCTTCCTCTACAAGATTCTTTAATTGTTCATTTGGCATTGCTAAATGTGGTGATATTATTAGCAACTATGTTTCTCCTCATGATGTTAATCTATCTTTTCTTCGTTCCCTTGTTGTAAAGAGCATCATAATAGATTGTTCCCTTATTACCCTTACATGTAGAAGTGAATCATACTTACCTATAGCTTCTTGAGTGCTTTAAATTTATGTTAGTAGGTGTATTGATACCTATGCTAGTGTCTCCCACTTAGTCTGAATCTATGGTACTAGATGTATTGATACCTATAGCGTCTTGAGCGGTTTAAATCTATGCTACTAGGTTCATTCCCTTAGATTGAGGCTTCCTCCTAGGCAAAGAAACAAGATCGTATTATGTGCTGTAGACAAAAGTAAGAGTATTTCCATGTCTTTCCCTCTTTGATTTTGGAGCAACACCTTTAGTAGTACATGTTAGAGCTAGAAGCAAATAGGAAAGGCATTGCCTTCGATTGAGACTTCCTCCTAGGTTAAGAAAGAAGACTATATTATGTTCTATAGATAGAAGTAAGGGTATTTCCATATCTTCCCCTCTTGGATTTTGGAACAACAACTTTAGTAGTAGCTGCTGTGGACAGCTACAAGTAGATAGGAAAGTCGTTGCCTTAGATTGAGGCATCCTCTTAGGTGAAGAAAGAAGATCATATTATGTGTATTTAACTTTGTTATAGTCTTCTTTACTTTGTTAATTGATACTATATGCATGGGTGTATTTCGGTCCCCGTTTTAGCTTTGTAAAATTTTCACAAGCAGCACATTGTGAAGTCTTGATTTTGACTATGTATGCTTAATTTTTGGTTTGGTGCAAAAAGAAATTTGGTTACATCATAGTCTATGTATAGAATCTAAGTGTTACAAGTGTTGGACATGTATGTGTATGAGATTGGCTATCTATAGTTTAAGTATAATAGGTTTACAATACCCCTATGTTTGAGATTAAAAGTTTGCTATATACAAGTGTAGAAATCCCATATTATGAGTGGGAAGCTAGACAAGGATAACTTTCAATCATGGAAGTTTAAGATTCCCTACTCCTTATGGGAAACAAATATTAGAATTTCATCAGATGTGATTAAAAGGAGATATATATGTGTGAAGAAAAGGCTACCTCCGCATTAGAGGTAGTAGAGGTACAATCATATAAATCATGGCATCATGAAAGAGATAAAAAGGTGATAAAATTGTCTCTCAGCATGATAGATTCTATGATTGTGCATATATACAAGGTACAAAAAAATGCCTCAGGATGCTTCTGACACCTTGGTGAAGATGTGTAGTAAAAACACCCACAAGGTCAAAAGATATATCTAAAGCAAAAATTGCATAATGTGACTAGAGGAAAATTGAGTATAAATAATTACTCGATGAAGGTTAAAGAGCTTGCGGTAGATTCCCTTAACTTCTATTACATATCTAGTAGATATGATTAACAACATTGTTCACAGTCTTTGCAAGGAATATAGCTAGTTTTAGACCTCCATTGGAGTTTAAGAGAACTTTTCTAATTTTTAGGGACTAGTCTCCTCCTCTCAAGATGAGGAGATGAATATTGGGGGAGGTTCATCCTTTCGAAATTCGTATGAGTAGGCTTTCTACTTAGATATAGATAGAGGTAGAGGAACATAATCATCTAGAGGCCGAGGTAGAGGTCATTTTGGAAACATAAATCATCATGAATAGTAACAATAGTACGAATCTAATGTATAAACAAGTAGAAGAGTCCACTCTGGAGGCAAGGAGTTCCAAAGAGGCCAAGGTGGTTGGTAAAGAAATCAAAATGAAAATAGCATAGAGTGTTATTTTACTATGGAAAACCATGGCACATGGAAAAGGACTTCTATAAAAAGAAGAATGATATCAAAAGTGAAAAGTTACAACAAGGCAAGTACACATCAACAAGTAAACACAGTAATAGAGTTGTTTGTGATGTAGCATATGCTTAGTTCCACGGTAGGAGACTTGTTAGGCTTGGGAGGTATTTGGTACGTGGATTTTAGCACCTCTAACCACATCACTAATCAAAGAGTTAGTGGTTTAGAGATATGCAAGATTTTAAAAAAACCAACTTATGTAAAAATAGGTAATGATACACGCACCCCATTGCACATGCTAGTAAAATGACATTGTCTATGTAGGATGCTCAAATAAAGTAGAAGTGAGGTTTAATCCTCAAGGATGTTTTTTTGAAGATTTTAAAAATCAATATTTCTTGGCTGCAAAGAGTAAATGAGGTAAAAGAAACCATGTTTTCACATGAAACATGTGTCAATGTAGATATTCATATGTGGCACAAGCACATTTGTCATGTGAATATACAATAGTCTCTATGTAGGCCTAAAATAGTACTATAGATGTGCCAAAGCTTGAGATTGATCTGTGTACAAAATATATGAACTACACTAGCTTAATAAGCATGCTTAAAATTCTTTTTTACATGTCAGTGTAAAAGAAATGGATGTTATACATTTGGAGGTATAGGGACCACCCAAGACTATTCCGATTGTTGCAAGTTATAGATATTATGTTACATTCATTGATGAGTGATCACATTAGAAAAGTGTGGGTCTGATGCTTGAAGGAGAAGAGTAAGGTCTTTGCTCACTCTCTAAGAGTGAGGTGTTTTCTCACTCTTAGAGATTTAAAGCCTTGTTTGAGAAGAAAAAAGGCATACAAATAAAATATCTGAGCTCGGATGGGGGGGGAGCTGTGTAAGATCCCCGTCCCCACCGTGCAACGGATTCTGGGTGCTAGCCGGAAGTAGCACATCTTGCACGGGGCAGGGTCCTACACTCAAGGCCTCGCCCACGGATATCCGGACAGGTGACTAATTCCTCGGTTCTTCCAAAATCGAACTTATAAAAACTTCCCTTACCCGGAAAGCACAAGCGATTCCTCTAGGATAAAATTTTACTCTAATGTAGGCAAGGTCATTACTGACCAAACTGATCCAACCGAACTTAAAGTCACTTGATCAAATCAAGGAAGAAACTTGCACTTGGATCATAGAGGTCAACGCTTTTTTTCCCATCGAGAGGCACAATCGTTGATTCCTTTTTCTATAGAACAATTACTATCCGAGATTTACTTCATCTAGCGTACTACAATGGAAATTGAGTCTCAATTTACGGATCCATCAGTCTAGCCTAACCCCATCTAGTCCACCAACCACCCAACCACTGTAGTGATGGGATCCAATTTAGAATTTGGTTAGGTTTTGTCCCGGGTACCAGGGGGAAAAGAGTTCCCAGGCCCCCTAGCTGAAAGTTCATGCAAACATAAAACTAGTCACACCACTTACACACCTAATATGAAATTGCCTTTTTCTCAGCATCAGCTAATTTTAAAACAATCCTTTAATGAAACCATTATGTCATTGATCACAATCCTCAAAATCTCTGGTTGAATCCATATTTCCAATCATTCATTCATCGGTGTACTTATGGCATCATTGGAAACTAGAACGCTCACCACCTGTTCACTGAGGGTTTTCGATAGTTCCTAGTTCATAGTAATCGGCAATATATTCACATAACAAAATGAAATCTCCGTGGAAGATCAGCAAGATCAACCAATAGATCCATATAAAAGAGCCATGGACTCATCCGTTGAGGACCAGCAAGGTCAATAAACCAGATCCATGCCCGGTTTCAAAAACAACTCTTACTCCTTATTCCAATATCTTCCATGATGCACGTGTGGGTATCTTCGGTGACCCAGAGCCTGAGCACCGTATGGTGAGCACCCTCTAGGATCCTTCGCAGGTCACCTAGCTTTTCACTCATAGGCCACTTCCTTGGTCCCTTATCCACGTACCGAAAGCTCACCTTTTAAATCGAACCGAGGCTGGTCAAGACCTCTGCCGGACCTTGCTACGCGAGACGTCCTCCATTGACTCTCCATCTCAGCAGTTGCAACTTTATCAGTTAGGTCTCCCACGACCTTAATCACAAGACGGTCAAAATGCTTCCCCAGCATTCTTGACATAAAATAGCCATTTACAAACAGTTTACAAATACAGTTTCTATAATGAACTCTCATCTTTCCACATTACCCCTCATCAATCCACATTACTTATTCCACATTCCATTCATATGTGTACTCATTCTTATCCAATCACATCATTTTCCATCTCATCACATCAGATTCATTCACATCACATATCATTTATTCACATCCCAATTCACATGCCATCACATCTCATCCATTCACTCATATCAACGTCACATTATTTCACATACACATTCGCATTCATTATTCCACATACACATCCACATTCGTACTTCCACATCCATACATCCATACATCCACTTCCACATCCATACATCCATACATCCATATTTCCACATCCATACATCCATACATTCACTCATATCAACGTCACATTATTTCACATACACATTCGCATTCATTATTCCACATACACATCCACATTCGTACTTCCACATCCATACATCCATACATCCACTTCCACATCCATACATCCACTTCCACATCTGCATTCATACATACATATCCATACATCCACTTCCACATCCGCATTCATACATACATATCCATATCCACATCCATACACCCACTTCCACATGCATACATCCACATCCACATCCATACACCCACTTCCACATGCATACATCCACATCCACATCCATATCCACATCCACATCTATACATCCATTTCCACATTCACATCCACATCCATACATTCATTTTCACATCCACATTCATACATCCACATCCACATCTACATCCACATTCACATTCATACATCCACATCCACATTCATATTCATACATCCACATCCACACATCCACATCCATACATCCCCATTCACATCTACATCCATACATCCATTTCCACATCCACATTCATACATCCACACTTCTATTTTCACATCCACACATCTACATTCACATTCATACATCCACATTCACATCTACATCCATACATCCACATTCACATCTACATCCATACATCCATTTTCACATCCACATTCATACATCCACATCCACATCCATACATTCACATTCATACATCTACATCCATATCTACATCCATTCTTCGTTCATTTTCATCTATCTGATTTATTTCACATCCTCATATCTATTTATAGAATACAAGAGAATTCTTATTTTTGATATAAGATTTCTTTACGCATCTATTTATGCATGAATTCCATTTTAAGGAGAATAACACTTTCGAAATAAAAATCAATCTTTTATGCATCTTCCTATGCATAAATTCATTTTAATTGAGAATGACACTTTTGAATTAAAATTCAATCTTTTATGCTTCTTCTTATGCCTAAAATCAAAATTGATGAAAATAACTCTTTTGAACTAAAAATAGATTTCTTTATGCATCTTTCTATGCATAAAATAAAAATTGATGAGAATAACACTTTTGGTTTAAAAATAAATTCTTTATGCATCTTTCCATGCATAAATCCAATTTAGTAAGAATTACACTTTTAGAATAAAAGAATTTCTCTTATGTATCTAATTTATGCATAAAATCCATTTATGATGAAAATCACACTTTTAATATTAAAAAAATATCTTTTATGCATATGTTTATGCATACAAATCATTAATGATGAAAACCACTCTTTTGATATAAAAGAATTTCTTTTATGCATGATGAAAATCACACTTTAATATAAAAAAATATCTTTTATGCATATGTTTGCATACAAATCATTTATGATGAAAATCACTCTTTTAATATAAAGAATTTCTTTTACGCATCAAATTTATGCATAAAATCATTTATGATGCATACAAATCATTTATGATAAAAGTAACACTTTTATAATAAAAATATTATTTTATGCATAGAAATCAATAATGATAAATGTAACACTTTTATAATAAAAAACTATTCTTTTATGCATAAAAATCAATATGATGAAAGTAACTCTTTTGTAATAAAAAAACATACTTTTATGCATTATTTTTTGCATAAAAATCCATAATGAAGAAAGTTACACTTTCATAATTAAAAAATATAAATGAGTATTTTTTATAGAATTTAATTCTATTAAAAATTATTTTATAAAAATTAATCAATATGTATCTTTCATAGAATTTAATTCTATTGAAAATCATTCTTTTATAGAATCTAATCAATATGTATCTTTCATAGAATTTAATTCTATTGAAAATCATTCTTTTATAAAAATTATCAATAAGTATCTTTCATAGAATTTAATTTTATTGAAAATCATTCTTTCATAAAAATTAATCAATATGCATCTTTCTATGCATGAATGAAAATGACACTTTTAGAATACTCTAACGATGGGGATTACTCTTTTTGACTAATAAAAAATGAAATTTATTTCATAAATTTTCAAAAAATTTTGCCATAACCTCCTTTGTATGCCTGACCATTTTTCAATTTTTAACTCACAGAATTAATTAGAAGTTCACCAAGAGTATTTAAATCATTCTAATGTAAACATTTTCTACTTATTTAAGAGAAACATTATGAAAAACTTGATTTTATCCAATAATCAATCATCTAGAATAAGAATGGTTGGATTTACTAAAGAAGAGAGGGAAATGCTTTTTTTCAATGAGGCATAACAACATTTCATTTTAGAGAAGACAAAAATCATAAAAAACCATAAAAAACCATAAAAAGAATAGAAAAGAGAAGAATCTCCAACTTACATAGATAATTTGAGAGCTTTTCTTTGGCTTGATGGTTCGAGGGTTCTACTCTTGTTTGAAACAAGAGTGGCAATCAATCTTTTAGAAGAGGGAAGGTCAAAAACTAATGAATTATGAGTAAAATTCACAGTCTTGGCACTTGGGAGAGGCAGGGTAACGGTGCAAAACACTATTAAGTTTCAACAAAGGGGAAGGCTTCTATTTATAGGAAAAAGTGAGCTTCTAACCAAGCCAACTGATTCTAGAATGTTACAGATCAGTTTGGTCAATTTTTGACCATTTTTGGGTCAGTTTTGCTCACTTTTTGGATCTAGTTAAAATAGGAGAGAGGAGAGATAAAAATATCTCACTATTTGAGAGTTTAAAACTCATTCAAGCATGTGAAATAGGTGCCTCATTCATGAGGGGAATTACCCCATATTGAGGTGCCAAAAATGCATCATTTCACCTAAATATCTCTCTTTTTTAACTATTAACCTTGTCCTTATTCAACTCTTCAACTCTTCATCTTATGTGAGTATTTACTCATTTTTTGGGGATTTTCCTTTTATTTCTTCATTTATATCCTCCCTACATTTGGATGAATTTTATTGGTCCATAGGAACCGTAATATAAAATTTCAAAAAAATCTTGACCCTCAGGATAATGCCTCTTGAACAGATTATACTTGATTTCTAATGCACCTTCTGAAAATCTTTTTGAACTTCTGATTTAGGGGAACTTATTTTAATAAGAAGAGATATTTTTACATCCGAAAATATTTAAACATTGAATTATCACTCTCTAGAAGATTTTCTCTCTCTAGGCCAAAACTGGAAGAAACAAGATCTTTTATAGATTTCTGAAGAGGGATTTGACTACAGGGGAAGATACTGGACATCTTGAGAGGCTGGGGGAGGAATATTACATTCTACCCCACTTGAAAATTCCGAGATGTCCTCATCTCGCAGGTGGAGTATGATCTCTTTCATCTTCTTCTTCTTATTCAATCACTTCCAAGGTTACTACCTTGTAAGTGGACGACTGATTTGGGAACAACTCTCTTTGACTTCCTCTATTCTGAGGTGGAGGTCTTGCGTTACTTTGGATTGAAACTGCAGGTTGGATAGAGGGTCTACCTCTGGGATTTCCCTGATTGTGGCGGATAGAACCCTAATTACTCTGGACGGAAGGGGCTGGAGTCTGGAATCTTGATCCCTGATTTTCTTACCCTGAAAACCTCGATCCAAAAGGAGTTGGGCAATCCATGCTGCGATGTCCAAACCCTTGACAGTTATAGCATTTCATAATCTTATTCAAGGGTGGAACTTCTGAAGTTGAAATCCAAGGGATGGAGTTTCAAAAAAAGGACATTTCTTCCATTCTGAAACTTTTCATATCCTGGGTTTGACCCTGATATCTCTTAGGCGGAGGAAGGTTGGAATCATCTTCTGGAAATAAAAACCTTTTGAAAGGTGATGGTGCTGGCTTTGGCGGGACTTTGACATCAAAGGCTTTGGCAAAATCCTTCGCCATCCGGGCCATGGAAATAGGTTTGGCATTCTTGACTAAAGTATCCAATGGCTCGTTCATTCCCCGAATGAACCTGGTCATCCGCTGCTCTTCATCCAATTGAGGGAAATATTTAAGGAGAAGGGAAAAAGCCTGATGGTACTCTTCAATTATCCGGCTTTCCTGCTTTAGTTTCCAAGAACTCATTCATCTTAGTTTCAAGAAAGCCTAGGGGACAAAACCTCTTTCTGAGGTAAGCCTTGAGATCAGTCGAGGTTTGGGTATTTCGATCGAGACGGTTTGTCTCGCAGTGGTTTCTCTATGCCGCTGTAGCTGTCTCCACTATCTTCAGCCTTGCAAGAGCCATTTTACTCTTCTCATTGTACCCGGTGACATCAAAGTATTCTTCCATTGATTCGATCCACTTCTCCACAACCTCGCCTAAAATTTTCCCTTCACCCTTGAAAGGTCCAGGCTGCGAACTATGAAGAGTTTTACGAACATCCACGTCGAGCTCTTCTTCATCGAGTTGGGGGTTACCATTTCTACCACGACGACCTCGGTCCATGTTCCTATCAATACGAAAATTCTTGTTAAGTCTCTTTATTTATTATTCAATCCGAATTTTGATTCAACTGATTCCGGGGTTCTCTAAATAGGTCGGCTCTCCACAGAATCAAGGGATAAAGATACTCATATAAAATGCATTATCAGTTAATAATTCATTCAGAATATCTCATTCATATCTTTAATATAGTAATGGTCCATCAGATAATTTTTTCCATCTGAACAGTCCTTCATGGGGATTTCAAATTTTCAGATTTTTAATTTATCATCCCTTAACTTGATCCACTGGACAAAAGTTAACAATAGCAATCTGCCAGCACAATCCACTAATCTCATAGTGATTGGCTGAAGTCATTAACATCATTCGAGTTAAGAACATCATCACAGGGACTCGTCCCATTCATCCTCATTGTGGTTTTGCTCAGCTTATTACATCTCAACCAAATTTGAGGGATCATCATTTTTCAATCAGAATCCAAATCAACTCATCTCAATCAGAACTTAAAACCATATCAACCACATTCAAATTCATCATCTAGATAATATTAATACTTATAATTTCAAGTCTTAGATTTACTCGTATATACTGCCAGTAAAGAGCTGCAGTTATATATACGGGTAGTCATGGTTCTTGGAACTATAAGGTAAATACCATCATGTCTAGGCCTCAAGCAAGTCAGGGATTCCATACAATTGCGGTACTTCCATCTGGAGACCCAATTACCAAATTACGAATTTCAGTTTGAATATCAAATTGTATGAATTTTATCACATAATTACAACCTTTTATTGCTTCTTGATAAATTTTTGACATATTTGGCTTCTCGGTTGATCCTCATTAACCAAATTGCTCTGATACCAATTGTAAGATCCCCGTCCCCACTGCGCAACAGATTTTGGGTGCTAGCAGCAGCGGAAGTAGCACATCTTGCGTAGGGCAGGGTCCTACACTCGGGGCCTCACCCCACGGATATCCAGACAAGTAACTAATTCCTCGGTTCTTCCAAAATCGAACTTATAAAAACTTCCCTTGCGTGGAAAGCACAGGCGATTCCTCCAGGATAAAATATTGCTCTAACGTAGGTAGGGTCATTATTACTGACCAAACTGATCCAACCAAACTTAAAGTCACTTGATCATATCAAGGAAGAAACTTGCACTTGGATCATAGAGATCAACGCTTTTTTTCCCATCGAGAGGCACAACTGTTGATTCCTTTTTCCATAGAACAATTACTATCCGGGATTTATTTCATCTAGCGTACTATAATAGAAATTGAGTCTCACTTTATGGATCCATCAGTCCAGCCTAACCCCATCCAGTCCCATGGGTTAGCCAACCACCCAACCACTGTAGTGATGGGATTCAATTTAGAATTTGGTTAGGTTTTGTCCCGGGTACCAGGGAAAAGAGTTCCCAGGCTCCCTAGCCGGAAGTTCATGCAAACATAAAACTAGTCACATCACTTACACACCTAATATGAAATTACCTTTTCTCAGCATCAGCTAATTTCAAAACAATCCTTTAATGAAACCATTATGTCACTGATCATAGTCCTCAAAATCTCTAGTTGAATCCATATTTCCAATCATTCATTCATCGGTGTACTTATGGCATCATTGGAAACTAGAACGCTCACCACCTGTTCACTTAGGGTTTTCGATAGTTCCTAGCTCATAGTAATCGGTAATATATTCACATAACAAAATGGAATCTCCATGGAAGATCAGCAAGATCAACCAACAGATCCATATAAAAGAGCCATGGACTCATCCGTTGAGGACCAGCAAGGTCAATCAACCAAATCCATGCCTGGTTTCAGTAAACAACTCTTACTACTTATTCCAATATCTTCCACGACGCACGTGTGGGTATCTTTGGCAACCCAGAGCCCGAGCACTGTATGGTCAGCACCCTCTAGTGTTGAAATATACAAGTGAATAGGGTGTGTGTGGGAACAAGCTCTTGGATAGAGGCTGTAAAAGAGGAGATGTAATTATGAAAGAACCTGTGAAAAGGTTAGAAGAATCTACTGGGAGAGAATAATGGGTAGCATGAGGGAATTTAGGAGTGTGGAGTTATTCTGGGAGATAATCAGGGAAAAGAGAAGAGGTGGAGAGAATCAGGCAAGAGGTGGAGATATTCTGGGAGTGAATCATGGAGAAATCAATGGGATTTGATGCTTGATGTAAACTCTATAAATTGAGGCATAGCCCTAATGAGAATTTGTTGGTTTTTGAGTATCCATGCCTACATTAATCTATGTGCTAATTATTCACTAATTACGTCTTAATCACTTACTAATCACTTTGTTAATTATGTTGATTCTAGTGTTTGATCCACCATAGCTCATCATTTTGCTCAAATTTCAACATGGTATCAGAGCCATGCCTAGAATCAATCAGATTTATGAGCCCATTAGTGAATTAATTAGGATTAGTAAGTAATTAGCAAAAAAATCAATTTTTAGTGAGTTTTTCATCTTCCCCTTCACCCCCAGCCAGTGGAGGATCTCTAGCACCTAGCACACATCAAATTAGGGCAAAAGCTTCTACCATAGCTAGCTAAGATCCTTGACTTCAAGCCCATCAAGAAAACGCAGCAAACCGTCGAGACGGGTTCAGGAGAACTTCACGTTTTTTCTAGCGCTGATTTTTCTGAGTAAATTGCAGATCTCCACTTCATCAATTCAAATTGATTCAATTCCTCCTAGCCCAAGGGGTAATCAAGCATGCTCTACAAGCTGGTGAAGACAGAATTCAATTTCATCAAGTCTACATTGAGATCAAAGCTCTTCATCAAATCTGCAGGTGACTTTGGTAAAACAGAGATTAAGCTTTCATTATTTGGTCAAATCTTGTGTTTCTTGGCTTAATCCTCTACTAGACTCATTGCTATTGATGCCTTTGAAAGCATTTGAGCTCATTTGAAGTGGAAGGCACCAGATCTGGACTCCCCGCATACTCTATTTTTTGCACACAAACCAGAGCATTAATTTGCTAATCAGTGATTATTCAGTGCTAATCACTGTACTTTGGTGCGATTGAGGGTTCAAATTAACCATTAGGTATCTAATACAGATCCCTAAAGCTTCAGATTGCAAATCGGAGTTGGTTTGATACTCCAACCATCCCGTACAAATTGGTTACCTTAATTTAATGTAATTTCTGGTGATTTTATGCTGATAAAATTGTTGTAATCATCTATTAAACACCAGATTGAGTTGTAAAAGGGTAGACACTGCCCTTGAATCTTGAATTTGGATCAAGAGGTAAGACCCCCTTCACATCACCATGAATTCAACACAGGAAATAGCCAAATTTAATGGGGAACAGTTTTATACATGGCAGACAAAAACCATGTATTTGCTGATGAGGAAAAATCTGTGGGGATTAGTTGAAGGGAGAGATGAATGCCCTGAGAGAGGGAAAAATGAGTGGAAGAGTAGGAATGAAAAAGCATTGGGACTTATTGCACTCAGTTTAAATGATGAAATCATTCATCATATCACAGGGATACAGTGGGCAAAAGATGCATGGGATGAACTCAATAAATTATTTGGTACACAAGCAAAAAATTCCAAGATAAATTTGTTAATGCAATTCTACAAACTGGACATGAAGGAAAGTGAACCTTTAATCACACACTTGAACAAATATAAAAGCATTAAGCAATAGCTGGCAGCTATTGGCAAAAAGGTAGAAGATGATGAAGCATTAGCTGTACTTTTGAAGAGTGTGGACAAAGGAGATTATGAAAACATTGTAGCAACACTAAAGAATGTACCTGAATTGAAGATACATGAGATAGAAGCAGCTCTACTGGAGCAAGAAAGCAGAGGCAAAGAGAAGAAAGGGCTCGACTTAACAGTAGGAGAAGAAAAAGCATTCTTCACCCGAGGAGGATTCTCTGGAGGACGAGGACGAGGAAGAGGCAGAGTAGGAGGGAGGATCTTCACTTGCCACAAATGTGGAAAGCCAGGACACATGGCGAGAGACTGCTACAGCAAACCCAGTGAAGAAGGAACGACATCGGCAAACTTCATGGAGGCTCCAAGGGAAGTGGAGTCGGATCATCTTTTCTGAGAGAGAGAGAGAGAGAGACCCCACAACCTAATGTAATCTGCCCCGATAAAGTAAAACCACCTCTGAGCCATCGATGATGTAGGCCAAGTGGTAGATGTATGTGTGAGCACTTTAGTCAAGGTCGCGGGCACTTATAGTAGCCTTGGACACATTGAGAGAGAGAGTGTCAAGGACTATGGAGTTTAGGGACTTGAGGCACTGGTCGCGGGCTATCAAGTAAGAGGGAAACTTGTTACAGGGTCTAGGTGTGCTAGGATTATTCACTTGAGGGTTATTCTGGGAGATAATCAGGGAAAAGAGAAGAGGTGGAGAGAATCAGGCAAGAGGTGGAGATATTCTGGGAGTGAATCATGGAGAAATCAATGGGATTTGATGCTTGATGTAAACTCTATAAATTGTGGCATAGCCCTAATGAGAATTTGCTGGTTTTTGAGTATCCATGCCTACATTAATCTATGTGCTAATTATTCACTAATTACGTCTTAATCACTTGCTAATCACTTTGTTAATTATGTTGATTCTAGTGTTTGATCCACCATAGCTCATCATTTTGCTCAAATTTCAACATCTAGGATCCTTCACAGGTCACCTAGCGCTTCACTCATAGGCTGCTTCCTTGGTCCCTCATCCACCGTACCGGAAGCTCACCATTTAAATCGAACCGAAGCTGGCCAAGACCTCAGCCGACCTTGCTACACGAGACGTCCTCCATTGACTCTTTGTCAGTAGTTACAACTTTATCAGTTAGGTCCCACGACCTTAATCACAATACGGTCAAAATACTTCCCCAGCATTCTTGACATAAAACAGTCATTTACAAATACAGTTTCTATAATGAACTCTTATCTTTCCACATTATCCCTCATCAATCCACATTACTTATTCCACATTCCATTCATATGTGTACTCATTCTTATCCAATCACATCATTTTCCATCTCATCACGTCAGATTCATTCACATCACGTATCATTTATTCACATCCCAATTCACATGCCATCACATCTCATCCATTCACTCATATCGACGTTACATTATTTCACATACATATTCGTATTCATTATTCCACATACACATCCGCATTCATACTTCCACATCCATACATCCACTTCCACATCCGCATTCATATATACATATCCATATCCACATCCATACACCCACTTTCACATTCATACATCCACATCCACATCCACATCCATACATCCATTTCCACATTCACATCCACATCCATTTCCACATCCATATCCATACATCCACACATCTATTTCCACATCTATACATCCATTTCCACATTCACATTCATACATCCACATCCACATCTACATCCACATTCACATTCATATTCATACATCCACATCCACATCTACATCCACATTCACATTCATACATCCACATCCACATTCATATTCATAAATCCACATCCACACATCCACATCCATACATCCACATTCACATCTACATCCATACATCCATTTCCACATCCACATCCACATTCATACATCCACACTTCCATTTCCACATCTACACATCCACATTCACATTCATACATCCACATTCACATCTACATCCATACATCCACATTCACATCTACATCCATATATCCATTTTCACATCCACATCCACATCCATACATTCACATTCACATCCATATCTACATCTATTCTTAGTTCATTTTCATCTATCTGATTTATTTCACATTCTCATTACTATTTATAGAATACAAGAGAATTCTTATTTTTGATATAAGATTTCTTTACGCATCTATTTATGCATAAATTTCATTTTAAGGAGAATAACACTTTCGAAATAAAAATCAATCTTTTATGCATCTTCCTATGCATAAATTCATTTTAAATGAGAATGACACTTTTGAATTAAAATTCAATCTTTTATGCTTCTTCTTATGCCTAAAATCAAAAATTGATGAAAATAACTCTTTTATGCATCTTTTATGCATCTTCCTATGCACAAATTCATTTTAAATGAGAATGACACTTTTGAATTAAAATTCAATCTTTTATGCTTCTTCTTATGCCTAAAATCAAAAATTGATGAAAATAACTCTTTTGAACTAAAAATAGATTTCTTTATGCCTCTTTCTATGCATAAAATCAAAATTGACGAGAATAACACTTTTGGATTAAAAATAAACTCTTTATGCATCTTTCCATGCATAAATCCAATTTAGTAGGAATTACACTTTTAGAATAAAAGAATTTCTCTTATGCATCTAATTTATGCATAAAATCCATTTATGATGAAAATCACACTTTTAATATAAAAGAAATATCTTTTATGCATACAAATCATTTATGATGAAAATCACTCTTTTAATATAAAAGAGTTTTTTTTTATGCATCTAATTTATGCATAAAATCATTTATGATGAAAATCACACTTTTAATATAAAAAAATATCTTTTATGCATACAAATCATTTATGATAAAAATCACTCTTTTAATATAAAGAATTTCTTTTATGCATAAAATCATTTATGATAAAAATCACACTTTTAATATATATAAAAAAATATCTTTTATGCATATGTTTATGCATACAAATCATTTATGATAAAAGTAACACTTTTATAATAAAAATATTCTTTTATGCATACAAATCAATAATTATAAAAGTAACACTTTTATAATAAAAAACTATTCTTTTATGCATAAAAATCAATATGATGAAAGTAACTCTTTTGTAATAAAAAATACTTTTATGCATTATTTTATGCATAAAAATCCATAATGAAGAAAGTAACACTTTCATAATAAAAAAAATTATCAATAAGTATCTTTCATAGAATTTAATTGTATTGAAAATCATTCTTTTATAAAAATTAATCAATATGTATCTTTCATAGAATTTAATTCTATTGAAAATCATTCTTTTATAAAAATTATCAATAAGTATCTTTCATAGAATTTAATTCTATTGAAAATCATTCTTTTATAAAAAATAATCAATATGCATCTTTCTATGCATGAATGAAAATGACACTTTTAGAATACTCTAACGATGGGGATTACTCTTTTTGACTAATAAAAGATGAAATTTATTTCATAAATTTTCAAAAATTTTTGCCATAACCTCCTTTGTATGGCTGACCATTTTTTAATTTTTAACTCACAGAATTAATTAGAAGTTCACCAACAGTATTCAAATCATTCTAATGTAAACATTTTCTACTTATTTAAGAGAAATATTATGAAAAACTTGATTTTATCCAATAATCAATCATCTAGGATAAGAATGGTTGGATTTACTAAAGAAGAGAGGGGAATGCCTTTTTTCAATGAGGCATAACATGATTTCATTTTAGAGAAGACAAAAATCATAAAAAAAACCATAAAAGGAATATAAAAGAGAAGAATCTCCAACTTACATAGATAATTTGAGAGCTTTCTTTTGGCTTTATGGTTTGAGGGTTCTACTCTTGTTTGAAACAAGAGTGGCCACCAATCTTGTAGAAGAGGGAAGGTCAAAAACTAATGAATTATGAGTAAAATTCACAGTTTTTGGCACTTGAGAGAGGCAGGGTAACAGTGCAAAGCACTATTAAGTTTCAACAAAGAGGAAGGCTTTTATTTATAGGAAAAAGTGAGCTTCTAACCAAGCCAACTGATTCTAGAATTTTCCAGATCAGTTTGGTCAATTTTTTACCATTTTTGGGTCAGTTTTGCTCACTTTTTGGATCTAGTTGAAACAGGAGAGAGGAGAGATAAGAATATATTATTATTTGAGAGTTTAAAACTCATTCAAGCATGTGAAATAGGCACCTCCTTCATGAGGAAAATTCCCCCATATTGAGGTGTCAAAAATGCATCATTTCACCTAAATATCTCTCTTTTTTAACTATTAATCTTGTCCTTAGTCAACTCTTCATCTTATGTGAGTATTTACTCATTTTTGGGAGATTTTCCTTTTATTTTTTCATTTATCTCCTCCCTACATTTGGATGAATCTTATTGGTCCATAGGAACCTTAATTTAAAATTTCAAAAAAATCTTGACCCTCAGGATAATGCCTCTTGAATAGATTATACTTGATTTCTAATGCACCTTCTGAAAATCTTTTTGAATTTCTGTTTCGGGGGAGCTTATTTTAATAAGAAGAGATATTTTTCCATCCGAAAATATTTAAAAATTTAATTACTACTCTCTAGAAGATTTTCTCTCTCTAGGCCAAAACTGGAAGAAACAAGATCTTTTATATATTTCTGAAGAGGGATTTGACTATAGGGGAAGACACTGGACATCCTTAGAGGCTGGGGGAGGAATCTTACAAGCTAAGTATCTTTTCAAGGAGTTGAGTGATTTGTTAAGAAAGCGAGAAATTAATAGATAATTTACATGCATGTATACATCGTAAAACAAAATGCCGTAGCAAAAAAAGAAAAATAAGCACATCGTAGAAGTGGCACATGAACGAATAAACACATTTGCAAAGTCTCATAGAATTAAATTCTAACATCATGTACACATGTTGTTTTAAATATACTCAAATTAATGGGACTTTTGTCACGTGCACACCTGTGCACACCTGTGCCATACTCAAATTAATGGGACTTTTGTCACGTGCACACCTGTGCCATACCTTAATCTTCAATATGAACATTCTTAATCCTTGATTAGTGCAACAAATAAGATAAGCATTTAAGTCATCAACATCACCATCAGTGTAGCAGCATGTGTCTACATCATCCAGATTATCATCAAGCACCATCGTCAACTAAATCATCATTATAATCTCCATCAGCATTAGCTATAGTAGTGGCATCATCATGAAGGGGCTCAAAACCCTATTGACAGCCAGCACAACTGCTCTCTCGGAACCATGAGGGGTTCCATAGTAGCAGGCAGCCAATGTTGGTAAAGGCAGCATCAGGTCTGGGAGGCAGATAAGTATAAGCCTAGTATTAAAGGAAGATTTTAAACATGGTTTTTTTCCACACAAATTGGCCGACAGGGGCTCTCCTAGTGGACTGCATCATCTCCCACATCTATAAGGAGTTCATCATATTCAACATAGGACAAGTCATAATTCATCATCTCATCCATCTCTAGCATTAATAGAAGATATGTAGAAGGGCTTAAGGTCACACAAGCATGAATCATGTACAAGCATCAATTACCTTTTTGTAGCATATCAATAAAGAAAACCCAACACCAAATACTCTCCCTAATTCTCTCTCCTCTATGTCTTAATCTCTTGTTAATTACCATCAATGTTCTTATGTGTGCTTAGGGCTATGGATCAGTACAAGAAGGCTTCTACACACATGCAAGCAATACCATTTGACACCACAAGATACAAAAAGTGAAAAATATATTTATAATAGTAAAATATCATGGATCAAGGCCCATTACAGAAGACATGTGCATTTATAATGCTATCAATACATTTATTTTCTATGTGGAACTGGTGGTCACCTAAGCCACCCATAATTCACTAGAAACTCCTCATCAGCACCACAATGATCTAATAGCATTCACTACAATGTATTTAGGTACATCTCTACTCATGTGCATTCGCTCATGACCAACGTTACACTCCACAAAAGTACAATTAGTCATTTCATTCATCCCCTTGCTATACTATGCTACTATTGATTAGCCCTGATATATTTTCTTGAGTGTAAAGTATCCCTTGATATACAATCTCTGTGATTCGTTATTATGATTAATGCCTCTTCGCGAGAAAGGAAGTATTAGCACGCAGCCCATATGTGGTCATACTCTTGATGTAGTGAGCAAGCACATCATCTTTTTTGCCTCATTCCTTGTTTTTAGGATGGTGTTATCAAGCGGTAGAATCTTACTAGAAAGCAGTTTCAAAACAACAATAACCACATTTGCAAAGTCTCATAAAGTTAAATTCTGACATCATGTACACATGTTTTAAATATACTCAAATTAATGGGACTTTTGTCACGTGCACACCCATGCCATAGCTTAATATTCAGCATGAACATTATTAATCCTTCATTAGTGCAGTAAATAAATAAGCATTTAAGTCATCAACATCACCATCAGTGTAGCAGCATGTGTCTACATCATCCATATCATCATCAAGCACCATCATCAACTACATCATCATTATCATCTCCATCAGCATTAGCTATAGTAGTGGCATCATCATGAAGGGGCTTAAAACCCTGTTGACATCCAGCAAAACTGCTCTCAAAGCCATGAGGGGTTCCATAGCAGCCAGTGTTAGTGAAGGCAGCATCACGTCTGGGAGACACATAAGTATAAGCCTAGTATTAAAGGAAGATTTTTAGCATGGTTTTTTTCCACACAAATTGGCCAATACGGACTCTCCTAGTGGACTTCATCATCTCCCAGGTATATAAGGAGCTCATCATATTCAGCATAGGACAAGTCATAATTCACCATCTCATCCATCTCTAGCATTAATAGAAGATATGTAGAAGGGCTTAAGGTTGTCCCACAAGCCTGAATCATGTACAAGCATCAATTACCTTTTTGTACCATATCAATAAAGAAAACCCAACACCAAATACTCTCTCTTATTCTCTCTCCTCTATGTCTTAATCTCTTGTTAATTAGCATCAATGTTCTTATGTATGCTTAGGGCTATGAATGAGTACTACAAGAAGGCTTCTACGCATGCAACAACATTTGACACCACAAGATATAAAAAGTGGAAAATATAATTATACTAGTAGAATGTCATGGATCAAGGCCCATTACAAAAGACTTGTGCAGCACTAATAATGCTATCAATACATTTATTTTCTATCTGGAGCTGGTGGTCGCCTATGCCAACCATAATTCACTAGAAACTCCTCATCAGCACGCAATGATCTAAAAGCATTCACTACAATGTATCTGGGTACATCTCTACTCATGTGTATTTGCTCATGACCAATGTTACACTACAAGTTATTTCATTCATCCCTCTGCTACTATTGATTAGCCTTGATATATTTTCTTGAGTGTAAAGTCTGCCTCGATATACAATCTTTGTGATTCATTATGGGTAATGCCTCTTCACGAGAGAGGTAGTATTAGCACATAGCCCATATGTGGTCATACTCTTGATGTAGTGAGCAAGCACATCATCTTTTGTGCCTCATTCCTTGTTTTTAGGACGGTGTCATTGAGCGGTAGAATCTTACTAGAAAGCAGTCTGAAAACAACAATAGTTATTAGGAAAATAAACATACCCTATCACTTAGCATCCATGTATTATTATATATGATCCACTACGTTAGTAATGCTTAAACTCATACATTGCTCCAGGAGTAGGGAACTTGGAGATTCAGGACGAGGAAGGTCATAGATAATCTCATCATAAGAACCCTCATATATCTTTGTGATTGCTTCTTCTCGAAAATTATTTTCATGAGTATCACTGTCATCTGTAGTATTACTCTGAAACCAATCCTCAAGAAATCCAATCATGTCGTTATCATCATGCTTTTCATCACCAGGTTGCTCTCTTTGACATGCATGTTGCTCTATGAACCTTTGAAAAGTACTAGGATCCTATGCTCTAAGAATCCACATACACTCTACTGATAATCCAAAGTGACCTTGATGATATAAGGGCACATCCTTTGCAATAGCATAGTCCGTAACCTATGATCCATCGAATATGAATTAGACAATCATAAAGACAGAATAATTTGTAATAAGATAAGTGACAGCAAAGCACGAATAAACACATTTGCAAAGTCTCATAAAATTAAATTCTAACATCATGTACACATGTTGTTTTAAATATAATAAAATTAATGGGACTTTTGTCACGTGCACACTTGTGCCATACCTTAATCTTCAGCATGAACATTCTTAATCTTTGATTAGTGTAGCAAATAAGATAAGCATTTAAGTCATCAACATCACCATCAGTGTAGTAGCATGTGTCTAAATCATCCAGATCATCATCAAGAACCATCATCAACTACATCATCATTATCATCTCCATCTGCATTAGCTATAGTAGTGGCATAATCATGAAGGGGCTCAAAACCCTGTTAACATCCAGCACAACTACTCTCGGAGCCATGAGGGGTTCCATAGCACACAGCCAGTGTTAGTGAAGGTAGCATCACGTCTGGGAGACACATAAGTATAAGCCTAGTATTAAAGAAAGATTTTCAGCATGGTTTTTTTCCACAAAAATTGGCTGACAGGGGCTCTCCTAGTGGACTGCATCATCTCCCACATATATAAGGAGTTCATCATTTTTCAGCATAGGACAAGTCATAATTCATCATCTTATCCATCTCTATATAGAAGATATGTACAAGGGCTTAAGTTCAGCCCACCACAAGCTTGAATCATGTACAAGCATCAATTACCTTTTTGTACCATATCAATAAAGAAAACCCAACACCAAATACTCGCTCTTATTCTCTCCTCTATGTCTTAATCTCTTGTTAATTAGAATCAATGTTCTTATGTATTCTTAGGGCTATGGATCAGTACATGAAGGTTTTTACACATGCAACAACATTTGACACCACAAGATATAAAAAGTGAAAAATATATTTATACTAGTAGAATGTCAACATGTGCACTAATAATGCTATCAATACATTTATTTTCTATGTGGAGCTGACGCCAACCATAATTCACTAGAAACTCCTCATCAGCATATGCAATGATCTAATAGCATTCACTACAATGTATCTAGGTACATCTCTACTCATGTGCATTCGCTCATAACCAATGTTACCCTCCACAAAAGTACAATTAGTTATTTCAATCATCCCTATGCTACTATTGATTAGCCCTGATATATTTTCTTGAGTGTAAAGTCTGCCTTGATATACAATCTGTGATTCGTTATGAGTAATTCCTCTTCGCGAGAGAGGTAGTATTAGCACATAGCCCATATGTGGTCATACTCTTAATGTAGTGAGAAAGCATATCATCTTTTGTGCCTCATTCCTTGTTTTTAGGATGGTGTTATCGAGCGGTAGAGTCTTAGTAGAAAGCAATTTGAAAACAACAATAGTTTATTAGGAAAATAAACATACCCTATCAATTAGCATCCATGTATTATTGTATAAGATCCACTTACGTTAGTAATGCTTAAACTAATACATTGCTCTAGGAGTAGGAAACTTGGAGATTCAGGATGAGGAAGGTCATAAATAATCTCATCATAGAAGAACCCTCATATATCTTGGTGATTGCTTCTTCTTGAATATTCTTTTCATGAGTAACACTATCATCTGTATTACTCTGAAACCAATCCTCAAGAAATCCAATCATGTCATTATCATCATGCTGTGCATGACCAGGTTGCTTTCTTTGACATGCATGACCAGGTTGCTTTCTTTGACATGCATGTTGCTCTGTCAACCTTTGAAAAGTACTAGGATCCTATGCTCTAAGAATCCACATACACTCTATTGATAATCCAAAGTGACCTTGATGATATAAGGGCACATCCTTTGTAATAGCATAGTCCGTAACCTACGATCCATCAAATATGAATTAGACAATCATAAAGATAGAATAATTTTCAAGACAAGTGGCAACAAAGCTCGAATAAACACATTTGCAAAGTCTCATAAAATTAAATTTTGACATCATGTACACATGTGGTTTTAAATATACTCAAATTAATGGGACTTTTGTCACGTGCACACCCATGCCATAGCTTAATCTTCAGCATGAATATTCTTAATCCTTGATTAGTGCAGCAAATAAGATAAGCATTTAAGTCATCAACATCACATCAGTGTAGCAGCATGTCTACATCATCCAGATCATCATCAAGCACCATCATCAACTACATCATCATTATCATCTCCATCAGCATGAGCTATAGTAGTGGCATCATCATAAAGGGGCTCAAAACCCTGTTGATGGCCAGCAGAGCTGCTCTTGGAGCCATGAGGGGTTCCATAGCACAGGTAGCATGTGTTAGTGAAGGCAGCATCACGCCTGGGAGACACATAAGTATAAGCCTAGTATTAAAGGAAGATTTTTAGCATGGTTTTTTTCCACACAAATTGGCCGACAGGGCCCTCTTGATGAACATTGTCTTCATCATCATGAGGATTTTGTTGAGTAGCATAAGCTTGATTTCAAGCTTCATCATAATGCCTCTTGAAGCATCGACTTGATGAATGCCTTGTGCTCCCACAATATTCACGGGTTGTAGAAGAGTAAGAACCCCTTGGTAAACGAGGTTGCTTATTTGTAATACCGTGTTCTTCATCGTACTCTCGTGCCCAACATTCAGATACCAAGTGACCAGTTTTGTCACAATAAGAACAACGCTTTTGAGGAAATCTCAAACGAGAAGAATTACCTCCTCTTTGGAAGCCATGAGATGTAAATTGGGAGGAGGAAGAAGGCCGTTGCTCAAAATGGACATCTCCGGACAGCAAAGGCCGTCCCTGATTCTATGTACTCTTGGGCAACCATGAGTGTTTCATGAGTTACTAATGTTTGACGATCAAGACGTTGAGAATATTCAATCAAAGAAATACATGTATGCTCAAAGTTAATTCCATCCTTGTTAGATAATATAGTGACAATATTATCATACAAAGGATCCTTCACCGTATCAGAAGGTGTGTAACCAATTGAGTTCGAGGAATAAGATCCCCTGCAGCATAAATTTGATTCATAATACCTTTGAATGATTCAATGTGACTAGACATGGATGTACCTGCCTTGAATTGAAGCTTGCCCAGAAGATTACGGAGATACAAAATCTCTATAACAGTTTTCTTCTCAAACATAGTGATAAGATAGTCACATATAGCATATAACATGGATAACGGATAAACATCTAGCATGAGTGAATCATTAAGGGTAGAAAGTATATACCGCGACGAGCAGCCTTATCATCGATGAATCCAGTGTGCATGATCAATTTTCCACTGTTCAAAAATAGAACCTTCCTTAATAATAACATCATTCTGAAGTGGATCAATAGGTTGAGGAGGGAATGCAAGAATACCAGGAACAATATTTGCCAATTCGTCTCCTTCCAAAATTAATAGCATCTTGTATTTCCAACCACGATATACTTGGCCTTGGAAAAGAGGAACAGAACGCTGCCCAGAAGGAAATCCGTTAACAATTATGGTGTTTGCCATGTCGGGTTGTGAGAACACATACAAGATAAGATCGCAAAACTTGCAGACCATGTACGAGATATGAGAAACGTAGCCAAAAATAGGCATGCACTAGATGACGAGCATAAAGTGATTGTGTAAAGAATAGAACGTGAACCAAAATTAGAACTCTAAAAGTGAAGACTCGTGTCTCATGCACGTAAGCAAACTTAGAGGTCCATAAAAGACGAAAATAATAATAATAAAAAGCACCGCGTTATGACGCAACTTGCACGAAACGTTTTGTATCTAATTGTAGCTTGTACAGGCATCCGTCTGAAGCTTTCACGGAAAGATTTGACGATCAAATCCTGCTTACGCCTCAGAGACAACTACTTGTTTGCTCTCACAAAGAACCTGTTTTACTGTTTTAGAGGCAGTTTCCCTAAACTGTCCTAACTTTTGACTAAGAACTTCGATTGACAAACCGTTTTGATAGGATTCACCAGCATTGTACCATCTACGCACTCTGATTGGTTTTGGTTTTAAAGACGTGATTATGAAACAGTTCTAATTACAACAAGTGGAGCTATAAAATCATGTAGGCAACATATAATCAAAGAACCAATCAACCCTACACAAAATTGTTACCAAAGATCAATCTTGTAAGACATGAAATCATAATCATAAATTGAACAAGAAGACGTAGATGCTTCCCTTATGATTAGAATCGCTCTGATACCATGTTGAGAGAGGGAGAGAGATGAGACAAGAGACACCACATACGCTCCACAAGAATGAATCATATTAGTCACAAGTCACATATATATAGGCAAGACCTAGAGTGAGTTAGGGCTAGCTATATATAGCTCCAACAGTCTCTCTCTCTATTTTCTGCACATCTATCTTGGTTATGTGCATTACTTTTGTCGTGAAAGATTGCTGAATTCTGAGCATTGAAGTTATCGATTCGACCCCAAAGCTTCTTCCTGTCATACCAGGCAGCTCTCTATCATTTTGGTGGTCTTCAGCCCAAGATCCTAGGAAGGTGTGGAGTTTAGCATTCAATTTAGAGCTACCCCAAGGGGCTAGGAAGGCCCTAAGTTGTGCCCACCAGCCCTTGCATGGGCTGGGCAGGTTATCAAGTGGGCAGCCAAGATAGGTCTAAGACCCTGCTTCCCAACCAGTCGACTGAGTGTGTGGTAGTCCTACACTATTTCTGCATGGATGCCTAGTAGCTTGGACACCCTCTCTCTCTCTCTCTCTCTCTCTCTCTATCAGGCGGGCAGCCAAGATAGGTCCAAGACCCTGCTGCCCAGCCAGTCCACTGAATGTGTGGTAGTCCTACACTATTTCTGCATGGATGCCTAGCAGCTTGGACACCCTCTCTCTCTCTCTCTCTCTCTCTCTCTTTCTCTCTCTCTCTCTCTTTTTCTACACATCTACTTCAATCTTTCAAACAAGGTTGTGTATTATTATCATGAATTATCTCTTTGATTTGGCTGAGTAAAATTGCACACTCTTGTAGAACACCTTTGTGGCTCCAACCGGCTTCGAACTCTCACTTGAACTGTAAGAGGACAAACTTCTTGCTAACCTTGTCATCCTGTTCGTTGCATTTAAATGAAAACTCTATGTTTATGAATTAGTTAAATTACAATTTACAACCATCTCATGTTATAATCAAAGATCTCTTACCCCCATAGCTTTTGTGGACCTTAGCCATATAGAGGTCCCCAAGGTCTCAACACCAACGACGGAAAACCTTGCCTTCGTCTCGGTCCACTATGTGTCCCCTCTCATCAATGGAGCACTCTATGCCCACATCCCCTATAGAGCATCGTGGCGCCAATGACGGTGGGACTGGCTGCTCAGGTGGATCTGTGACACTCTGGTCGTCATTCCTGTAAGAAAATTAAATCAAATAGTTATTAGACGTTGAAATTAAAACAAATAGTTATTAGAAGTTGCAAAACTAGTATAACATACAAAACATACTTCATTCCTGTGTTGAGGACGCCTCTATGGAGGCTCCTAGGTGATAAGACCAGGCCCCTATGTACCTCTTCTCTGTGTCTTGAACAATTGACCAAATATAAGTATTATAGCCATTTTTAAACAAATGATATCTAAAAAGAGGCTAATAATATAAATTATTCATACTCATCTCACTCCATAGTGCTATGTCTTGATCCTAATGCTAATCCTTTGGCACCATGTACAACTTCGGATCCTAATCATGCATGAGCATCTCTAGCTCCTGAGCCTGAGCCTCCTTCATAAGCCTCTTAGCTTGGGAAGGAGGGGCTGTTAGCCAGCCCTATGGTCCATGGGGATAGCTAGTCGACTAGGCCCTAAGCCCTAGAGAAGCTGTCGGCCAACTATGGGACATCTTTGACAGTCAGCCTTGTGGGTTCTTGGCAACCAGCCCTTTTTATTAGGGTGGCCAAATCATATACAGTCAAGGGGAAGCTCCAGTCCCGTAGGTATTCGGGACCCTATACTTTGTCCTCTTCTCCCTCTCTCTCTCTCTCTCTCCATTTTCTGCACATCTACTTCCATTTTTTGCATTATTTTTATCGATAATGATTGCTAAATTCTTAGCATTGAAGTTATTGATTTGACCTTGAAGCTTTCGCATGTCGTACCAAGAAGCTCTCCATCATTTTGGTGGTCTTTAGCCCTAGGCCCTAGGAAGCTGTACAGCTTCCTAGGCCCTAGGCCCTAGGAAGCTGTACAGTTCAACATTTAGCTTAGAGCCACATCAAGGGGCAAGGAAGGCCCTAATATGTCCCCAATAGCCCTTTCATAGGTTGGGCAAGTTATCGGCCAGCCCTAGGGGACCTTGCTAGGCAGCCAACAAGCCTAGGGCCCTACCTTGCGAGTGTGTTGAGTGTGGGGTAGTCCCGCACTATTTACGCATGGTTGTCCAGTAGCCTGGACACCCTCTCTCTCTCTCTCTCTCTCTCTCTATTTTTCTACACATCTATTTCAATCTTTCAAACAAGGTTGTGTATTACCATCTCTCATCTCTGAGTAGAATTGCATACTCCTCTAGAACACCTTTGTGGCTCCAACTGGCTCTAAAATCTAGCTCAAGCTTACGAGGACAAACTTTTTGCAGAACTCATCCTAGTACCTTCATTTAAATGAAAAATCTATGTTTATTAATCAATTAAATTACATTTTACAAACATCTCATATTATAATCAAAGATCTCTTACCCCCACAGCTTGTGAACCTCAGCTACCTTATAGAGGTCCACGAGGTCTTAAAAACTACAACGGAAAACCTGGCCTCTATCTTGGTCCTCTATGTGTCCTCGCCCATCAATGGAGCACTCTACGCCCATGTCCCCTATACACAATTGTGCCACTAATTGTAATCAGACTAGTTGCTTAGGTGGATCTATGACACTCCGCTCGCCACTCCTATAAGGAAATTAAAACAAATAGTTATTTGATGTTGGAATCAAAACAAATAGTTATTAGACATTGAAATAACTAGTATAACATACAAAACATACTTTATACCTATGTCGATATTGACGCCCATGGAGGCTCTTGGGTGACAACACCAGGCCCTTGTGTACCTCTCCTCTATGTCCTTAACAGTTGACCAGATATAAGTATTATAGCCATTTTTAAACAAATGCTAGGTCAAAAGAGGCAAATTATAGAAATTATACATACTCATCTGGCTCCATGGTGCCATGTATTGCTTCTGATCTTGATCCTCTAGCACCACATCCAACTCCGGATCCTGATCCTCCAAGGCTAGTTGCAACTCTTGACCCTCAGCCTCCTCCTCCTAACCCTCCTTGTCCTCTGACAGATCTAAAGGTGCCATCTCTAGTAGGTACTACAGCCACCACAAGGAGAAAGAGTGTCTAGTGAGGGTAGCCTCAAACTCATCATGCTTTGTATCAAATACTATCCCACATCCTCCTCTATCTCCTCTCTACCGAAACCTAGACTCCGCAATTCTCTCTTGATGCTATCAAGAGACCCGACTTCTTGAAGTTCGCCACGGCTATCTATACACATGTAGAAGGAGATTGTACCTAAACCTAAAAGCCTACACTCACAATCCACTAGTACATATATGCAATATAAAAGATGCACAAAATCACCATCATCACATTCTAAGTAAAATATAACATACTCAAATACAACTCCAAATGCCACCAATGGCTATAACAATAACATAATGTATCTCACAACATCAAGAACGGCAACAACAACATAATATTGCACTATTAAGTTTTTAAAGTCGATAGTTTCATTAAACTATAAAAATAATATATTATAAAAGAGTACTTTAAATTCATGGTTCCTAAACATTCTATTGAGCCCGTTACACTGTATCACTGCTCAACAAGAGCTATTGTTTTCTGAGTGGAATCAATTAGTTGATTTTGTTTCCACTAAGTGATGGCCTCTTAAAGGATCATCTACACTTTATTCATGTCATCTAGACTTGTCTCGCCATGCACTATTGTGCCTCGATAAAGATCCGCAACATATTTTTTCCTTTGAAGAGCTATGCAGTAAGCATTGATGTTGTCTTCATATGTGCAGACCAATAGGATATCATTGATAATCTTTGTGAGTGTTCTAGATCTAGCCATTGAATATACACTTGTACAAATTAATTACTTTGATTAAGCATTGTGAGTGTCCTAGGTCTGGCCATTGAATATAAACATGTACAAATTAATTACTTTGATTAAGCATTGATGGATTTTCCCACATAATATACTATGACCAATAAGTTGCACTACTCTTACACCTGATTTCTCACACTCTGATCTATCTCTCTCTCTCTCTCTCTCTCTCTCTCTCTATCTCTCACATACAAGAAGAAGATAATGCTCAAAAATACATAAGCACACCCATTCCTACTAATGCCAGGTGAGGTCTTGCGCTCATCCGCACCCCGTCACACACTCTGGAGATTGAGAGAGGAGCATGGAGAGGTGTCTTGAGAGAGAAAAGATTATGCCGGCTATGTAGTTTGGACAGAGGAGCATGTTCTTTTAACATGGCCACAATATCAGTACATAAGGAGAGATCTCAGCACCACTTTAGAAGGATACACGGACTTAGTGAATTTGCTCTCGCATGGCCACCTTGCTGCCCTTGGCATATACTTCATCAAAATTCTCAAGCACCGTGACTACATTGTAACGCAATTGGCCACATGCTAGTCTTTTTTTTCCCTCCCATGAAAGGAGGAGGCTTTACTTACAGTTTTTGTACTTACTTCGTGGGGGTCCCATGGGCGATAATATATTCTTCTTCTTCTTCTTCTTCTTCTTCTTCTCTCTCTCTCTCTCTCTCTCTCACACACACACACACACATTCAAATTAGTGCCCATGTGTGCACGGTGCCATGATGATCTACTCCAATGGTGATTTAACCCATGATTCTTATGCAAGCTATGCTCTATGGGAGGAGTGATGCTATAAATGAAATGATGGGTTTAGCTTATATGCAAGCAAGATTATTTTCTATGCCAACAACCCATGGGCATGTGTAGGCAACCCATTGTTTGCCCAAGCTTTCCCATAGCCTCGAAGTTATCCTTTATGAGTTGGCCATGCCATGGCATGGCCCACGGCTTACCTAAATTATCCTAATGCAAACAAATCCTGACACTCAATTGACACTAATAGGACCTTATTATGGCACCAAAATGTCACCAAATTGAATAAGTGCACAACATTCAAGGCATAAATGAGGAAGTATGCATCCATGCAAATGACTTTGCCCCTTCAATAATGAATTGTCGTAGGTGTTTCTCTCTCCCCAACACACCTTCCACCCATGCAGCTAGCCCAAATGGCACCCACAACCAAAAGCTCTTGCCCCCTTGCTAGCCCTCCCATACCCCCTCTCCTCCCCCTCTAGGAGGCATCACTCATGTAGAGGCTAGCTCTAGCTCTAGGACATGTCCTACACTCTTCGCCCCCCATATGAATAGACTTAAAGTCACCCTCATACCCAAGCTGCACTCTCTCTTGTGAGCCCTCTGGCTAAGGACATACTCTCAAAAAGTCCCCACCTCATGTGAAGAGACTTAAAGGCAAGCTTAAGCCTTGTTCTCATTAGGATTTTAGGCAAGCTTTTGGAAACCCAAATGGTGTGTGTTTTCAATTCTGTTTGATCCATTAGAATCCTCTATCTCTCCTAGTGATCTATAGCATTTCACATCCACCCCTCTCTTTCTATTCTCTACTAAATAATAATAATAATAAGGGCCTTACTATGGCACCAAAACATCACCAAATTGAAGAACCATAGGGAATTCAAGTTAGAAATGAGGAAGTATGCATCCATGCAAATGATTTTTCCCCTTCTATAATGAATCATGCGATCATTCCTTGCCCAATCCCATACTACCTCTCATAAATACATATAATCACAGACATTATGATGGTTGGTTGGGTGCATCACTTCCGGCCCATGGAGGGGTTTTCAGTTTCTAGGGTGCTCACTATGTGATTGTGCCATCCATGATTGCAGGTGGGGGTTGGGGTCTTCTTATTTGCAAAGGATTTACATGTTCTAGTTCACTCTCAGGTCACGCTTATAAAATTTTATGGAGCTATCTATTCATGGGCTCCATGGCATCATCTTGCTCACTACATCAAGAGTATGACCACATATAGACTTTGTGCTAATACTCCCTCTCTTACTGCTAGAAGAGGCATTACCCATAACAAATCATAGAGATTGTATATCGATGGCAGACCTTACACTCAAAGAAATATATCAGGGCTAATCAATATTATCAGAGGGACGAATGAAAGAACTAATTGTACTTTTGTGGAGTGTGACATTGGTCATTAGTGAGTGCACACGTATTCAATGCCATTAAATCCTTGCGTGCTGGCAAGAAGTTGGTAGTGAATTACGGTTGGCGTAGGTGACTGCCAACTTCACGTAGAGAATAGATTTATTTATAGCATCTCTAGTGCACATGTCTTTTGTAACGAGCTTCTATCCATGACATTCCACTAGTATATTTATATTTTTCACTTTTTATATCTTGTGGCACTAGAGGTTCTTGCATGCGCAGAGCCTTGCTATACTGATCCACAACCCTAAGCATACTTAAAAACATTGATGCTAATTAACATGAGATTAAGAGAGAGAAGAGAAAGAAAAACATAGAGTATTTGATATCATGTTTTCCTTTTTACTATGGTAAAAAAAGGTAATTGATGCTTGTACATGATTTAGGCTTCTGGGCAACCTTTGTCCTTCTACATATCTTCTATTAATGCTAGATATAGATGAGATGCTGAATTATGTCTTGTCCTATGTTGAATATGATGAAGTGCTTATATATTTGGGAGATGATGCAGTCAACCAACAAAGCCCATGTGAGCTTGTTTATGTGGATAAAAACCATGTTGAAAATATTCATTTAATGCTGTACTTATGCTCATGTGCTGCCAACACCTGATGCTGCCTTCAGCATCCCTCGTCGCATGCTGTGGGACCCGTGATGGCTGCAGAGAGCAACTCTACTGGTTGCTCATCGGGTTTCCATCCCCTTCATGATGATGCTAGTGCTATAGCTAATGCTGATAATGGAGATGATAATGATGATGTAGTTGATGATGGAGATGATAATGATCATGTAGTTGATGATGGTGCTTGATGGCTTGGATGATGTAGACACATGTTTCTACATTGATGGTGATGTTAATGACATGACAAAGATCCCATTAATTTGAGTATACTTAAAACAACATGTGTACATGATGTTAGAATTTAATTTGATGAGACTTTGTAAATGTGTTTACTCGTTCTTTGTTATCACTTGTCTTATCATGAATTATTATATCTTTATAATTGTATAATTTGTATTAGATCACAAGTTCTAGACTATGATATTACAAGCCCGGGATGTGCCCTTATATCATCAAGGTCACACTCTCGATTGTCAGTAGTGTATGCGAACTCTTAGAGCACAAGATCCTCGTACTTTTAAAAGCTTGAGAGAGCAATACACATGTTAAACCGAGCAACTTGGTGATGCAGAGCATGATAGTGATGACATGATTGGTTTCAGAGTAATATTGATGGTAGTGATACACATGAAAAATATCTCCGAGAAGAAGCACCCACAAAGATATACGAGGCTTCTTCTTCTATGATGAGGTTATCTATGACCTTCCTCATCCTGAATCTCCAAGATCGCTACTTCCGGAGCAATGTATTAATTTCAGCATTAGTAACGTAAGTGAATCATATACAATAATACATGGATGCTAAGTGATAGGGTATGGTTATTTTCCTAATAAACTATTGTTATTGTTGTCATATTACTTTCTACTAAGACTCTATGCCCCGATAACACCATCCCAAAAACAAGGAACGAAACCCAAAAGATGACGAGTATTGGACTTGACTATGGAATGATACATGCATTCATTAATGATTGCATTGTGTATCGAGGAGAGCATACAAACTATGTTCTCTATCCCAAATGTGGTGCTTTATGTTTTAAGGAGGGACAAATACTTATTCCTCATAAGGTTCTAAGACATTTTCCATCAACCCAGCCCAAAGTTGTCAAAGCTTATGGATTGGATGGCAAAGAATGTGAGCACAGATGGGATTCTACACATTCTGTTTGACTGGGAAGCTTTCAACAAGCACATTGATAGAACATGGCCAAAATTTCATCAAGAACCCTATCACTTAAAACTTGGTGTTGGTTTTCATGGAATCAATCCATTTTCACATAAATCAACTAAGTGATCAATTTGGTTGGTGTTGCTAATCAATGAAAATCTACCACCATTCATTTCAATAAACAAGGAGCATCTAATATTGAGTTTACTAATTCCAAGTACATGCACAAGAAACATGCTTTGAAATTGTCTCCACCTAATATGTTTATACTTCTTGAAAACTCTGACTCCATACATCATTTCAATGCAAGAAAACAACAAGTCAAAGACATCATTGTATACCTAGCACCACTCATCGAAGATCTACAACAACTCTGGAAAGGGATAAAAGTGCTTGACATGTCCAAGCTTACAGGGCGAACAAGGCTTTGAGGTTCACAAGATTCTAACATGGACTATTCATGACTACCATGCCTACGATTAAGGAAAGAGAAGACCCCGATGCCTCCCACCATTTCTGAAGCTCATTGAGGTTTTGATAGACTTAAAGAAGAAAGTAATTGAAAATTTTAATAGAGATATATCACGCTTTGACATGAACATGGTACTTAAAGAGTATGGCATTTTTTATATTACTATCATCATCTTTCATTGTCTACCAAGCTACATGCCAATCACTTTTGAAGACATGATAGGTATATCATTTTGGACACCCCCTCCATACTTTAGGAGAACTCTCCATAAGCCTATAGTCAAAGCACAATACATATTTATTAAATTGATTATAAAAAGGAGGTTATTACAGTTGTGTGTTGAATCAAAGAACAAATAAAGTTATTGCTTACTCAAAGCCACTAGAGTCACCATCCCCACAGTGGCACAAAAGGTTGATATACCTTTTCATGATACATGTGTACCTACATCTATCCTCAATGTGTGTGACCACCACGGATTAACACTGGATCTAGTGCTAAAGGACTCTCTAGGTCCACTAAAGCACATATGACTACTACTCTACATATGGGGCAACATCATTACTTTTTACATCTGCATCTTCTCTTGTATTTAGCATTGGTGTATACTAGCTACTCATATCATTAAGGATAACATCTCTACTTACGCGCATCTCACAAGTGGTAGGGTTATAATGTATATAACATTTCTTCTCCTCCAAATCATAGCCAATGAAATTTTATTTCCCTACCTTTGGATCTAAATTTTCTCTCACTTTATTAGGAACATGCATATATATAATAGATCCAAATATTTTCAAGTTAGAAACATTTGGTTTTATATTTGTAAACATTTTTCACGCGTCATGCTATGAATAACTGTACTGGGGATCCTATTCATAATGTAAATAATAGTTTCATGCTACTTTCATGTTTGTAAACGTTTTTCACGCGTCATGCTATGAATAACTATAGTGGGGGTCCTATTCATAATGTAAATAATAGTTTCATGCTACTTCTACCCAAAAATAATCTTCCGTATTCTTTTCAAACACATCAAGTCATGTCCCACTTCTACAATGCGCTTATTTTTCTTTTCTGCCACAACATTTTGTTTTACAATGTATACGTGCATGTAAATTATCTCTTAATCTCACTTTCTTATGAAATCACTCAACTCATTGGAAAGATACTCTCCCCCACCATCTCAACTTAGATATTTTGTTTGCATCCCTTTTTTCTTCTCAAACAAGGCTTTAAATCTCTGAGAGTGAGAAAACACCTCACTCTCACAGAGTGAGCAAAGACCTTACTCTTCTCCTTTATGAATTAGACCCATACTTTTCTAATGTACTCACTTAGCAATGCATGTAACACAATACCTATAACCTGCAAGAATTGGTAAAGTCTTGGTTGGTCCCTATACATCCAAATGTATAACATCCATTGCTTTTACAGTGACATGTAGAAAAGCATTTTTAGCATGCTTATCAAGCTAGCTTACTTTATATACTTTGCACATACATCAATTTCAAACTTTGGCACATCTACAATACTATTTTGGGCCTACATAGAGACTATTGTATATTCACATGACAAATATCATGCTTGTACCATATATCAATATCTACATTGACACATGTTTCATGTGAAGACATGGTTGCTTTTACCTCATTTACTCTTTGCAAAACCAAGTAATATTGATTTTTGAAAGCTTCAAAAAAACATCCTTGAGGACTAAACCTTACTTATACTCTATTTAAGCATCCTATATAGATAATGTCATTTTAATAGCATGTGCAATGGGGTGCACCTATAATTACCTATTTTTTCATATATCTCTATAGCCATGAACATTGAAAGCCACCAGCGAAGGTGGTAGCACACTTCACCACATTTCTCTAAGAATCCAAGGTAGCATTTAAAACTAAGTGGGACACACTAGCATAAGTATCAATACACCTAGTAGCACATATTTAAACCCCTCAAGAATCCAAGGTAGCATTTAAAACTAAGTGGGACACACTAGCATAAGTATCAATACACCTAGTAGCACATATTTAAACCCCTCAAGAAGCTATAGGTAAGTACTATACATTCTACATGTAAGGGTAATAATGAAAGAATCTATTACGATTCTCTTTACAACAAGAGAATGAACAGAAGATAGATTAACTTGAGCAGAAACTCAATGCTAGTAACATCAACCACATTTAGCAATGCCAAATGAATAGTTAAATAATCTTGTAGAGCAAGCCTTAAAGTTGTCTCTTTGATGCCAATGATTCCTCGGACCCCTCTAGAAACCTTTTTTTTCTCTTTCACACTAGCACTCATTTTTGCAAATATGATAGTACTTAATGAGGATCTAACCCGAAGGGACCTTGCATTAATTTAGCAAAACTTTGATTCCAACCCTCGGGGGGGTCACTCACAAAAAAATGTGAATATCACGTGCGTTCAACAGAAGCATAATTTTAATTTATGAAACTTACAGAAATATATTTACATAAGGGTATGATTTAAATTTTTTTTTTAAAAATTACAGATTCATAAAGAAAAGGGGATATTATATAGATTAAAAAATTCACAAATAAGGGATTTAAAATATAGGCCTTGAACGCACACGATAGGGATATTTTGCATATAGTGACCCCCCTGAGTTCCACCTTCCCTCCACCCTACTTTGAAATGATCAAAAACTCAAGTTTTTATTGTTCTAAACCTAGGGGTGGGTAGAGGCTTATGATACATTTACTTATCTAAACCCAAGGGTGGGTAGATGCTTATGATACGTCTACATCTAAAACTAGGTGTGGGTAGAGGCTTATGATACATTTCTTATCTAGGTCTTCATGAGAGTACATTAACACATGCATATGGGATCCTAAAGCTTAATCAAAATATCTATAAACATCTCGAATAGATTTTGGTCTCACGATGCTATATGAATTTTCCCTAGAGCATATTGAATATCGTATAATTTTATCTCAAGAGAAGTAGTTAGAGCTTAATACTTTTTCAAATATCACTAAACCCCCTCCTTCTCCAAATATTCATGATTATAAAGAGGATAAAGGAGAATAGTTTTATACATATCCTCTCCATAGGCCCTTTTCTCTAAGATTTTCCCATATAATGGGCAAGCCCCTTGTGCCAACTAGGATTGAGGGGTAAACTAAGGTAGAATCTTCTTCTCTTTAATGTGAATTTCCTATTGACACTCTACCCCGAGCAAGGACCCATCAACCCCAAAGCCAACACTGAAGCCTCAATAGTAGCAAAACACAACAACAAACTACATGGGGCTAAATCCTCAATCCATTCAGTTTTGCTAGTTGAATATCCTAATGATGATGTCTTGTTGTAGTTATCCCATTCAAATTATAAATATTTCACCCGAGTTTCCAATCTAATGATAAGGCCAAATCTCTTCTTCAACAAAAACAAAGAAAGTTGTTGCTTACTCAATAGTAGCATCAAGAAAAACAAAGATTAATGAGAAATTTGGTGTTTGTTTACAGCTCAATAGCTACATGTTAAATCAAAGGAAAAATAAAATTTTTTGCCTACTCAAAAGCAACACTAAGCAATACAAATCAAATGAAAGGACCAAGGGCCTTGCTAAATTATTAAGTCGTCGGAGGCCAAAATGTGCCAAGGGCGTAAGAGTTAAGAGTCAGGTAACAAAAGGCCAAAAATGTGCCCAAGTGTAAATCCAAAGCATAGCGCATGCACACACCAATTCCCAAGGTCTTTTTCTATCAAATTGCTTATGCTAGAAAGAAAAGTATAACGATCAAGTTAAGTAAACTATACGGATGGCTTATGTTGGAAAGAAAAGTATAACGATAAAGTTAAGTAACCTATACGGAGTGTGATAACATTAAAAGTTACCCTTAAAAAATAAAGTTAATATAATGATTTAAAATTGAAAGAGGCATGGGGGCCAGCCTCCATAGAAAGTGGAGACCACTTAAATATGAGAATCTAGTAATCTTTATCATTAGCCACTTTACAAGATTCTGAACCACTTTAGGTAACTTTAAAGTACTTGAAATCACTTTATAGTACTTTGCAGTACTTTAAACAACTTTTGAGTTCTTTAAAAGAAATATAAAGAACTTATAAGTACTACAACGTACTTCACAATACTATAAAGTACTATAAGTATTTTTCCTTGAAGTACTTCAAACAACTTTATAGAGTTTATAAAGTACCTTATAGTATTATAAAGTTCTTGACAAGTACTATAAAGTACTTTATAGATATATAAAGTACTTTACAAGTACTTCATATAACTTTACAATACTATACAAGTTCTTTACAAGTAATATGAAGCTTATAAAGTACTTTGCAAAATTAAGAAGAAGTTATAAGTAATATAAAATGCTTATAAATTACTTACAAGTAGGATAAACATCTTCAAAGTAGATTTCTCTTCACCTCTTTCTCTTTCTTCTCTGCTTAGCCTATTCCATGTTGTACCATTCTTTGTAAGGCATAATTATTCCTCCATTGAGTAGAGACCCCTATATAAAATCTTCTTTAACCTGCAAGGATGGTCTATCCTGCAAAAATAAAGGGGTCCACTAACACCCATTCCACATGATCAACTAATAACAACCAACCACTTATACAATGGCCCAAGCTCCTTCATTATGAACTATGCTTTAGATTGATCCTCCATTTTTGATGTTATCACATATATTTGAGGAATATTTCCCGCACTTATATGGAGAGTTATCCAATGATAGGTGTCAGACTTGTTTAAGGATACCACTGCAAAAACTACCTCAGGTGCTTATAAAAAAGATAGGTTTCCCTATTGGAGATTTGCAATTTGTAATCAAGCAATCAATTAATTTCAAAACAATAAAGTGTAAGCTTTATAATATGGACCTTGTACTTAAGGCTTATAATATAAAGTTTGTAAGCTTTTGTAAAATAAAGGCTCTTTATCATCCCAACATAACAAGGCAAGAGAAAAGAGAGAGCGGTGTGTGAAGAGAGAGAGAGAGAGAGAGAGAGAGAGAGAGAGAGAGAGAGAAAGTAACCGAGGTGGCGATGAGTAGAGGGCATGGAAACAAATTCCTCCTTTTTCTTTTTTGAAATTTTCTTAAGAAAAGTGTCCAATATGGGTTTGGTGGATAAGAGAGCATGTAAATTTCTAAGAGTAGGATAAGAACCTTAAATCTTTGCTCATTTGATTCCTACAATTAGATTTTAGAGAGGAGGAAGGAACCAAATGGTGGTTTTGGAAGTGATTTTGTGGTTTTAGAGAGCATTTTTGAAAAAGATGGTGGAGAAGAGGTAATGTCCAATGGATAAATTGTGTTACTAATGCCCAATGGTCCTCAAAAGCATGGAAATCAATCTTTCACTTCATAATCAATTTTGTGACAATGTCTCAGTTCTTTAGACTACCCGAAGCTAGTATTCCTCCTTTTTTTGAAGCTTTAGTATTTGCCAAAAAAATCAAATCGTTTTCCTTCAGAGCTAAAAACAATTGCCTAAAAATTTACTTTTCAATGAATCCTTCTCATCCTTGAATGGTCCCCAAAGCTTTGATACACCATTGTGAGGACCTTTATGACACTTGGAGAAGGAATTCTAATTCTCAAGCATAAAAATTAGAGAATAATGTAGACTTGTACAAATTAAAAGAATAAACCTTAATACAAAAAAATAAATAAACAAGACAACTTGAAAAATAGGAAAGAGATCACTGTCTCAACACAAGATTGGGTTGAATCTCCCTTAGATTAGTGTGGCCCTTATACCACTCACCTATATTTATATGTATAAAAATCTTTCTTTTCAAAAAGATAAATCTAAAAACAGAGCATAAGTGTTTTTTAAGTTTTTGAGTTTAAAAGCTCATATAAAAATATAGCAAGCTATAAATATAAAGTCTTTGGCCTACCAAAAGTATAAAATATTAATTGGTATATATAAAGGTTAGTCGTTTTAGAGAGTAGTTTTGAGAACGATGGTGGAGAAGAGGTAATGTCCAATGGATCAATTGCTTTACTAATGCTCAATGTTCCTCAAAAGCTTGGAAATTAATCTCACTTCACAATCAATTTTTTGACCATGTCTCAATTATTTAACCTTCCTGAAACAAGTATTTCTCCTTGTTTGAAGCTTTAATATTTACTAAAAAATCAAATTGTTTCCCTTCATTACTAAAAAAAATTACCTAAAAATTTACTTTGGAATAATGAATCCTTCTCATCCTTTGATACACCACTCTCTGGACCTTTCTGACACTTGGAGAAGGAATTCTAATTCTCAAGCACAAAATTAGATCATAATGTGGACTTTAACAAATTAAAACCATAAACATTAAAAAAGAAAATTAAATAAACAAGGGAACTTGAAAAATAGGAAAGAGATAACCGTCAACATAAGATTGGGTTGAATCTCCCATAGATCAGTGTGGCCCTTGTACCACTCACCTATATTTATATGTATTAAAATTTTTCTTTTCAAAAAGATAAATCCAAAACAAAGCATAAGTGCTTTTTAAGTTTTTGAGTTTAAAAGCTCTTATAAAAATATAGTAAGCTATAAATATAAATTCTTCGGCCTACCAAAAGTATAAAATATTAATTGGTATATACAAAGGTCTGTGGCCTTAGTATTATAAAAATAATAATGCCTAAATATGAAATCATAATAGGTGCTCATATGTCTTCCAAAATATCTCATACTGGTCCAACACATGTTCCACTAGATTAACACACAATATGCCACTCAAACATCACCTACATCCAAAATACTATTAGTATGTGCATATAGTTAATTAAACACATTAATCATGACTATATCAATTATTGCACATAATTGATGAAACACATTAATTGTGGTGATGATATAAATAAAAGGTGCATTTAAAATAAAATATCTTGATATAAAATAATGGTCGTACTTGTAGAGGTTAGTGAGTGGCCAAAAAAATGGAGGCTCTAAGATTATATTAAGGATTCTGCCTTATAATGATATCAAAGATTTAATTTACCCCATGTTAAGGGACACGGAGTAATCCTAACATTTATTTCTTGAAAAATTTCCACATTAGTAAAGCTGGGCATAAATTCCATTCCTTCTACGCTATCACTCCATCAAGGTTTATATTCAATGGACGAAAGCCACTAGCACCTTGCTAAATATCGCTTTTTAGAAAGTAAAGAAGAAGGAAATGATAAGAGAACAAGAGAAAGAAAAGGATGAAAGAGAGAAGAAGTTTAAACTTTCAAGTTACAATTAGATCTCACTCACATGCAAAAATAGAGAGCACACAAGCATCCAAGAATAATCATAAAGATATGGACACTCAATTTTTAAAATGAGATTTTCTTTCTCTCATCATTCAAAATTCCTTATATACATGGTCTTCAGCTTTACAAGGAGTTCCTAATGCAATGTGATAGTGGTTTCTTTTTCACTCACGTGGGGGGGGGGGTCAAAGGGTATAAAAAATATCCCTTTTGTGAATTTAGACTTAATAAAATGACCCCTTTTCCTTTATAAACTAAGTGTTTTTTTAATGCCACTTAAAACCTTCTTATATAAATAGATTTCTGTAAAGTTTTCTCAAAATCTTGGTTTCCCTCCTAATGATCACACAAAGTAGACTTACATATTTTCAAGTGACCCCTCCCCGCCCTCCTCGAGCTTATTCACAAGATATAATAAAAAAATTCCCTCTAGTAATGAGAGTGCATGTAGTAGACTTACATATTTTTAAGTCAACCCCAACCTTATTCAGAAGATATAATCAATCTAGGCAATGTACAAAATAATTCTAGCTTTCATTATATAAGATTCTAAACCTTAACTCAATAATTTATTTAATACATATGATTTATAAGCTTGATATATTATTTAGACATTAGACTTAAGGACATTTGAATGAAAATTGCAAGTGGCACCTTATTCACAAGATATAGTTAGTTTAGCAATGAACGTTATAATGCTTGCTTCCATTTAATATACTTTGTAAACTTTAACTTAACATCTTATTCATATATATTTCATAATATACAGTTAAATAGATTAATTAATTAATGTGTGTGTGTGTGTGTTAGAGAGAGAGGGAATCATAGAACCAAAAATAGATTAGATAGATAGGTCCAAGCAAAATCTTGAGCTTCCTTCCAGATGTGCACATCTCATTACTAGCAATGGAAAGTTTTTTTACCAACTCAACTATTCATATCAAGCTAGTAGAAGCAACAACACCCAATCTTTATTTACTCTTTACTTGATCATCCCCCTAGATATATAGATAAAGCAAACAATTATAAGTTTCCTTTGATGATAATCAATGGAAGACCTAAAAAGTATATGGAAACACAAACAACCAATGACCAATGCAAAGTAGCCAAGCGAAGTCACATGAATGGCAAGATACTTTAGACTTATAAACTCATGGATGATTTGAGGGCCACCGCAGTCATCCCTATGGTCATGATTTATATAGCATAAGCAAAAAAATACATTTTCACATGTTGAAGAAAGATCTAGTGAACACACATTTATATTCTGCAAGAGAGTTTCAACATGACATCCTATAAAACTTGCAAAATTAGAGAAAGTTATAGTACCAAGGGAAGTTATCCATGTTAGTTATTGCACCAAAGGAAGTCAAATTTATCCGTAAACAATTTGACAGTCGACACTTTTAGTCTATGGAATTTGTCTATATGTAGATCCTTAATGATGAGGTGCTTTACACATTGAGTTCCAACACCGAGAGAAAAAAGGGAAAAAGCGTAGAAAAAAAGGGACATCTCCACGGTCGTTGTCATAGACAAGAAGTCTCCCCAGCCCATCTCCTCGCCCATCCAAGAAAAGGGGGCCATCTCCTTGAACATCCAAGAAAAGGGGGCCATCTCGTAGCCTAAGTGAATGAAAGACATCAGGTCATAAGTTGCAAGGTGGATGTAGTCATCCCAAGACTACAACAAGACTCCAAAAGTTCTTCCAAATAAGTACTAAGAATATCGATTAGAGAGTACTACCACAAGGAGACTCCAAAAGATGATTCTTCCAAATAAGTACTAAATTACTACACCGAAAGCTTCTCCTTCCAAATAAGTACTAAACATCTCGAGTCTTGATTAGAGAGGGTAGCGACTTACCTTAAGTAGAACTTAAACTATTTCCTAATCATGCAATGCTAGATGTAAGCACAAGGAACACGTGTAAGGATATAAGGCCTTATAATAGAATAACAAGGAGCATAACAACATCCTCTTGCATCCTTAAGGTTAGGGTTTGTCGTCCACTTAGGTCTTCCAGCTCGTTAATGAGGGGCATATCCCACACATGCTACACAAACATTCACCTTTTTATCGCATGTAATTCGTGTACCAACCGACTACAACACCCCATACTGCTGAAGAGATTTCTTGCTATACCTAAGGAAGTGCCATACGCTAGAGTTCCTAGACCATAAAGGCTTAGAAGCAGAAGAAGTAGTGTTTTCTGCTATAAGCATACTAGGAATTTATTTGATAATCCTAGTTTTATCTAAGAAATTTTACAGTATATTATAGGGTAATCTCTAGAACAAGCTTTCTTTTGTTTGGGTTCTGTAGCATATAAGGGTTTTATCTAGGGGATTAAGAAGAGGCTTTGGTGCTTATTAAGATTCTACTAGTGAAAGCACAAGCCTTTTTTACCATAGAAGTACCTATACTAATTATATTTGCACAAAAGGCCTTCACGACTCCGCCGCGGCCACCACTACACAGAGTCGTGTGTTCTTTACTTGCAAAGGAGCTTTCAATGATTACACTAGAGTCTTCCTATTCACATGCAGAAGAGCTCCTCATGGATGGAGAGCCACATTGCATACTTGCAGACAACCGAGAACGCCAATATTATTGCCAATGAGTTCTAGTGTAATATATCGACCACGCAAGTAGGATCCTAGTTGTGATGCTTCATAATTTCGTATAAATGTTTTTCTTAAATTATTGTTGTAGAAAGTGTGAATTGGTTTTGTTAGGACATCTAACATGTTTTGATAAAATTTTGTGTTGTAGGAAATTTTTTGTTTTGGTCATTTTAGGTAGTTGTCATTTTTGTGAGTGATTTTGGATTAGGTTAGAGGAGAAATTAGGTGAAGCTTTGTATGAGAGAGTTTTTCTATTTTGTACATAGAACAATTTGCTTAAGTGAAACCTTTGTGATTCACATTATTTGATATCCATTTAGTGACTCTCCAAAGTGGGCTTTGAGTGGTTTTGTGCTAAAAATGTGCCTAGATTTTCGTGTCAAGACATTGTAAGTTCTAAACAGAGGTCAAGAATGAAGATTTAGCCTAAAGCTAGAGTTGCAAAAGCCAAGGAGCATCGCAAGGCTTCTATGTTGACCTTACAGTTGGCTACTGATGAACAATATGTCGATCCTTTCAATATTTATGTATGTCTTCATCTTCATGAGACTACCTACTTTGTCTCTTCCTTAATTCATATTCGGCATGCGTGTGACGAGCTGGAGGTTTAATGGGACGGACAAAATCAATACCCCATTTGGCAAAAGCAGGTGTGCTTAACATAGGCCCCAATGGCATATTGTCCTTTGTGATGGGAGGTTTGGCCCTTTGACAATCGTCACAACGTTTTACATATTCTTTGGCATCCATTTGTAAGGTTGCCACCAAATCCCAGACCACCTAATCAACTTAATTGTGGTATTGCTCGAAAAGTGTCCACCCCCAACACCTGCATGTGCATGGGTCAAGATTTTAGAAAACACACACACACAAGTTGCCATCCTTGCCCCTCTTGTAGAGTTGGCCCTCTATCAGCATATAGTTGGTCGCTTCAACTTCAATAGCATGCTTCTGATATTTAGGAATTGTTCGATCAGTATGACCATGCTGAAGATAGTCCACAATATACTTGCTCCAACTTGGTGTAGTTGAAATTTGGAATAATGTGACATTATGAATTGGTTGTTGAATTTGACATGAAGCACAGTTACAAACAAATTTTTCAGCATCCGAATGCATGGTAGGCCACCATTGCCCATCTTGAGTTATACGTCGCACACAAGTAGTAGCTGATGCATGGATTCTACCAATACCCTCATGTGCCCATTCCAAGATCTCCTCATATTGGTCAGGGTTAGGTATAAGCCGCAACACTCCATCATTACCCTAACAATATAATCTCCCTGAGATTAACTTGAATGGTCGCCATAGGTCCACATTAGGATCCGCTAGTTGTATCTGTCCACTTGTCAAAATTTCTAAGATGGGTTCAGACCATTTAGGAGCTGTCTCTACAAGGAAAAGTGTTGAATCTAACATATCATCATCCACACCCAGAGGATCTTCTCCAAAGGTGATTCGAGACAAATGAGCTGCTCTAAGATGAGTTGTTCCTTTTTGGACTGCCACTTCAAAATCAAACTCAAGAAGGATAACAAACCACCTCACAATCCTTCCAGTTGCACAAGGCTTATTCACCAAATATAGAAGTGCTTGATGGTCCACAAAAAATATAAATTTGTTTGCCAAAAGGTAATGGCAAAACTTTTTCACTGCATATATCATGGACAAACCTTCTCTTTCTGTTGTGGTATAATTCTTCTCAGCATTATTCAACTGTCGACTAGCATATGAGATTGGGAAAATCATTATTATGTTCTCCCGATTGAGCCAAAATATATCCAATTGCAAAGTTTGAAGCATCAATATGGACATGAAAGATTTGGTTCCAATTTGGTGCCCGTAAGATGGGTGCAGACAGTAATGCTTGCTTCAACTTTTGAAAGGATTCCTCACACTCGTTAGTCCAATCATACTTTACAAGAAGAGCATATAATGGTCTGGCTAGGACACTGTACATGTAGATGAATCGACGATAATAGCCACAATGTCCCATGAATATTTGTACCCCTTTAGGGTTGATAGGCCGAGGTAATGAGACAATGACATCAATTTTATCCATATCTTTTGAAATACCATTGCGAGAAACAATATGGCCCAAAATCTTCCCTTGTCTTACCATGAATTTGCACTTGTCAGGATTCAAGCATATACGATAAACTTGACACTTTTGAAACACAAGTCTGAGGTGTTCTATATGATCATCACGCTCTTGTGAGTGAACACATAAATCATCCATGAAGATCTCAAGAAATATCCTAAGGTACTCCTTGAATACATGACTCATTAACCCGCTGAAAGGTTGCAGGTGCATTTGCTAGACCAAATGGCATAGCACGATGGGCAAAGATGCCATCTTCAGTTGCAAAGGCTATCTTGTGTTTATCCTTCAGATCAATTGACACTTGATTGTAACCGGAGAATCCATCAAGGAAACTATATGCCTTTTTCCCTGCAACACGTTCCAAAACATGATCCATGATTGGAAGTGGGTAATGATCACGTACAGTAGCTGCATTTACCTTCTTGAGGTTTACACATACTCGAAGTTTTCCATTTTTCTTGGGTAGCACCACTACAATAGGGGAGACCCATTCAGTGTGTTCAATCTCATAGATAAATTTTACCTCTAAGAGCTTGTCTATTTCTTCTTTTATCTTTCGTGCAAAATTCTCATTGTAAGTATAAGGACGTTGCTTGGAAGGCTTTGCATCCTCTCGCAATGGAATTGTATGCTGACATATGCTTGGATCAACTCCTTTGAGGTCTTTCTAACTCCAAGCAAAAACATCGCAATACTCCTTTATTGTTTCAATTAATAACTTCTCCTCATCTAAGGACAAGTCTGTGTGGCAATCCACACATAGCGAGGCTCTTCTCCTGGCTTAGCGATATCAATTTTTTTTGCATCTTCTGGACCATCATATAAAAACCCCTGGCATGCTTGGCTTTTGTCGCATGGGCTGTTGAAGAACAATCTTCCGATCTTGAAGAGTGTACTTTGTGAAGTTGGGGGGAACATTGAGACCTTGTTCTTGTCCACTTGAGTCATCACTAATTGAAGACCATGCGGTTTTGAGCTCTCTTTTGCAATCTTGCATCAAAGCTTTTTGTTCAACCGTTATCTTTGCACTTTAGACACTCTCTTTTGAATCGGTTTGAGACTTGAGTTTTTGTTTTGGTCTCTTTGTTTTTTTACGATTTTTGCTAACAGTTTTTAGCTTTTCTCCTGGTTGGAATCCATCTGATCATTTTACTTGGTCTTTGATACTATCTTGTGCTTGGACATAGTATAGATATCCATTCTTTCCTGAGAAGTGAGGTGGTGGTCTAGAGTGTTCATTCTTAAACTCCTTGTTTTCTTTTTGTATTGTCTCACGTCGTTCCCTCTCATCTTGTTTATGGATTCTCTTATGGCTCTTACAGCATTTACGTTTGGGTCTGCTTCGCGAGGGATCTCTATTTGAACCTCCCTTCCTCTCAAGAGTAGGCGTGCCTTTCCTAATGCTTCCTCGGGGATTATCACATCATCATCAAAATGAGAGTCCCATCCATCTTCCTTATCAGCATCATGAGCCGATTCGAGTGTTAAATCCTCCACTGAGACTTCCTCTGCATGCAGTGCTGTGGATGCAACCCCATAGTACAAATCATCTAGAAGGTACGATGGTTGTACCATTCGTATAGGAATAATGTCATATCCATCTGAGTCACAAAATTGAATTGGCTTAGGTAAAGCACATGTTGATACTGTTGCAAGGACATGACTCCATTCTAGGGGATCAATTAAGTGCTTAGGGAAGGGTTGTGAAACGTATGCCTCATTTGATACACTTCGATTACCCTTAAGTCTTTCAGTGTTGAAATCCTTACATGAGGCTCCACACATCCACAGATCTTCTCACCCATGTGACAATGTAACTCTTGAGCCCTTAGATGAAATAGAATCAAGCTCATCTATTCGAGACCGCGTTACATCACGATATGAGTGATTCTTTAGGTTGACCGTTGTGATGACAGAATCATGTCGGAGGTACAAATAATTGTATCCCAAATCTTGAATCATTTGAAATTGTCACATGAATGGTCTACCCAATATCACTTCATAGTTTGGATGCTTTCCAAAATCCACTACTGCAAATGTGTGCTCATATTCAATCCCACATGTGGTGACCAATATGTTCTCTAGCAGCCCAATGGGATGTTCTAAGCTTCCATCTGCTAGCTGCAAGCGCATCCTTGTACTCCTAATAGCTGGTTTGCCCCACTTTTCCCAAATGGACCTTGTCACAATGCCCACTCCTGCACCACTATCAAGTATTGCAGTTGAAGCTACTTTTCGCACTTCGTATGGGAGGGTAGCATTTCCCTGATCGTCCTCACAAAATTTTCTTTGTTGATAGGAACTGGCATAACATGCTTTGTCTCAGGGTGTATAGCACATCGATGGTGACCCTTTTGTAGCAATACCTGCTCTGACAAACATGGGGCAATATCATTCCACAACTCTGGTCGAAGCTTTATCAAATCAAGCAAAGGTAAGGTACAAGCCACTGGTGCTGACAAAATAGCTTGCACGATACCCATATCCATCTCCTTTGTCAACCTTCTATGCATGGAGGGTATCCTCAAGGTTTGAGAACAGTTGTCATATTCTTCCAAATAAGATGGTAAGGTTTTCATTGTATGCTTACTTCTAGGAGAAACAATTGTTTGAACTTCCTCCTAGATGCTTGGGCGTCTAAAGTTGTTTTCTATGCCCCTGGTAAAATCCACTTCAGAGAATGGAGGTGAAATAATAGAGGACATATTCTCATTAACTTTCTCATGAACTGCTGTCCACATCTCATTTGCCATGTCCTCGTTAGCATCAATAACTTCATCATTGCATGGGAAGGCAAGAGTAGTAGGTGGTGGTAGAATGCCTTCATTCAATGGGGTGTCAATTGGTACAGACTTCTCGCTATGAGTTTGTGAGATCAACTCACTTTTCATTTCCCAACTTGATGACACTTCTGGTATGGTTTCTATTGTTGGCTTAAGAGAGGTTGGGCCCCGAGGGATAGGTGGAGGTGGGCCCTCAAGTATTGATTGAGCTTCCCTAATGAGTTGCTGATGTACAGCTGGATTGATCTTCTCCTGTCGCGAGGGTTTGGGTATTCTTGAAGCTTCTTGGGTAGCTCAGATAAAGCTGCAATGCGACTTCTATGAGCATCAATGATGGCATCTAGAGTCTCGTTCACCTTATCCACAAAAACAGAACCCCCAAAACTATCCTCAATTGTACTAGCCTCTTCTTTTTTAGCACTAGGCCCAGGTTGAGGTTGATGCTTCTCATGCACTTCTTGGGATGTAAAAGCTTGATCCTTCATGTTTTGTTTAGAGACTTCTTGAGAACTAGTGGATGCACTCTTAGTTTACTTGTTGCGGTTCTTTTTCCTCCTAGTGGTCCTTTTTCTATTGGAATGTAGGGTCTTGTCCACTAGATTTGCCTTTGCATCCCTAGTTCGAGGTGTCTTATCAGTTTGCATTTCGGCATTTCGTGTCTGTGATCTAGTCATGACTCTAAGTGGCATGACATCCTCATTCTCTGATGAAGGTGGCGATGGAACTGCCTTTACAAAGTTGAGTGAGACCTTTGGTTGAGAGGTGCCTTCCTCGTGTGGTTTCAGCAAACAATCCTTTGGAAAGTATTCTACACAACACCCTAGACAATATCTTTCAATTGGTGGAAACTGTGGTACTGTTGTATTGGATCGAGCTGCTTGCCCAATGGACAATCACGAGCCCAATGGGGTTCTCTGCACTCATAACAGGGGCCCATTAGTTTAGCTTCTACTTTTCTTTACTGCCATTGACCTGAGGGACCTGGAGTCCTAGGTTGGTAGCCGCCTAACAACATCAAAGAATTTTGTTCCCCCGGTTGAGGCTCCAGTGCTTGGCTTGGATATGCGGCAGGACTTTCAATGTGATTTTACTTGGACGAATATGATGCATATTCCTCCTCCACGTAGCTTGGGTTTACCAAGTCTCTACACATATTTGAATTGTCGTAGTCAACAAACCTCACAGAAGCAATCCCAGGAGCAGGAGGTTGAGCTCAAGTACAGGTCGTGCTTGCTCTTGTGTCATCGGTGGCTTATGTTCAAAATTAGTGTACTGTCACTGCATCCCTTTGCTACTCATGCTCTTGTCTCATTCTTGCAATGCGAGTACATTCCTATGTATTGTGGGTAAAGTTTCAAGCACAAGCCTGGCACCACTTCTTTGTGGGTTGGTTTGTGACGAGAGGAGAAAAGGTATTATATTCTTCAGTTTTATGGTTACCGCCACATGCTCCACAAAGATGAGGACCTGTAGGTAGTACACTCCTCATTCGCTGCTGCTGCTGCTGCTTCTGCTCTTGTTGTGGCTGCATGGGTGGGCGATAGGTTTGTCCCAATCTCCTTAGTACTGGGTTAGCTACTATGTGGTCTGGATTTACTAGTGCGCTAGACCCTGAACTTTGGTCATCACCCCACTAATCTCTAGGTTGCACCTCAGGGCCAGTACCATCTTGGAATTTGAAGTTATCTGTGAAATCCATAGCATCATGGCAACACTCATTGAAATTTGTATGCTTCTTTGCATAGAGATGTGTGTGCAGTATTGAATTTTTGAGTCCTTTTAAGAAGAGAGAAATTAATCGCGACTCTGGGTGGGCTTCTCATCTTTTGGGCAACGATTAATGTACTGCCTCATCCTATTTACACAGTCTCTAACACTCTCAGTCTCGCCTTGCTTGAAAGAATAGATGTTTGGTATTGTGTCATGCTGAATTTCCATCAAGGAAAAAGCAGCACAATGAATCTCTCTTCCAAAACTCGTAAAGAAGATTTGTCTGAAGCCTCTAGTGCCTGAAACCAAGCAAGGGCCTTTCCCTCAAGAGTGAGCCCAAACCCTTCAATTTGCGTATGCTTGTCAGTCACTTGCTCAGCTTCTGGAACTGCTTGCCTAAATGCTACTACATGGTCATATGGATCTCCCGACCCTTCGTACTTCTTTATCAGTTTCTGAAGAGTTGATGGCCTTGCTCGTCTTGAATACTCATCATCAGGCCTATGGCCTCTCACTCTCAGTGGTTCCTCTCTTTGGTAAGGTGGTCCATATGCATCCCGAATTGGTGTGGGTCCCCTATTACCTACCTCACCAACCCTCTCCAAAGATCCTGTTACCCGCATTTCAGGAGGTGCATTTATGGGAGGCCGAGTTGGCTCCCCTACCCTCCGATTGTCATAGTGAGAGAAACGTTGTTGTGGTGTGATCTGTGGTCGCACTTTTGGTGTAGGATAATATCTTGGTTCTAGAGTTGGGCTACTTGCAGTGGTCCACTTTGATGTTGATGGTCCCTCTCTAGTGAACTCTCATAGGGGAGGAGCAATAGTTTTTCCAAGAAAGGGTGTCTCTCCTGGTTTAGCTGTATTAGTAGAGAACACTTCCATGAATAATGGTTTTTCTCTCCATGTGAGCTCACAAATCTCCTTCCAATCTAAGGTTCAGTATTCATTGGCCCATTTATCAATGATTCGGTTCTTGTATCCTGCAAGCTTCTCGACTACCACCACAAGTGCTAGAGGAAGATCTAGCTCTGGCAATCTAGCTGTGGCATAATATCCTTCTAAAGAGTCCTTATAGACCTCTTGAAGTGGGTCATCCTGAAAGACCTTTGTCACTGGAATTTGTCATACAAACTCCCATTGGTTCTCATCTGCCTGATCCATTTTACTCTTGCCTTTCCTTTCCCTTTCCAAATTTAGATCTACAAAAAGTAAATCATCTATGGATGGCTTTGAGGACTGGGCATTGGATGGTCCAGGCATGTCCGGCTCAATGAGCCAATCATCTCTAGACTCCCTTGCCCCGGAAGGCTTTGATAAATCTAGGAACTCACTCTTAGAGAGCTCTCCTAATTTGTCTACATTCTCTAGATGATAGGTGACTTCGTAGAAAACACCATCTCCACCCATGTACATGTTACCCTGGTCATTGACTAGACATGCTCTATCAAGCTCTGAGAAAAAGTCTGCAATCTTAACGAGATACCGTTGTGGATCCCTAAAGATCTCAACTCCTTGAGCATTCGTATAGACATATTGAAGTCTCACATTGAGTGGTAACCCCATGGTGTCGGCTTCAAATGGATTAAAAGATCTTGTGGGTGTGTGGGTCTCTCCGCGCGGTATGCTGTTCATGCACATCCGCCTTCTTTTATTATTATTTTTTTTCCTTTTTTGAAGTGCGTATGCAGAGTGAACTCAATGCGTGTGCAGGTGTGAGACTTGCAGCGAATTCAAAATGTTCAGTCTTCGTGTGTGTACAGATTTCAGTTTCTCTACAGGTGCAGGTTTAACAGAGAACTAAAATGCACAAAATTAAAGATGCAGAAAACTAAACTAAGCTAAGAACAAAAAGTAAAACGAACAAATTGAAATTGGCAGGTCTAGCGCCTACCTCTCCAATCCTTCACGTGTGTTGAATCCTTGTCCTGACCTCAAGGGAGAGGCAGAAATGCAAAAACAGGCCTCTCTCTTTCGCACACAAATTGAAATTGGCAGGTCTAGCGCCTACCTCTCCAATCCTTCACGTGTGTTGAATCCTTGTCCTGACCAAGGGAGAGGCGTAGCTTAGCCAATCGCACTCAAATTGCAAGACAATAAAGAGAATTTAACACAAGATTAGTCTTAAATAAGTACCAAAATTAGTCCCAAAGCCTGCTCTCCTATCCAACGGTTTTGCAACCGATTGGAGCTTAACAAGGAGTGGTAGTGTGTGTATGGTGCTTAACTAATGTAGGCACTCACTCCCCGGCAGTGGTGCCATTGTAGAGTGGTTCTCTCTATGTCGTGCAATATAGTGCTCATAGAGTACTACCGATCAACAAATGTGTTAAGAAACACAGTGTCAATCCAAGGACGCGACCCTCAAGGCTTATCCCTTGAGGGAGAGCTCACATACACGAACCACCACTTGACGATTCAACCATTCAACACCTCAATCAATCTCTCACTCCCTTAAATCTACCACACTAATCAAGAGAACAAGCAATGCATTGCAATCTCTTAATCCCATTCAAACATTGATTAAATCTTAGCTTTCCCTAATGCCAATAAACCCATAAGTGTGCATCTACTAACCCACAAGCTTAAGCAAGCATAGAATGTAACATTCACAAACCCGGAAGCATAAGGCTATTATGAGGGTGCAATAGCACTTTGGCTTCCCAAATGCCATGGTTTGCTAGAGCCAAAAGAGTGTATTAGTAAGATTACAAAAGCCACTCTTGGTTTTTCATATCAGTGGGTGCAAAGGAAATCAACACAACCTCTTCAAGATAGGATAGGTGGTTGTGATAGCACCTACAAATCTCCTTGTGTTGACCTTCCCCAAACATGTATTGAATCACTAGTTGTCCCAACTTCTCCTTGTTACACACTTCCACCATCCACTTGTGTACCTAAGATAAATCCAACTTTACATGAGTCTCCTTTAAGCATAGATTCTAGCACTTCACTGCCTAAATCCTCTTAGCTGTGCACCAGAGTCAATTAAGGCAGAGACAAAAGAGGGAGTATCATGAAGATGAAGACACACGTGAATATTGAAAGGATCGACATATTGTTTATCAGTAGCCAACTATAAGGTCAACATAGAAGCCTTGCGACACTCCTTGGCTTTTGCAACTCTAGCTTTAGCTTCTTCTTGAGCCTGACGTTTAAGTAGGTCATGTGCTTCTTTCCGTGTGTGGGCAGCATGCATTTGTTGAAGCATGGCTTCAACAAATGGTTCATTGTTGAAGCATGGCTTCAATTAATGGTTCATTGTATTTCTTGAGAAGACTTCTATTAATGAAGTTAGGCATTTGCTCACCTTCTAGTGTCTCTGAACGCATTGCAACACTTGGAGTAAGCTCATTAATCACAAACGTTCCTAGGCCACGTTTCTTGAGCTTTCGCTTATAACTCAAATTTAGGAATTTTGGAAAATATGCACAATTTTGGGACAATTCTTTGTTAGATCCAATACAATGTTTACTATGCGATATGCAAGATTTATTATTGGATGTTCTCAACAAGCATTTGAATAATGCGATATGAGTTATGTACTATTGTACATTTATAACAAGTATATATGAATGTTGGTGGGATGTAAATTTGCCTGCACACACACACACACACATGCACACCAAGAATTAAGTTTGTTTATATCACATAGCCTCCAGTTGACCATCAAACAGAGAAAATTTAACAAAGAAAGGATATTCAATGTAACTTTAAGTTGTAAGAAAGACTAGGTGATAGAATTAAAAAGATCACCATCTGTATTGAATCAAAATTCTTGAACAATGGGTGAACCATAAATTTAAAAGCTTAAGAAAGCCTTACAATCTGAATAATGATTGAACTATGAGTTTGGTAGCTTCATACAACATTGCTAAAAGATTACGAAGCTAGTTGCCCATGTGCTAACAAATCATTCTTGCTCAACTTTCATGTTGATTCAATTGATTCTGTTTGGCCTTGAGTATTATAGCCTTTGGAATCTTGATTTTCTCTGGAAGTCGTCCACCCTTGGGCTTCCATGCCCAAATGATGCTGCTAGTGTCTTCCCAGCGCTGAGGATCATTTCTGTTCTCTCGCCAATACTTGTTCCAGCAATCCTTATAAACCTCCACATCACTTGCATTCTTCTTCTTTGAAATTGGTGCCCAATATTGTATCTGAACTTGTAGGTAGTTTATCGAGTTGTTGTTTTGATCAACATCACTTGTTGTCACTCCCAACCATATTGGGTAATTTGCATCACAAGGTTGTACAAGGACAAAATCTCCTTTAGACACATCAAGAGTCGGGTTGAACTCTTCAGCAGGTCTGTTGCACATTGGACCACAATAATGGTTCTCATTTACATCAAACCTTTCATCTACATTATCCTCCACTTGAAGGTTAAGAGGCTCAGCTTTTTTGCATACACTCCTTGGCCAAAAGTCATGAAATCCAATGTCTTCCCTTGCACTAGGGGTCTGCATGTTTAGCATAAGATTCTCCCAATAGGCAAGGACCGGATTGATCCACTTAGCATAATCACTTTGGTCTCCTTTCTCTTGCAAGTGCTCTTTCCACCAATTGACATGTTTTTAAGCCCTCCACAACCTTCTCATTTTCCTTAACATACTCAAAGGGTGGCAAATACATAACGATTCTTATTTTTAGAACCACTATTGTCAAGTTGCAACAACAACGTCCTTGGAAATCTCTTGAAAAATGTCCTTGAATTTGATGGCATTAAACTTGAGGCATTGACATTGCTCCTATCCTGCACATGTGTGTTAGTATGAAAGACTGACTGCATATGTGAAGAACAATTTCCCTCTGTATCCACATTTGTTTCTACATGTGTCTCTGCATCTACATCCTTAATGCTCTGCTTGCAATATGCATTTCTCTCCTTTAGCACTTCCATATGAAAGACTGACTGCATATGTGAAGAACAATTTCCCTCTATATCCACATTTGTTTCTACATGTGTCTCTGCATCTGCATCCTCAATGCTCTGCTTGCAATATGTGTTTCTCTCCTTTAGCACTTCCATATGAAAGACTGGCTGCATATGTGAAGAACAATTTCCCTCTGTATCCACATTTGTTTCTACATGTCTCTGCATGTGCATCCTCAATGCTCTGCTTACAATATGTGTTTCTCTCCTTTAGCACTTCCATATGCTAATACAGGGCCATAGTAGACAAAACACAATAAAAAAGATCTGTTCGTGGTTCTGCATCTGAGTTTTGTGAGCTCAAGTCACCATACATGTGTTGCTCTCCTCTTTCTAAGTTTCTTAAACATTTTGAGAGAGATGAAATTGTGAAGTTGGGATCACTTGGCCATAACCCCAAGGCAAAGTCCCAGTCCCAGCTATTTGTCCATGTCCACCATGAGTGAGCATTCCTCTTAAGGATACTGGAAGCCTCTCAACCCCATTGAGAGATTTAGGAACTGGTTTAATTTGTGGTATGGCAGTCTTGCTCTGGTCCATCTTATCATGTATAATACACAAATACCTATTTGGGTTCATTTCGAAAGAGCTCCTCCAAGCATAGTATAGATTTCTACAACTCATTTGCTGCAACATGTGTACCCTTCTTTGTGCCATGTATCTAGCACGCTCCTCTTGGATTTTTGTTGATTCCAACTTGACCTTGATTGCCATACAAATGTCGCATTTTGAGAAGGTGCTGGTTCTTGATAAACTAACTGTCTTGAACTCTGTGTTCCACAATCTTGAGAGAATGATGGTTGTGACAGTGGCCATTCTAATGAGACAAGTGTGTCATTCACTTCACACAATATGTCCACCTATTTGTACATTGCTGGTAGAACACGTTGGGTCTCGCGGGCTCCATGCATAGTTGTCCTTGACCTATGTGGCATTTGATCGGCATTATTATCTATGAAGCCCTGTATGATTGATTTTGCCATCTCAACATGTGTCATGCCCTTCTGTATTATCCCACTGTTGCCATGACTGACATTACATGCACCATTCAAGAGCTTCTAGCCTATAGAACGTTGACTTACCAATGCCATGCATTACATACCATGCTTTACTACAAACCTTCTTCCCGTCAAACGTGAACTCAAAGCACTCGTCATCTTGACCTTGTCTATAGGCCATGCCCATGCAATCTCGTACAAATGTGTATCGTGTACTATAGCTCTGGTCCCCAAAAGTGTACCCTAGCTTGCATGATTTTGGATCTATCTCCAAATTGACAACACCGCTTCTCGCAAACAATCAATGGTTGCGACGTTGTGAATGTTGCAACATCACATTTTTTGCGAGCTCCATGGGTTTTATCGTAATTTTTCATTACCCTTACCCTATGGACATAGCTCCTTTTCTTATTTGTCCCTTCAATGATATCATAGTCAGTGATCATGGCATCATGGTGTCTGTCTCATCAAAACTATCACCATCATTGCTCTCTACATCATCATCCTCTTTTTCATCACTTGAATTGTTTAGGCTGTCAATATTTTTTTGCATGAAGTGATCTTGAATACCCTCATCAATAGAAGAAGATTCTGTGTCCTTCACTAATGGTTCACCATTCTTAAATAATGTGAGTTGCCTGATCGGCAAACTAACTAAATTCAGACCTGAAACACAAGTTGAACTGGGATGCAAAGATCCTTCTATAATGACACCCAAGCTACTCTCCCCTAGTTCTCTATAATTTATAGCCTCGTATGGGTGGACCAGCAATACCTACTCCATTGCCAAGTTTTGTAGATCTGTTGTCATCCTAGAGGATGACATTTTTCTCTTTCCAGCTCTCCCTATCTATAAAGTGATCTTCTTGATCAACAAGAAGTTGCAGGTGATGATTGAGTGGCAGATTATGTGTTGTGTTCGACCACTATGAGATATTTTGGAAGACATCTAAACACCTATTATGATTTCATATTTTTACATTATTTTTTTTATAAGGATAAGGCCTAAAGGCTTTGTATATACCAATTGAAATTTTATACTTTTGGTAGGCCAAAGACTTTATATTTATAGCTTGCTATACTTTTATATAAGCTTTTAAACTCAAAAACTCAAAAAGCACTTTTGCTTTGTTTTTGGATTTATCTATTTGAAAAGAAAGCTTTTAATACATATAAATATAGGTGAGTGCTACAAGGGCCACACTCATATAAGGAAAATTCAACCCAATCATGTGTTAATGATGATCTCTTTCATTTTTTAAAATTCTCTTGTTTATTTAATTTTGTTTATTAAGGTTTATACTTTTAATTTGTTCAAGTCCACATTATGCTCTAATTTCTGTGCTTGAGAATCAGAATTACTTCTCCAAGTGTCATAAAGGTCATGATAGTGGTGTATCAAAGTTTTGGGGACCATTCAAGGATGAGAAGGATTCATTTAAATGTAAATTTTTAGGCAATTGTTTTTAGCAAGGAAGGGAAAGGATCTAACTTTTTGGCAAATACTAAAGCTTGAACCAAAAGAGAAATACTTCCTTTAGGATAGCTAAAGAATTGAGACACTGTCAGAAAATTGATTGTGAAGTGAGAGATTGATATCCATGCTTTTGAGGACCATTGGGCATTAGTAAAACAATTTATCCATTAGACATTACCTCTTCTCCACCATATTTTTAAAAAATTATCTCTAAAACCAAAAAACCACTTTCCTCCTCTCTAAAATCCAATTATCAGGATCAAATGAGCAAAGATTGAGGGTTCTTATCTTGCTCTTAGAAATTTAGATGCTCTCTAATCCATCAAACCCATATTGGACACTGAAGGAATATTTTCTTAAGAAAATTTCAAAAAAGAAGAAGGGAGGAAATTTTTTCCATGCACGCTACTCGTCTCACTAGCTCGATTACTTTTTCATGTCTCTCTCTTCACTGGTTATCATCTCTCTCTCTCTCTCTCTCTCTCTCTCTCTCTTCGTAGGCCACTCTCTCTTTCCTCTTTCCTTGTTGTGCTAGGATGATAAAGAGCCTTTAGTGCAAAATCTTGTAAAGCTTACAAAATTTCTATAATAAGCCTTACTCTACAAGCTCCATATTATAAAGCTTACACTTTTTTGTTTTGAACTTAAGTGATTGCTTAATTTCCAACAGGGAAATCTGTTTTTTTTATAAGCACCTCAGCTAGTTTTGGTAGTGATATCCTTCAACAAGTCACACACTTTGTCGAAATAGTCCTCAAACATATATAATAACATCAACGATGGAGGATCGGTCTAAATCATATTTCATAATGAAGGATCTTCGGCCTTGGTTGTATAAGTGGTTGGTTGTTTATGAGATGATCATGTGGTTGTATAAGTGGTTGGTTGTTATGAGATGATCATGTGGAATGGGTGTCAGTGGACCCCTTTAGTGTGCGGGATAGGCCATCCTTGCGACTTAAAGAAGAGTTTATATAGGGGTCTCTACTCGATGGAGGAATGATTAGGCCTTATAAATAATGGTGCAGCATGGAATAGGCCTTATAAATAATGGTGCAACATGGAATAGGCTAAGCAAAGAAGAAAGAGAAACAGGCGAAGAAAAATCTACTTTGAAGTTCTTTATACTACTTGTAAGTAATTTATAAGCACTTTATAGTACTTATAAGTTCTTTTTAATTTTGTAAAGTACTATATAAGCTTCATAATACTTGTAAAGAACTTTTATAGTATTGTGAAGTTCCATGAAGTACTTGTGAAGAACTTTATAATATTGTAAGGTGCTTTATAAACTCTATAAAGTGGTTTAAAGTACTTGAGGGAAAAATGTTTATAGTACTTTGTAGTACAGTGAAGTGCTTTGCAGTACTTATAAGTTCTTTATATTTTTGTTTTAAAGAACTCATAAGTGGTTTAAAGTATTGGTACTATAAAGTGATTGAAAGTACTTTAAAGTTTTGTAAAGTGGTTCAAACTCTTGTAAAGTGGTTAATGATAAAGATTACTAGAATCTCATATTTAAGTAGTCTCCACTTTCTATGGAGGTTGGCACCATTGCCTTTTTCAATTTTAAATCATTATATTAATTTTATTTTTGAAGGGTAACTTTTATGGTTATCACATTCTGCATAGGTGACTTAACACTACAAGGGATCGGGCTTATACCCGCGCTCCTAGCCGCTAAAAATGACTTGTGAAAAAAAGTAGCGGACCCATGTATCAGCGTGTGTATCATCGCGGCCACAGACATGCGTGTAAAAGTGCATGTATATAAGGATTGTTCAGACGCGCTGATACACAGGAGTATACACGCGTTCTGTCAGTTCCAGCTGCATTTAGACACGCTGATACAAGCATCTATACACGCGTTTTGTGAATTTGGATGCGCTTATACACGCATATTTCTCAGGTTTGATGCGTTTATACACGCATATTTTACAGATTATTCGCGTATATACACGCGACTGTTTGCAATTTTGACGTGTTTATACACGCGAACAGAGAGCAAAAAAAAAAATCCAGAGAGTGCTATTTGGTACCTGAATGCTGTTCCAGCATTCCAGCACCCAATAATACTCTCTGGAATTTTTTTTTGGGTGCATTGGACCATCCACCACGAAGAACATATCCATGAGAAAGATTAAGACAAGAACGACATGAATGCATACATTGTCAATACACGATTCAAGACAGACATGAATGCAATACTATCGATTCACGATTCAATATTACTATCAAAATTTCACACATATATACAAGGGAGTCCATATGTCGAAGTAGCCCATGGCTTCAGTTTACAAAAAAATATATACAACCACATCCTCAATATGGAATGTGATACTATAAGTCTGAGTACTACTCAGACCCAGATGATGACTCGGTGCTCCCTCCATGCTTAGATGAGCTCACATCGGTCGGAATGTCCAATGAGTAGTGCTCACATCCACCCTCTGCAGTGGCGGCGGGTGGATCATCAGCAGCTTGTGCCTGTTCAAGTAATATATAGTATATAAGTATATATATATGTAATTCAATAAACCAAAATCATTCGTTTAGAGTTTTCAAGTACCTGTCGACCGTATGGTCTCATGGCCATCTCAAACTGCACGTCCGTAATACGTCCCTCGACTCTGATGAAGATGGCCCACGTGTCACGTCTGCTATGCCGGCGAGCATACGCAGTATCGTGGGTTGTGGGATTCCTCCCCGTAACCCGTGGGGCTGTATCATAATCAACACAATTTGTAAGATTAAAACAATCATAGAATCAATGAATCAAGTAAACAATCAAATAAAGTGGCAAGATACTTACGAACTCTGCCTCCCACGACTCGATGCCGCCAGATCCAAAATGCGAAGATCCAATGGTCTCCATCTGGATCCGTTGTGCCTCCACATGCTGCCTGCTCTTCACGCCACCCTCTGCTCGTTTCTTTGCCTCCTTCCACTCGCGTTTGTGCGCAGTGGCAAGTTTCTCGGCAGGATAGCCACCCACAGCTACATTTAGCCGGTCATCGTACGCGAGTTTTTTAAGGTGAGATCTTTTATTACTTAAGATCTCCCTTATTCGCGTCCTTCCCCATACATCCGAGAATGTAGCATGTGGGGGATTGGGGTACCGACTATGTACAGCCTCTATCACCTCCCCAACTAATCGGCTATTTTGATCTTTAAATTTAATAAAACAATTTCTATACAAGTTTGATACTACCCCATGCATGTACTCCATTACTTCCCTCCCCCTCGCATCCATCACTATCCCGCCCCTATCTGTCACATCATAGCAGATCACTCCCTCCACCTCTCTCATCTCCTCCTCTTCCGAACTATCTCCTCTAACTCTTCTCCCTCTATCTCCTCTCTCACTGCGTGCCCTACTACCTCCCCCACCAAAGAACCCGCCGCATCCTCCACTCCCACTCTTCCTACTGCTGCGGGTGGAGTCACGACTAGGGGATTGTCTACGTGATGGTGGCTCTGAGCCCTGACGTGACGGTGGCTCTGCGGGAGTACGTGATGGTGGCTGTGATCCCTGACGTGACGGTGCTTGGGAGGGTGTGCATGAGTGTGCTTGGGACGAGGTATGTCTCCTCGGTGGGCGTGGAAGAGGAGAAGCTGCATGCCGTCTCGTCGGACTCGTCCGGACTCGTAGACATAGACGGCAGTGGAGTGCCCTGGATACTCGCGGTAGGGGTATAGACACCAGGCATGGAAGGAGGGGGATGGGCATACATGTACTCTGTAAGCTCAACTGGACCAGGATGGCGCCCAAAATGATTTAGCATCTCCATCAGCCAATTGCTGTATGCAAATGGATCGGATGAAGAACCTGGAATATCCATAAAGAATCTGCAAAAATAATCCTCATGTACATCATGGGTTGTCTCTTGACTCACACAAATATCATCATTCAAGTCACCTATCAGCCTGCAAACCATAGAAACAGGAAACACAGTCTCGTGTATACACCCGTCCAGAAACGCGTGTATACACCCAGCCTGAAACGCGTGTATACACCCGTCCACAAATGCGTGTATATCCATGTGAACCGTCTGTGCAGACAGGATACACGCGTTTTTACACGCGACCTATTCAAAAAAAAATTCGAAAGCGACCGACCTCCGACAATGTGTCCTTATAAAAGACCCACTGTCGCCCCTGTCAGAATCGTTCACCGAAAATCGCAACCACAGAAGCACAAGGACGGAGACAAACCCAAAAAGCAAAGACAAAATAGCATAAACAAATCTGAGAACAAATCTAAGGAAGGAGACAAGGCAAAGGACAAACTGACTCACCTTTGAAAAAGTGAGTCTTCTTTCTTGGTCGGTTTCCTTCACCCGTGTGTGCTCCTTCCTCTGATTTTATATTCACGTGATCACAAAATTTTTTTTGTTAATAACATGTTATTAACATGTTCACATGTTAACATGTTCTCAAAAAAGCCGGTGGCAAGCGACCTGGTAACCGGATAAAATCCCGCCGGGCTTTTGCTATACCCGGCAGTCCCGTCGGGATAAAGCAAAACCCGGCGGGTCCCGGCGGGGTCGTCACCTAGCCCGACGGGGTACAATTTCCAATATATATGGGCCCGGGGTCCCTTTGGGAGTTCATTGCTGACAGCATACACAGGTAATGAAACTTGTGTGTATGTGTGTGTGTGTGTGTGTGTATGTGGGTGTGTTCGTGCGGGCAGTCGCCCACTATCGCAATGCGCGGCAGGATGTGGGTGGTCCGCTACACGAGGGATGTGTGTGTGGGTGTGTTCGTGCAGGCAGTCGCCCATTGTCGCAATGCGCGGCAGGATGTGGGTGGCCCGCCACACGACTGGTGTGTGTGTAAGGCCATTCTTCGGAATGGTGCTTACCCTGGGACACTTAGTCGGTAACGCGGCTAGTTTGTGTCCTATGGTAAGTATGGCACGCCGTAGCGGTACTAGTCGGTAACGCGGCAAGCATAGTATCGTTATGGTGATGTCACCTTCCCTTCCCTTCCCTTTGTCAAATGCGGACATATGGTCGGTAACGCGGCCAGTGTATGTTCGTATCCTATTCGTATTCCCATAGAATCAGGCGGCATTTTGTCGTTAACGCGGCAAGTTGATGTCGTCCGCTAGTGCATAAATTATTTTTTGCATATTGAGGCATTTGATCGTTAACGCGGTCGAAAAAGTGTCGTAAATTTGCTTGCATATTACGGCATATGATCGTTAACGCGGTCAAATAAATGTCGTAAATTTGTTTGATTTGACTTGTATTGTTTTTATTGTGTTTGATCCATGCGAAGGCTTGGTTGCTAACGCGGCATGAGTATTTCATGGATCAAAGTTTACATCATATTGTCTAAACGTTTTATTTTATAATATCGTGATTCGTAACTCGAAAAATATGAATATCTCTCTCTTCTTACCCCCTCTCTCTCTCTCATGATACACTTCACAACTCTTTCTCTATCTCTCTCATGATTCACTTCACAACACGATAGATGTGTAGATAATGATTTTTTTTTATTTCTCTTAAAATATACATAATTCTTAATAATTTCTTTTTTCTCCCTCTATTTACTTAAAAATTAAAACAGTACATTATTTTCCTCTTTAGGAACTCACAAAAACATTAAAAATGTCATCTAATGTTTCTTCTCTCTATTTGTCACAACTCTCTCTTCCTCTCCTCTCTCTCTCTCCCTCTCATGATACACTTCACAATTCTCTCTCTCTCTCTCGCAATGATACACTTCACAACTCTCTCTCTCTCTCTCTCATGATACACTTCACATCTCTCTCTCTCTATCACGATAGATGTGTAGATGAGGAGTGCTTTAGGATTACAAAACATTATTTTTCTCTCTTTAGGAACTCACAAAACTATAAAAAATGTCATTTAATTTTTCCTCTCTCTATCTGTCACACCTCTCTCTCTTCCTCCCCCCTCTCTCTCTCTCTCTCATTCGATAATGTATACACTTCGTAAGTAATAATGCACTTGTTGCGGTTATCTCACGTTCGATAATGTATTGCATGATGTTGAGTTCAGTAATATTGTTTGATATATTCTGTTTTTGTTTGATCATTGATGAGTAATGATACACTTGTTGCTGTTCTCTCACGTTTGATGATGTATTGGATGATGTTGAGTTCATTAAAATTATTTGATATTCTGTTTTTGTTTGAACATTGATAATAAGTAATGATATACTTGTTGCTGTTCTCTCACGTTTGCTTGATGTTGATTTCAGTAATGTTTGATATTCTGTTTTTTTGTGTTTAGTGATATTTGCTAGATTTATGAAGACGATCAACATGCTTTCCCCCGAAGAGCGTAAAATCGTTCTACGAGCAATTCGCATTGAAGCAGTCATCACAGTGTCACAATGTGCTGATGATGTCGTCAAAAAGATCAATGAGTCTGAGATACTCATGCGAGATCTAATAGACCAAATATGGGAAAATGCACAGCGTCGGCTTCGAAGCAGAGGCAACGCTGAGTTGCTTGATAGACAGAAGATAGCAGATTTCAACCATCAACACATAACACGAACCATTTTGGGGAGCATGCGTGTAGCATGCAGTGATCTTAGAGATGCTGCCCCGCCTAAAGCCAATATGCAACGTCTACAGTTATGTTACGTTGTATGGAGCGAGCAAAGAGCCAAGAGCAAGCGCATGAAGGCGTTGGATGCAAAGTCCCTCCCCAAAAGAGTGCGCATTGCCCAAGACGTCGCTGCAACGTCCAGCCAGGTAGATGCAAGTGGTACAGGTGTCATTAATCGTACCATCTACAATTCTATGTGCACACATCTCATTGGCATCCCGCACGAGGCTCTGTTCGAAGGGCGAACAATAGGCTCCGGTGTTTTTGGCATAGTAAAAGAGTATACAGTTAAAGGTATATCATTTTTACCGGAGCACATTACTTTTTGCGGACAGCACTACAAAGGAGAAGGCAGCGCCAAGTTCGAGAGCTTGCATTGCCTTTACAAAAGAGGCTCCTTGGATCACTATTTTCCCGTACTATAATGGCGGCGCTCTTGGTGATACTCTTCTGAAGGTTCCCTTCAGATTCAGTGAGTTCACCAGAGTAATTTTTTGTTTGGATCGAGGATGGAGACAACCCCCGCCTGATAATATTCCTTTAAGTCATCTAGAACTTTCTAAAATAAAACAAATAGTAATAAGCATGCCACATATTATGCATGCCCTGGTGGAAGGCCTAGCGGCAGCACATATGGCAGGAATTGTACATACCGACCTACATCCATTCAATGTAGTGTTGGATTTTACAAAAGAGCTAAAGCCACGCATAGGTATTATCGATTGGGGGTTACTGCTGAGAGTGCCCAAAAAATGGGTGTCTCTCAATTTTGTATTTGAAGCAGACAAGAACCCTGAGAAGGTGGCACAGGCAGTCTCCTACGCAGACAGAGAGCGAAATAAACGGCCGTGGATAGCCCCAGAGCTATATGATCCATTTTTGCCAGATGCATACACTCCTGCATCTGATGTTTTTGCCTTGGGATATTTATTACAAACTTTATATGACTTTTGGCAGAAAGTGCAAGAGTTGTGGACGGATAATAGTTCCCATGACAAAGTTACCATGGATACTATTATTCATAGAGTCAAAAATTGGATGTTTCTGCCTAATCGCGATGAGCAAAAATCAATTTTGCAAGTAGTTGAATTTTTTAGATCACTAAATACTGACCCAACGAGGGCACAACGTCCTCTTGTAGAGCTATCGGTGTCATTCACCCCAACTTTGTAATGATACAGTATCAAGAGATTAAGTTTCAGGAATGGCATTTTGTTTCTCTCTTCTAAATTTGATGTGTCCAATGTTTGAAATATTATCTCATTGAGTCTTTGCAATATCTCTCTCCTCTTGTGGTGTTTAAGTTTATGTTTTCTCTTCAAAATTTGATGTGCGCGCATTGTTTGAAGTATTTTTGGAGTCAAGTGGGTATTTCTCATCGAGTCTTTGCAATACATATCTCCTCTCGTGGTGTTTAACTTTAAGATTTTGAGAGTAATGGTCAATTTATCTTACGTTGATCTTTACAGTTCATTAAAATCCTAAAGTCATTTACGTTCGTGCAGATATGGCAGAGGCGCAAGCGAACGAGCATCAGGAGTTAGCCAAGAAGGCATACGAGCGAATGAAGGCCCTTGCACATGGCCTGACAGCCCGCGAAGCTACAAGAACAGCATGCAGGTTGTCGAAATGGACAAATCCAACTTATGCCCAATGGAAAGACATAAACAAATGCGTAACCACAGAGATGATAAAGGAAATATGGCCATGTCCAGATGGCGAGATTAAGAAGGAAAGATGGAAGATTTCACGTTGCACTCACAATGATATCAAAACTAATGCCGAGCGCATTTTCTTGGAGGTGTACGGTCGTCCTCTCCATAACGCCGACGCTCCACTCTATTTTGCTAAGATGCTATATGCTCAATTTATCCTAGAAACTTCGGTGGACTTCGCCTCTAGAGAGGCCACTGTCAACACCCACGACATACGTGAAGAGACAGTGACATTCACAAGGGAAGAACTTGCTCTCATGGTGGAGGGCGCTGGATTGGAGTTAAACAAGGTCAAAGAAAGCTTAGGGGCACAGCTAGCAGAGAAGGAGAAAGAAGCTGACCGATTAACTCAAGCGTCAACTCCTCCCCCGGCCAATAGAGGGATTCAAGAGCAGCTAACAAAGATCAGCCAAGATGTGCAGAGCATCTCTTCACGTATTGCTCCTGTGTGCCAAGGAAACCACATCTCTCATTTTTTGATACATCCTGATCTTGTGGGAGTTTCTGCTGAGGCTACTAGTTCCTCCACCCCCCAATGTCCTGTATGTTACAAAGTATTCGATGGGTGGAGCGGCCAGTATATACTACCATGTGGACACTACTACCACTTAATATGTTTAGTGAGGCAAATGCAAAATACTTCCACATGTGCATTGTGCAATGTCCCAATAAATCAAGGTATTTATACAGTGTTTGGCATGGCTAGCGAATATAAACCACCAGGACCTTTAGATGCAACTCCTAGTGCAATTCGTAATTTATTTCAAGATGAGAGCTAAGAAAAACAAATCCTACTTTTGTATTGATAATTTCTCCAAATATGATCATTTGTACAAGTACTTTTTATTAAATTAATGAAGTGACTTCTTCCTCTATGTCAGTATCTTGCTCCAAAATTCTTTCACCGTTTACTCTCTCGTCTGCTAAATTAAGCTCATCTAAGTCAATGTCTAAATTGTCTTCTATCTCAAGGGTGGTGCACAACGTGCGTCCAACATCAAAGTTCTCGTCTACTACATCATCACAATTGTACATCCATCTGGGCATATCTTCTTCATAATCTTCGCTTTCAATGTCTCGCAAGATCTTTTCATTGCAGTACATGTAAACAAGTTTATCTGCTCGACATTAGGAAGTGAATGGGGTCTTCTTGGGCCCTTTAATTTGCCCAAGCCTAATCAAGGTGATTAAGGAATAGCCAAATGGGGGGTTGCCATGTGGACTGAAATGTTGGGTTTTTAAGAGAGGTGTAAGAGTGGTCAAAGGGTGCACTTTTTCCCCAAAAAGGGGGGGGGGGGGGGATTTTACAATTTTTGGACCTCCATAACTTCTACATACAAGCTCCGATTTGAGCGGAGATTACAGATCCGTGATCTACGCATCAAGAGCTTTCCATAGATATGTTACATGATATGGTTTTATCCGCTAGATTTTAAATTCCATTTTTTTCCCAAAATTCAAATTCCAATAAAGTAGCCGTTTTGAAGCTTCTAATTAGAAAACGTTTCTTCTTAAGAGAAAAGGTTTGACTCCCTTAAGCTGCCAAATAAAAGGGCCCAAGAAGCCTTCCATTGAGGTCCTAATGTCTGCAAGAAGTCGATTGCGAATAGTACTGTGAATATATTTGTACATGCTCCAGTTTCTTTCTGAGCCTGAGTTTGAAAAGCACTGACTTAGAACCTTCATCGCAAGGTTGCGCAATAAAGCATAATGCTCACCACCATTCGTCATCCACCACTTCCATGCAGGTTGCTCTTTAGCCATTTGTTGAACAAGGGAGTTGGAAAATAAACCCTCTTTCAATCGAAATGAGGTCATCTCCTTTATGCACTGTACACGATCATCATCATTATTATAGAAAGTGTTTACCACTTTATAAAAATCTTGCACCACCTCAACGTTGGACATCAAATCCATATTCCAATATTCACGATCTAGCATGTAAGCAGCACTGTGTAGTGGTGAATGCGCTCCAATCCATCTAGCGCTTCAACAGAACTTTTCTTTGTCTACTGGAGAATGGTACATGCCATTGCTTTTCCACCACTGAATGCTCTAATTTCTCAGGACACTCCAAACTCCGCTGGACAATCCACCATTGCATCCATGCTTTTCTGAGATTAGGCACTCTTTGATCAAGACTTTGTACAGCATACATAACAGGCATCATTACATGGTATGCATCCATCACACTGTTCCACCAACTTCTTCTCGTAAGCGCTCCCTTCAAGACTTTGATTTTCTCTTTCACTTTTTCAAGTTGAGTGTTCTCCCAGTCATGAAATGCCATGCATGTAAATGTTTCGCAAACTACATCTTTATTTCTAAGAAGAGACTCAAAAGTGTAAAAGTGAGTGCAAAACCTAGTCTCCGCTAGAAGCTTTAACATAACTGACATGCGAGGTCGAAACATATCTAAAACTCTCTGTCTCTTGAGCATGAATTTCACAAGCTGGCGAGCAGTGTCGACGATTGAGGCAAACCATTTGGTATCATTAGATTTATACCAATCTTTTAATACAAGATTCAAACTATGAGTATTACAGCCTACCGGAAAAATATGTGGATATTGTCGCTGTAGGATTTTGGATGCATTTTTACAATTTTTTGCATTGTCCATGATGACTTGGACTACATTTTTGGCACCCACTTCCTCTATCACAGAGCTAATGACTTGAGCAATGTAAGCCCCAGTTTTGATTGAACCAGCTGAATCCATGGCACGGATGAAAGTCTCACCTCTAGGTGAAATAACCATTATATTAATTAATGGTTTTCTTTGCACATTAGACCATCCATCACTTACTATACTACATCCAGAAAGCTCTATATTGCTAAGAATTATTCTTTGTACACGTTCTTTTACTTGCGCATAACATTTCTCTAATAGATCATTTCGCATAGCATGGTACGTAGGCGGTGAAAACCCTGGTCCAAACTCACCAATTTTCTTCCATGCTCTCTTCCAATGCTCACTGTCCACCATCATCATAGCACTCCCAGAAAAGTAAATCGCTTCAGCAAGGACGAGTTGTGTATCATCGAGTCGACCTTGACGTAGGCTTTCTTGCAATGAAGTTTGACGCATGGGTATATTTCCTACGTCAAAGTTTCGCTTGCAAGAAGATGCACTGGGTAGATTACTTTCTGGTTGCACATTGCCGTTTGGGGTACAAGTAGGCGATGTAGCGGGAGTTTGATGATTAGAACAACAGTGTTCTTGCTGCCTTGATACATTAACGGTAGGAGTGTCATGTTTTCTTGAATCTTTCTTTTGAATTTCTTCTCTTATGCGTTTGGCCACTATAGGTGTAGAGGGGTGGGTACATGACTTTTTCTTCGGTCCGCCTAAAAAGTGTTTTCTTAGTCGAGGCGCCCCACTTGATTTTACTGCATGGCATAGCTTACACTCCCAATCTATGAATCGATCACCAACGTTAATTGCATATTGCCACTCTATCCCAGGTGCCTTTTTTTCCTGCTATTTGAAATTTGGACTCTATTGGAGGTATCACTGGATCCAACATTATCCTCCATCTCAACAAATAACCTATTCAACCAAGCATATAACAATGAATACACAAATGAAAAAACAACAAATCACTCATGTATAACAAAACATACATTAGCAGACAAAGTACTTCGAAACTATCTTGACAAATACAAAAGATCATCACATAACACAAAACTACTTCAAACTATCTTGCAAGGTCTTACTACAAAACTACTTCAAAACTATCATGCACATTGCACCCCCAATGAAGGATGCCTTTTGTACCTAATTAAGGATACTTTACACAATCAAAGATCTATGCTTGCCCAATACTCTAGTATAGGACAATAGACCTTCTCTAACATTCACAAAGAAAATCAAAGATCTATGCTTGCCCAATACTCTAGTATAGGACAATAGACCCTTGTCTACTCTAAACTATATCAAGTATCAAGAACCAATACAAGCCCCTAAGCAGGACTCTTGGCTCCAGCAAACCATTCATAAAGCAGAATGAGGTAGATTACGTACGTGGCTCAAATGCAAAGCTGAATGACTTCAAATTTGTCCCTAAATCTCCGCAAGTATTAGCTACGAACCACACCCTGCCCCCAGTTCAAAGAACTAAGGAGGAGTGGCTCAATAGCCTTAGGAGTGCCTACAAGGAAAGACGACAGCCCCTAAGATAAGGACGTTCTTCCCAAGAGGACACTTCTAGCAACTCGAGAGCTCTACAAGTACTTTGAGGAGAGATATCACGCCCCCAAAACAAGGACTATCTCCACAAAAGTTGTACGATGGGTGTCGGGCAGTGTTTATATACAGAATAGTACCCTGCCGGTGTTCTTTATTTTTCCCGACGGGCCCGCCGGGAAAGATAAAAGCCCGGAGGTGTTACGGGACTAGTGGGTTCTGGCAGGTCATTGCTTAGGTCATGTGAATATACAATGTGATCACAAGTTTTAATATGTTAACAATAGGTTTTGTTAACGTGATCACGAAATTGTGAAGACGTTAATGAAATCCCTGGCTCCTTCTCTACTCCCTCCTTGCGTTATTAGTGTCTGTTGGAAGAGGCAAAAACGAAAGAGGACAGATATGTTAGTTCAAAATGTTTATTTGGGGAAGGCGGGCTATTTTTAGTTTAAACAGTTCGTTGCGTGTAGAAATGCGTGTATTTTCACGTGTACAGTAAATTAGCCGTGTGTATACGCGCGATTTTCAGGAAGTACCCGCGTTTATACACGCGATTTTTAGTAAATAGCCGCATTAATACACGCAATTTTTGGGAAATAGGTGCGTTTATACACGTGTTTTTTTCTCTTTCATTAAAAACATTGGCATGATTTTGTGTTTTCTGGTTTACACATAGGATGTCATCAACCTCCTCAAGCAGTTCTGGGGAAGATGAGACAATGCGTCATCGTAATCGCGATATGTGGTTGGGACAACGGATCAAATGTATGTGTAATCGATGTCAAGGATGCATTGTACGAGCACGTCGAATTACCTTAAATCACATCTCCATGTATGGAGAATGGAATCAAACAGGTTTAGAGGTGAGTAGATGTAAATTGATGGTATTCAAATGACTCATGGTATCCGAATTAAATTAATAGAGTTATAATATATAAACTCTAATTGAAGCAGGATGTAGTACCACACCCTAACATGGTGCCCTACGCGCGGCGAGAGCACGCAAAGCGTCGACGAGATGATGCTGGAGCTTCGGGATCTATTGTCAGAGATGAGTGGGAAAGGGATGACAATAGCCGTGCATCCCACGAAGTTGTGGAAGAGGAAGTGTTTGATGATATGGTGCGGAATCTTTTTAAGAATGATCCCAAAGGTATGGACGACGATGATATGGAACAAGAGCATCTTTACAAGGCTTCATCGACACCGGTTTTTGAAGGGTGCACATTCTCTATTTTACGTGCTTCACTTGAACTACTCAATATACAAACAGTTTATGGATGGAGCAATGCAAGTCTTCACGTATTATTGAAGTAAGCATTCTAACTTGCAAATTTGAATTAGTGGTTTAAGGTTTAAGATTTAGGACTAATTGATGCTATTGGATGCAGGCTATTATCAAACATGCTTCCAAAAGAAAATAGCTACCCACCTCAAGAGACATAGCGAGGCGCTATGTGACATCTCTTGGAGGATTGGATTATGATCGCATACATGCATGCGTCAATGATTGCATTCTCTTTCGTCGGACGCATAAGGAGGCTCGACATTGTTCCACTTGTGGTGAAGCAAGGTATAGAACAGATGTGAAGAGTTTTGATGTACCTCGTAAAGTCTTGCGACACTTTCCTATAATTTCTCGCATCAAACACATGTTCAAGTGCAAATCCATAGCAGAGCTCATGTCATGGCATTCCTCACATTGATCGGATGATGGCATGTGGAGAATTCCCGCAGACACTCCTGCTTGGAAGCATATTGAAGATGAGTGGCCCAGCTTTAAAACAGAGCCTAGAAACTTCAGACTTGGCCTAGGTATGGATGGAGTGAATCCATTTGGTTTCAAAAGTACCGCATATAGCGTGTGGCCAGTTGTGTTGGTGAATTACAACCTTCCACCATCAATGGCGATCAAGAAGGGACATCTTATGTTATCCCTTCTAATTCCAGGGAAACATAAAGTCAAGCATATGGATGTTTATCTCGAACCGTTGATTGATGAGTTGGAGGAACTATGGAGAGGTGTTGCGGTGGTGGACATTAGTAGGCCTCCCTCCTCTCTCGACACTTCGACTTAAAAAAAGTATTGATGTAGACAATGCATGACTTTCCAGGATACAGCGATTGTTCTGGTAAGAATTCTAATTACCTCCCTACTCTAATACTATTGGCTATATTAATTATAAATATTGACTTTATTATTCTAACTTTTATTTATATTTTAACAGGTTTGAAAACATCGGGTAAACATGCATGTCCTGTTTGTGGCCCTTCGTTAGTACATGAGTATGCTGACGGTTTGTGTAAGACCAAATTCGATAATCATCATCGATTTCTCCCCTCAGATCATCCTAAATATGTTGCTAGTAAGAGTAACATTCCTCCACAAACACTTCATGCAAAAGATTGGAAGCATATTTGGGAGTCTACAAATATTCTTCCTCCAGATGGCATGAACAGGTATAGTAATGTTTTTCAATCTTGTTTTGTGTAGTCTCTAATTGGATTAAAGGTCACATAGAGCAATCCCTTGTGTAGGTACTCCATTTTTTTCGGCTACCATATTGGACCCATCTTAAGATCAACCATCTTCTTGATCCCATGCACATCTTCAAGAATGTGGGATCTGGTATTTGGGAATATATTATTGGTAAACGAGACAATGTTAGCGTACGTGAGGACTTGCGGGTCGCAGGACGTATGCATCAAGCTTGGCCAGGAGAGGAGGGTGGGCACGTTCGTCTTCCGCCTGCACCATGGATTATATCAAAGAAAGAGGAGAAGCAGGTAAAGCAGGCCATCACCACTTTGCGTACTCCCACTGGATGCATGAGATCATTGAAGGGAGCCTTTACAACCACTAAGAAAAGAGGCGTTGAGCAACTATATGGGTTGAAGTCCCACGATTGGCACAAGATGCTCCAAGTAAGTGTTTTCCAAGTCTTGTACATTGAAATTAAGTTTTGTAATGCCATAAACCATACATACATGTGATCTTATGTGCCCAGTTCATACTACCTACTAGCATCGACCATTGTGCAAATAAGAGTTTGAAAAAATGTATTTATAAGATGGGCGAGCTTGTGAGGTATGTAAAACCCATGTCAAATCACCCTTCATTATACCTTGCAAAATGAATGTGCATGAGGTATAACATACTATTTTTTTTTCTTCAGATATGTTAGTTCCAAAGCAATTGATCTAGCCACATTGGATGATGCGCGTGTTATGGCAGTGGAGGTGGTTTGTTTGATAGAGGAGACTTTTTCGCAAACCATTCTCACAAGTCAACTACATCTCATTGTGCATTTAGTGGACGAAATCGCTTTATGTGGCACTGTGCATGCACGTTGGATGTTCTTCCTAGAGCGCTTCATGAAGACCTTAAAAGACTTTGTGAGGCAAAGTGCAAGGCCTGAAGGAAGCATGGCCGAGGGTTGGTTGATACAAGAGTCTCTTGTATATATTTTAGAATTTCTTGGTCAGGTGGATAGCTCTTTGCCACGACTATGGAGCAATGAAGAGGACTTGAGGATGACCTCTATTGTGCCTCAAGGAAAAGGACAGAGTAAAGTAATTTACACAACATTGATTGATGATCTCAATTTCACTTGCATCCTTAATAGTGTTGTGATGAGCAGATGGGTTACAAGATATGAGGATGCAAAGACAAAAAGGCAAGCAGAAAGAGCTCTCTTTCGGAGGCAACATGGCTCTCGTAAGACGTACTCTAAGCATCTAGCAACACTTCCGAATGATATCCATGTTGATTGGTTGCATGAGGAAATGGAGAGAGCAGAGAGCGACGAGGGGCTGCATATCATGGCGGAAGAATGGGAGTATGCATGAGGATGCATGTTAAAGGTACATAGAACTAATGTTTTGCATTAGTTGTAAGTGATTTGCTTTTAATATTTATTCACATTGCTTACACTTGCTTCTATTTTGGTCCAGTGCACTGTGTTCAATGCTATATGGTGTGAAGGCAAGCATTTTCAAACACAAAGAATTGATGAAAAGAGGAATACACAAGATTGCGGTGTCATTAGTAGCTTTGAGGGAGCTAATGAAAAATGGATGATTATTGTGGCACAATCCAAGACATATTTAGGCTTGACTTTCGTCGCTTCTTTGTGTATGTTTTGGATGTCAAATGGGAAATGAACGTGGTGGAAAAAGGGCCTAATGCAACGATAAATTGCCATGCAAGTGGCTATGTAACTATTGACTCTACAAAGTTTTGGCAAACAAAGAAAGATAGGCTCGTATTGCCACAACAATGTGAGCAGGTATGCATTTTTTTACTAATGTGTTTCATGTATATATATATCTAAGCTCGCGTACCCCTTGACTTTTGATATGCTAATTAATTACTGCAGTATGTGTATTTGAGTAGGTTATCTATCTACCAATGGTGCATGACATTAAATGGTGGTACGTCATCCCTATTGCACCACGTTCCAAAGTGATGTATAATACATTCACTGATATGGAGCATATGGAGGATGTAACAAGCCGCAATGAAGATGATGTCGAACATGCCAATGAAGATGTTGTGATCGATGATCAAGAAATAAGAGATGATCATGATAATGAGGATGAGCGTGCCATTTCTCATGATCATGAGAATGATCCTACCATTGAGGATGATGGGGTGATGTTGATGAGGATGATCAGGACATCGATACCATTATCAATGGAGTACAGAATATCGATAGTGGAATAAATTTAATCGTAGCCTTACAAATTGATCAAATGGATATTGATGTTGGTCGTTTGGCAAGGATGGATCTTATTGAAGATGAGATCGAACCCTAACCAATCCGTCACTGTATCGTTCTAAATTGATGACATTTCTATTGTATGTGTTGTCTTTTAATTATCATCTCATGATTTATTTTTGAATATATTTCATTGTTGTAAATGCATGTAGTGGGATTGTGTAATGATATATACTGTAATGTACTATGAGATGGTTTAAAGAAAATAGTTTTTAATTTTGTAAAGGAATTCAATTTTTTTTACCAAGCGTGTATTGATGCGTGTATTAATGCGTGTATTGATGCATGTATTACTGCGTGTATTTTCACGCGCTTATACACACGCTAATAAATGCCAATATACACGCGAATTTAAACGCCAAAATACACGTGCCCGATTCTATTCAAATACATGCGCGACCATACATGCACCCGTAATTTATCGCGTGTATAAAACACGTGTATGGCAGCATTGTCTTGTAGTGTAACTTAATCGTTATACTTATCTCTCGAGCATAAGCAATTCGGTAGAAAAAGACCTTGTGAATTCGTGTGTGCATGCAGATGAAAAAACCCTTGGGGAGTACAAGGGAAAAACCCAAGCTCCTATATACATCTATGAAAATTCATACAAATGTGATAATCAACATATGTATAAATGTGATTAGTGCTTAATAATATTTATACAATGATGTCCATAAACCATGGATGAATGTGTTGTGTGGTGCATGTGTCTAAACTTTTGAATGAATATATACAATGATGATCATAGATCAATGTCTAAGAAATTTTCATTGTCATGCCAAGTTTATTGCGTAGACAAGGGAATCGAGCTTCATCAAGTCCCTTCATAAGAATGTCTGTAACCGTTTGATCAGTTGGGCAATATTCGACCATAATAGATCCCTTCTTCACTTCATGAAAACGTAGTGATAATGAACAATAATGTGTTTGGTTTTGCTATGTTACACATAATCCTTTGCAAGACTGATAGCACTTTAATTATGACATCAAAGAGGAGTTCTAGAAGGTGGAGGATACCCAATGTCAAAAAGTAACTGACGTAACCATATGAACTCACGAGCTGCCAATGATGCCATTACATATTCTCCTTCTGTACTTAAGACTACAACACAACATTGTTTCTTGCTCGTCCAAGAAACTAAGCATCCATTGACAAAAAATCAATATGCAAGCACTTGTAGATCTCATTGAAGAATGAGAACTTGCCCAGTCAGCATCAAAAGAACCAATTAAGCATAAAGGTGAAGAGTGAGATTAAAATTCCTATCGACAATAGAGGAGGCCATGATCTTTAGTACCCTTTAAATGATTGCCCATCAAAGAATGATCATATTTTGAAGGTCGATTCTTAGCACGATGTATAAAATTAGGAGTACATACTGGATGTGCATCAAAAAATCCAATTTTTTCAAGAGCATCAGTAGTGAATTTTGTTTGTCGAAGAAGCAAAATACCTTTCACACAAGATCGTTGAATTCGAATGCCAAGATAGTAATGAATCTCACCAAGATCCAGTATTTAGAATGTCGAGGATAAGAGCTTCTTAATATGTAGAAGGAAGGATAAATCAGTGGGGGCAACCAAGATGGTATCATCCACATATAAAGCAATAATAATAAATAGGTGGTGTTGTCATTTCAAATATAAATTTGGATCACACGAACATGAAGAAAATCCATGTGATTGAAGAAAGGCATCAATCTAGTTGTTCCTTTCCTGGGATAACAAAACCAAGTGGTTGTTCCATATATATGTCTCCTTTCAAATCACCATTGAGAAAAGCTATTTTAACATCCATTTGGTGAATTTCTAAATCAAATTGAGTGGCAAATGCCAAAAGAACACATATATGCGAACAAGAGGTGAGAATGTATCATGATAGCCAACACCTGCTACTTGAGAGTATCCTTTGGAAAGAGCTTTAAATTTGTTAGTTAGAATGCAAGTACCTTTTGACATGAGAGAATCATACTCAGCTTGCATAGATCAGTCTTGCCATTGATCCTTTTATAGCTTGCTCGTATGTAATGAGGTCTTCAATAATGGACATGGCATTAAATTCAATGTCATCATGAGGAGTATGAGAACCATGTTCATCTTCAATAAGAATATCAATGTAGATATCAATGTCACGGCTATTTTTGTCACAATCCAATGAAGAGTATGGGATAGAGACATAAACTCAAGAATCAATAATATGAGATTCATTTGTCAGAAAAGGAAAAGATGTTAGAATTGTTTGTCAATCACATCAGATGCATTAGTAGACCATTCACCACCCATAGTATGCTCATCAAAAATTGCATCACAGCTTCTTAGCGATAGGATCATAAAACTTATAGCCTTTGGCATTATCAAGATACCCAATGAAAATGACCTTCTTAGCGATAGGATCATAAAACTTATAGCCTTTGGCATTATCAAGATACCCAATGAAAATGACCTTCTTAGTAGGAGGATCAATCTTTGTTTACCTGTCAAACTTGCAATGGGAATATTACCAGAAGATGCATTTGTAGGTAAATTATTTTAGGCATAAACTTCTATAAGAAGTGCCTCTACCCAAAACATCTTTGATAGACCAACCTAAATAAGAAGACATCTCATGGCATTGATAATGATCCGAGTTTTGCACTTAGCAACTGCATTTTGTTAAGGAGAATAGGGAATAGCAAGTTCACGATGAATGCCATTAACAACACAATATTCTTTAAAATCATTGGATATATATTCTCCACCATTATCACTTCATATATTTGTGATAGCCCAACCAGTTTGAATTTCAACATGTTTGCAATATCATTGAAATACACTGAGAACTTCTGATTTATGGCGTAGAAGAAAAATGTGTGTAAATCAAGAAAAATCATCAATAAATATAGTGGAATTGGGAGTATGATGGAGGGAATGGACCACAAATATCCATAAGCTCCAATAGATCTTGAGAGTGTTGAGAAGGGGAAGAAATAAAAGGTTTTCAGTGATGTTTTCCCAGAGCACAATGTTCAAAGACACCAAGTGTTGTGAGGTTTTACTTGAAGGCCACACACCAATTCAAATGATATAAATCAAGAATTTCAGAGAAGTCGGCATGGGCATGTCGAGAATGCCAAAGTTTGCTATCACGATTGCCTGGTGAAGTCATAACATTAGCTATACCATATGTAAATAAAAGCTCAAATAGATTACATCGACGAGGTGCACTTGCTATGGTATGTCCATCCTTCTCAAGTCAACATTGAGTATGGTCAAAACCAACAAATAAACCAAGATCCACAAGCCTAGCAACTGATAACTGATTGCATTGAAGATCAGGAACATGTAAACATCTCACAAAATTCGAGTAGATGAGTGTGTTCCCATATAAAGATCACCAATACCCATAACTTGACATGTAGTATCATCATAAAGATAAACCATCTTCTTGATTGGTAATTATAATAATTATGAAACCATTAAGCTTAATATGTCATGTTACCAGTGACACTAGAATCAACTATAAATGTAGCACCATCATGAACAAGAAGCACTTGATAAGATGAAATATGATGGTTAACACAATTTACCTTCTTGTGATTAGTATCATCATGAGAGTTATCGACAACATAAGCTTGATTATGTTCATCATATTGTTTCTTTAGATATTAAGAAGTGGTATGATCTGTACGAACATAATATATACATGGCATAGGTGGACTTGTGGTTGATTTCTTACTATATCGAGATAACCCATGTTTTTCATCATATAATCTAGCAAAATAATCAGATTCATAATGTCCATTTTTGTGAAAATAATTGCAATACATGCTAGAACCATATTGTTGATTAGTGCATCCTCCATGAGAAAAGTGATTTCCACCATGAGAAAACCGTGAAGAGGAGAACTTTTTGGAGGTAAGAAGAGTAGCCTCAGAAGAATCTGAGTGACGTGTTGGAAGAGCATCTACAGAGGGCTCTGAACGTTATTCATGATGCTGTGAATATTGAATAAGAGATATGCAAGCACTATCAAAATCAATACCATCTTTGTTAGAAAGAATCATGACAATATTATCATATTTTTTATCTTTGATAGTGCGAAGAAGCTGGCCAACAAGTTGAGGTCATGCAATAGAAGCATCAGCAGCAACAAGCTGATTAACATTTCTTTGAATGATTCAATATGAGAAGTCATGAGGTAGACACTTTGTAATCTAACCCGTACAACATATTACGCAGATGAAGAATTTTAGTGATAGGTTTCTTCTCAAAAGTAGAAATAAAACATTTCCAAATATCGTTGGAAGTGGGAAGATTGAATACATACAATATAAGAGAATCATGAAGAGTAGACAAAATATACCATTCAAGCAGCCTTATCTTTCTTTGTCCATTCGGATGAAAGTCTGCCAAACAATCAATAAATAATTGCACACACACACTCACACAAATCCTAGAAGAGAACACACAAGGTGAGAGGCTGAAAATTCTTCTTCTTTTTCACATGACAAAAGAGGTCTACAAAGAAGATAAAGTGACTAACACACATAATAGAGTATATACAAGCGGTCCATAATTTGAACACGCTGAGAGGAGTGGGTATGTGTGGACTAGCCATTGTATTCCAGCTGTAGAATCTCTAGTGAAGATATGTTGGTGCTAGCTACCAAACCCACCAGCGATGTAAATGTCAAACAATCATGCAGGCACCTCGTGAGAGTGTCAGCTCTTGTTGAGCTTGACATCTCAACACTCCCCCTCAAGCTCAAATCCAGCTCATGAACTCCGAGCATATCCGAGTTCTATTACAAAGGGTCTAACATACACAGTGACAATATCAAAGTTTCCACGTTGCTCCTACAAGGACTTCATGCAATGAGATGCAAAGAAAGGGGTATATTTCATGCAAACACATCTACTTTATCTTCATCGATGATTTGGGATTCAGTGTGATAAAATGCACGAGTTTATGCACCAATCAACTCTTACAAAGGTGGAATTGTTCTAAGCACTAACTTCAAGTAGAAATCAGCCAAGTATTGGCCAGCCACTTGGTTGAATTTTGAGACTGCATGGGATCATTTTAGACAATTCTTATGTATTTAAGACCATGTTAGGGATTTTGGAAAAATCCCAATTTTCATTTTGCAAGATAAAGAAATGGGGGCACGGTGAATCCTTTTAAGATTTTGTCAAAACCCCCTCATGTGACATATCATTGGAAAGCTCTTGAAGAGTAGGCTCTAAATCCACATTCTCTGACAAATTTGGAATTGGTATGCTCAAGATACACCAAAAAGTAGATTGAAAAGAAAATTCCCAAAGTAATGGGATTTTTCCAAATTCCCTAATATGGTCTTATTTGGAATAGGTATGAGGATGCATTAGCTTATTTTGGGAAAAGAATTTGAGAGACATTTATATATGTTCTAATAAATCTTCCGATGTAGTTTTGGGAATGTATAGAAGCGCCAAAGCTACCCTTGATGTAATTTTGTTATTTTGATGTTGGGTACCGGTCTAAGAAGAGTCTAAGAACTCTTGCTTCTAAATGTATATGCCTTTCTTTGTATTCAATAAAATCATGTGAACTTTTGGATTTTACTTTTTACATTGATGAATTGGAAATAACTATATTTGGAACATAAATGACTTAAGGATAATGAATTGATTTGTACATATTGATAATGATATAGATGCTTGAGTGGTTTTGGTTTTTTAATCTTTAAGAGACTATTGCTGTTTGAATGAAGGAAAAGTAATTGCTAAAATTTTAATCCTTGAAGTTCTTGACATTAAAATAACGTGAGAAGAACATCAACCATAAATAAAGCAAAGAGGGATATATTTAGACATGTTTTCAATAAATAAATTTTAACTAGAGATATAACTACAATGTAGTTTTTTTATAGAATATAGATGCAATCAGAGCTAACTAGCCACAAATTATACTTTTGATATTGGATATATGTTCCTAATACCATTGCTCCCATATTTATGTGGATTTTTCATATTCAAAAAAATTCATGTACATAAGCTCTTCTCAAAAAATGAATGAGAGATGCCTCTATTTGGAACATAAATAACTTGCACTTTGTTAAGAAAATCAACAAAAGTCCTCACTCGAATCGCCACCTTGCTCCAACGTAATCGCTCGAATTCTGGTAATCCTCAAGTGGCGATAGCCCATTTGCAAATCTATCACATTATCAATCCAAAAATTATCTTGAAAATTTTTCTCCATCTACTTTTTCACTAGGGTATCTTTTAGGTGAGTAGCGCTTTATTGCATTCAATAATGGTGATTTTTCTCGATTTACATTTTCGCATGGGTAAATTTTAGGTGAATAGAACTTTCTTGCATTCAATAAATGTTAAATTTCTTGCATTAACAATCAACAAACCATTCATTGAATGGCAATAGTAATTGTCAAATAAAGCCTTTTGCTAAAAGAATGCATCCTCCTTACTCGGGTACTATCACGAAGGCTTTCAAACTCTAAATATACTAAATGATTTTACAATCTCTGAGTTTCTGAAAAAATGAATAGGGGGCTTAGAATTTGAACCATATACCGAACTGCTTATAATATATATATATATATATATATATTGTTGTTGTGAGGGTTTCCATGTTATATATAGCGACGCAGGCGGTGTTCGATGACTCCACGTGAAGGCCTGCAGCATCAGGAGAGGACATGGATCTCGGGCCCAAGACCTTCCCACGAGCGCCTGCCACCACATGAAAGCCATCGCCGTGCTCACAACAAGGAGTTGCATACAATTAAATCTTGCAGCACGCAAACTCCCTCATAGCCTCATTCCTACAAATATATCTGTTGGAATTAATGCTCGTGTCCACTATACGAGTGTGAACGCCCATCACGAAGTGATGCAAATGAATGGGTGCTTATACTTGTATATAAATGTAACCAACGTCAATCGATACAATCAACAACGATTCACAACTGTGAGCGCGTCTCTCTCCCTCTCGCTCTCGTGTATACATCAGCCATGGCAACACCAGCATGGCTGTAGCCTCCCCCCTCGATTTTCACATGGTATCACGCCTGCTTTTCTGGAGCGCCTTGTGTGGGCATACCGTGCTTCCGCTACCTTCACAAGCCAAAGTCTCCATCATTGTGCAATTCGCCTGCCTTTCGACATGTACCTCTTCGAGGAGAGCCAAGCAGCCTTGTTCTCTCTCGCTGCCTCCATCTTGCTACGCGACTCTCCTGAAAGTTTGTGGAGCTCGACCCTCATCACACCACGCCCTCTTGCCTTTGAAGGCGTCAATCACGCCGCCAAAGCCATACAACTTGAGAAGCTTGACCTTGATCGAGTACCTGGCCATCGTGCCCAGCAACTGGGAGGGGGACCTCTTCTACACTACTACCTGCTTCCGGGAACATCTCCTTCGTCCTCCACATCAACCCTCCAACGTAAGAAAACGCTCCCTTTAACATTAATAATAATATATCTTAAATATTTTAATATACTACATATATATAATATATAAATACAGTATATATTATTAATATTCCCATAAGTAACATTTATTTTGTTATATAAATACTATTGATAAGAATTATAATATTTATTTCATCAACAGGCAATAGTTATTATTATTAAAAAAAACCATCATCAAATATTCTAAAACCTTTTTATCACAACATTATTTTATTCAACATTTGATAATTTATTTATATCATGAACATGCCTAAATATTCAGGCTATTCATGAGCGCAAACATGCCTACTCTTTCAGGCTATTTGCGTGCACACATAATATTTTATACAAAAATGATTAAAACTTTTCAAATAATAATAATGATGATTAAAAGAAACAAACAAACAAATAAATAACACAAATGGGTAAAGACCCACAAAAAAGGCAAAGACCTACCAATGGGCAGTGACCCGTAAAAGGAACCAACGAGGTTTGTCCTACAATGGACACTAATATAAGCCCTGGGCAAACAAATAAGCCCAAAAGTTAGCCCAAAGAGGCATCAACCCATTGGAGTGTTGGCCACACCCACGAGGTATGATATTAAAACAAAATTATGGGTGATATAATCGTCCACCCTAAGCAGCCAAAGAGGCAATTGAGCCCATTGGAGTGTTTACAGCATCCATGAGGCCAAAATTAAACATTGGTCTTCGACAAGCTGAAAACGAATCAGCCTCTGAGTGATGACAAATTAAACTTAATTGTACATACACACTTGTAAATAACATCATATCACATATATATTTTGATAATTCAACTCATACTCATATATTAATTTCTCTTTTGACATGTACCCAATGCAATACTTGGAATTCCACTACTCAGCTTGAGGGGGAGAATACGGATGGCAAGTCTGAGAGTGGAAGAACTTGTGTTTCGACATCATATCGGAACACACATGTTGCAGTTACTACCAAGGACAATGTCTCAACATCATATTGGAACATGTGTCTTGTGGTTGTCAAGGAGATCAACTTCGACAAAAAGCATATCGAGATAATCACAAAACAAATGTGTTGCGATTACCAAAGCAGTTATATCATCATCGACTCATGATGTAAAGATATATAGCATTACACATGAATTCATAATGCATACATCACTATACACATCACATTTCCTCATTCACCCTCATGGGGACATTCGCATTAAGGGGGAGTGTTGGAATTAATGCTCGTGTCCACTATACAAGTGTGAACGCCCATCACTAAGTGATGCAAATGAATGGGTGCTTATACTTGTATATAAATGTAACCAACGTCAATCGATACAATCAACAACGATTCACAACTGTGAGCGCGTCTCTCTCCCTCTCGCTCTCGTGTATGCAGCAGCCATGGCAACACCAGCATGGCTTCCCCCCTCGATTTCCACAATATCCTAGTGGATTTGTGTGCAGGAATACGGAACTACCTCATTCCTACAAATATATCCCAGTGGATTTGTGTGCAGGAATACGGAACTACCTCATTGGCTACGAGGTAGTTCCGTATTCCTGCATAATACAAGTCCACTAGGATCCTACTTGCGCGATCGATATATTGCGCGAGAACTCATGGCGTCTGCAAGCATGCAATGCGGGTGGAAAAACTATGTACCTAGGCGAACCTCATGCTCTCCATCCATGAGGAGCTCTTCTGCATGTGCAGAGGAAGACTCTAGTGTAACCATTGGAAGCTCCTTTGCAAGAAAAGAACACACGACTCCGCAGCCGTGGCCGGCGCGGCAGAAAGACCTTTCGCGCAAATATGGTAAAAAATAAGCACCAAAGCCTCTTCTTAATCCCCTAGATAAAACCCTTATATGCTACGAACCCCCCTGCCCCCCGAAAAAAAAAACTTGTTTCAGATCACACTTCAAAGCTTCTTAGATAAAACCGGAATTATCAAATAATTTCCTAGTATGCTAAGAGAAGAAAACACATCTGTTGCTTCTACGCCTTTATGGTATGCTATTTTGAAGGAACTTTGGCACAAGGTGTAGCTTCCTCAAGTATAGCTAGAAATCTCCTTAGCATGCAGCATCTGCCGGATGTGCCCCTCGACATACCCTAACCCTAAGGGTGCAGGAGGTACTTCTTGTGCTCCTTGCTATGCTATTATAAGGCCTTGTATCCTTACACGTGTTCCTTGTGCTTACATCCAGCATTGCGCGATTAGGAGACAATTTGAGTTCTACATATAAAGGTAAGTTGCTACCCTCTCTGATTGGGATTCGGGATGTGTAGTACTTATTTGGAAGGAGCATCTTTTGGGGTCTCCTTGGAGTACTTTAGTACTTATTTGGAAGAAGGAGCTTTTGGAGTCTCATGGTAGTTGTACTCTCTGATCGGTATTCTTAGTATTTTTTTGGAAGAACTTTTGGGGTCTCCTTGTAGTCTTGGGATGATTACATCTTCCTTGCAACGTATGACCTGATGTCTTTCATTCACTTAGGCTGCAGCCCCCTTTTCTTGGATGGTGAGGAGATGGACTCGGGAGACTTCTTGTTATGACAATGGCCACGGAGATGTCCCTTTTGTCTAGGGTATTTCCCTTTTTTCTCTCAGTGTTGGCACTCAATGTGTGAAGCACCTCAACATTAAGGATCTACATCTAGACAAATTCCATACACTAAAAGTGTCGACTATCAAATTTATCATGTATAAGTTTGACTTCCTTTGGTGCTATAACTAACACGGATAACTTCCCTTGGTACCATAACTTTCTTTAATATGTGAAAATGTAGTTTTTTGCATATGTTATATAAATCATGACCATAGGGATGATTGCGGTAACACTCAAATCATCCAAGAGTTTAGAAGTCTAAAGTATCTTGCCATGCATGTGACTTTGCTTGGCTAGTTTTCATTGGTCATTGGTTGTTTATGTTTCCATATGCTTATCAGGTCTTCCATTGATTATCACCAAAGGAAATTTATAATTGTTGCCTTTATTATCTATATATCTAGGGGGATGAGCAAGTATAGAGTAAATAAAGATTGGGTGTTGTTGCTTCTACTAGCTTGATATGATTAGTTGAGTTGGTAGAAAAACTTCCCATTGTTAGTAATGAGATGTGGACATTTGGATGGAAGCTCAGGATGTTGTTTAGGCCTATCTATGTAATCTATTTTTGGTTCTATGACTCCCTCTCTCAAACACACACTCAAACACACACACACACACATACACATTAATTAATCTATTTAATTATATATTATGAAATATATATCAATAAGATGTTGAGTTAAAGTTTACAAAGTATATAAAATGGAAGCAAGCATTATAACGTACATTTCTAGACTAACTATATCTTGTGAATAAGGCACCGCTGGCTATTTTACTTAATTCTAATGTCTAAATAATATATCAAGTTTATAAATCATATGTATCAATAAATTACAGAGTTAAAGGTTTACGAATATTGGAAGCTAGCATTATTTCGTACATTGCCTAGATTGATCATATCTTGTAATAAGATCGGGGGGTTCACTTAAAAATATATGAGTCTACTATGTGCGCTCTCATTACTAGAGGTTTTTTTAAAAATTATATCTTGTGAATAAGCTTGAGGGGGGGGGTGTCACTTAAAAATATGTAAGTCTATCATAAGGAGGGAAACCAAGATTTAGAGAAAATTTTATAGAAATCTACTTATATAAGGGGTTTTAAGTGGCATAAAAAAAACACTTGTTTATAAATCAAAAGGGGTCATATAAGTAATTCACAAAAGGGGTATTTTTTATAACCTTTGAACACACATTATATGCAGGTCATCCTAAAAGTACAGCCCCCTCCTTGATGAGTGAAAAAGATGCCATTGTCACATTGCATTAGGAACTAATTGTAAAGTTGAAGACCATGTATATAAGGCATTCTGAATGATGAGATAAAGAAAAATCCCATTTTACAAATTGAATCTCCATATCTTTGGAATTATTCTTGGATGCTTATGTGCTCTCTACTCTTGCATGTAAGTGAGATCTAACTGTAACTTGAAATTTTAAACTACGCTCTTTCATCCTTTTCTTTCTCTTGTTATCTTATAATTTCCTTCTTCTTTTCTTTCTAAAAAGAGATATTTAGCAAGGTGTTAACCTTGATGGAGTGATAGCATACAAGGAATGGAATTTATGCCTAGCTTTAACTAATGTGGGGATTTATTAAGCAATAAATGTTAGGATTCCTTAGTGTCCCTTAACAAGGAGTAAATTAAGTCTTTGATATTGTTATATGGCAGAACATGTAGATTTAGGAATCCATAACATAATCTTAGAGCCTCCATTTTTTTTGGCCACTCAGTGACCTCTATGGGCATGCCCATTATTTTATTTTGAGATATTTTATTTTAAATGTACCTTTTATTTATATCATCTACCATTATTAATGTGTTTCCTCAATTGTGTGCAATGTATGATATAGTCATGATGATTAATGTGTTTAATCAACTGTATGCACGTACTAATAGTATTTTGGATGTAGGTGATGATTTAGTGGAGGATTATGGGTTAATCAGGTGGAACATGTGTTGGACAACTATGAGATATTTTGGAAGACATGTGAACACCTATTATGATTTCATATTTTGGTATTATTATTTTTATAAGCCTAATGCCTCATACCTTTGTATATACCAATTAATATTTTGTACTTTTGTTGGTAGTAGGCGGAAGACTTTATATTTATAGCTTGCTATACTTTTATATGAGCTTGTAAACTCAAAAACTCAAAAAGCACTTCTTCTTCATTTTTGGATTTACCTTTTTGAAAAGAAATCTTTTAATACATATAAATATAGGTGAGTGGTACAAGGGCCAGAATCATCTAAGGGAGATTCAATCCAATCTTGTGTTGATGGTGATCTCTTCCCTATTTTTCAAATTCTCTTGTTTATTTAATTTTATTTATTAAGATTTATGCTTTTAATTTGTGCTAGTCTATGTTAAGCTCTTTTTTTTTGTTTGAGAAATAGAATTCCTTCTCCAAGTGTCATAAAAGTCCTGATAGTGGTGTATCAAAGCTTTGCGTACCATTCAAGGATGAGAAGGATTCATTCAAAAGTAAATTTTTAGGCAATTGTTTTTAGCAAAATGAAGGGAAACAATTTCATTTTTTGGCAATTACTAAAGCTTCAAACAAAGGAGAAATACTTGCTTCAGAAAGGCTAAAGAATTGAGGCACTCTCAGAAAATTGATTGTGAAGTGAGAGATTGATTTCCATGCTTTTTAGGACCATTGGGCATTAGTAAAGCAATTTATCCATTGGACATTACCTCTTCTCCACCATCTTTTTTCAAAAAATCTCTCTAAAACCACAAAACCACTTCTAAAACCACCGTTCATGTCATTTCTCCTCTCTAAAATCCAATCATAGGGATCAAATGAGCAAAGATTGAGGGTTCTATATTATCCTGCTCTTAAAAATTTAGATGCTCTCTAATCCACCAAATCCATATTGGACATTGAAGTAATACTTTCTTAAGAAAATTTCAAAAAAGAAGAAGACGGGAGGAATTTTTTCCATGCACGCTACTCGTTACCAGCTCAGTTACTTTTTTATGTATCTCTCTTGACCAGTTATCCTCTCTCTCTCTCTCTCTCTCTCTCTCTCTCTCTCTCTCTCTCTCTCTCTCTCTCTCTCTCTCTCTCTCTCTCTCTCTCTTGCCTTGTTGTACTGGGACGATAAACAACCATTATTGCAAAAGCTTATAAAGTTTACAAACTTTCTATTGTAAGCCTTACAAGCTCCATATTATAAAGCTTACACCTTTTTGTTTTGAATCTAAGTGATTGCTTGGCTGTAAATTTCAAATTTCCAAGAGGGAAAATTGTGTTTTTTATAAGCACCTCAAGTAGTTTTGGCAGTGGTATTCTTCAACAAGTCCGACACTCTCTTGTTGGATACAAGTGCAACTGAAATAGTCCTCAAACGTATGTGATAACACCAACAATGGAGGATTGTTCCAAAGCATAGTTCATAATGAAAGAGCTTGGGCCATGTTTGTATAAGTGGTTCGTTGTTATCAGTTGATCATGTGGAATGGGTGTTAGTGGACCCCTTTAGTGTTCAAGATAGGCAATCCTTGCGGGTTAAAGAAGAATTTACATAGGGGTCTCTACTCAATGGAGGAATGATTATGCGTCATAAAGAATGGTGCAACCTGGAATAGGCTAAGGAGAGAAGAAAGAGAAAGAGGTGAAGAGAAATCTACTTTGAACTTCTTTATACTACTTGTAAGTAATTTATAAGTACTTTATAGTACTTATAAGTTCATTTTAATTTTTGTAAAGTACTTTATAATCTTCATAATACTTGTAAGGAACTTGTATAGTTTTGTAAAGCTCTATGAAGTACTTGTAAAGTACTTCATATACGTGTAAAGTACTTTATAGTACTTGTGAAGAACTTTATAATACTGTAAGGTACTTTATAAACTCTATGAAGTGGTTTAAATTACTTCAGGGAAAATTTTTTATAGTACTGTGAAGTACTTTGGAGTACTTATAAGTTCTTCATATTTCTTTTAAAGAACTCAAAATTAGTTTAAAGTACTGCAAAGTACTGAAAAGTCATTTAAAGTAATTTAAAGTACTGTAAAGTGGTTCAAACTCTTGTAAAGTGGTTAATGATAAAGATTACTAGAATCTCATATTTAAGTTTTCTCCACTTTCTATGGAGGCTAGACCCAATTCTTCTTTCAATTTTAAATAATTTTATTTTTGAAGGGTAACTTTTAAGGTTATCACATTCCATATAGGTTACTTAACTTGATCGTTATGCTTGTCTCCCCAGCATAAGCAACTCGATAGAAAAAGACCTTGTGAATTTGTGTGTGTGTGCGCTGTGCTTAGGAATCACACTTAGGCACATTTTTGGCCTTTTTTAACTTGACTCTAAACTCTTATGCCCTTGGCACATTTTGGCCTCCGACCACTTAATAATTAAGTAAGGCCCTTGGTCCTTTCATCTGCTTTCTATTAAGTAAACACCAAACTTCTTTGTCCTTTGATTCAACATGTAGCTATTGAGCTGTAAACAAACACCAAATTTCTTCTTCTTTGTTTTTCTTGGTGCTACTATTGAGTAAGCAACAACTTTATTTGTCCTTTGATTCAACATGTAGCTATTGAGCTGTAAACCAACACCAAATTTATTCTTCTTTGTTTTTCTTGGTGCTACTATTGAGTAAGCAACAACTTTATTTGTTCTTTGATTCAACATGCAACTGTAATAACCTCCTTTTTATAATCAATTTAATAAATGTGTACTATGCTTTGACTGCAGGCTCTGAAGAGTTCTCCTAAAGTATGGAGGGGGTGTCCAACATGATATACCTATCATATCTTCAAAAGTGATGTGCATGTAGCTTGGCAAGCAATGAAAGATGATGATAGTAATACAAAAAATGCCATACTCTCTAAGTACCTTATTCATGTCAAAGCGTGATATATCTCTATTAAAATTTTCAATTACTTCCTTCTTTTAGTCTATCAAAACCTCAATGAGCTTCAGAAATGGTGGGAGGCATCAGGGAATTCTCTTTCCTTTGATCCATAATAATAACACTTTTCTTTAGCTCTCGATGCTGTCAAAAGTTATAGGCTCAAAAAGGGAAAGTTGTAGAAAATGTGACAATTGTGTTTTTTCTTTGCTATAAAAGCACATTGGTGAATTGCCTTTTGATGGGCATGTATAATGATTCCACCCTCGATTTATATAGGGGTCGCTTTATAAGCTCAAAAAAGCTGGATCTATGATAGGTACAAGTGTCCATTTTCTGTACCAATCCGTAGGAGTCATTCGTATACGGACCACTCCACTCTCAATCATTCTATTAAAATTTCTTACCAATAATTTCAATCGCAAAATATGTGTCCTTCTGATAGAAACCTTCTATGTCGGAGATATATATTCTTGCTAAGATTCTTGCTATATTTTGATCGTAGTAGCTAATCTCTACATGGTGGACATGCCTTGTAACCCTTTGTTGATAAACCTACAAACAATCCAAATCTTAGTGTAATTGTTATTTCACGTCACTTAAAATGCAAATAAAGTAACTGCAATCATGTACGGAAAAAATAATCATAGGCACGGTAGTCATGAATAGTCCATGTTAGAATCTTGTGAACCTCAAAGCCTTGTTCGCCGTGTAAGCTTGGACATGTCAAGCACTTTTATCCCTTTCCAGAGTTGTAGATCTTCAATGAGTGGTGCTAGGTATATAGTGATGTCTTTGACTTGTTGTTTTCTTGCATTGAAATGATGTATCGAGTCAGAGTTTTCAAGAAGTATAAACATATTAGGTGGAGACAACTTCAAAGAATGTACTTGGAATTAGTAAACTCAATATTAGATGCTCCTTCTTTATTGAAATGAATGGTGGTAGGTTGTAATTGATTAGCACCACCAACCAAATTGATCACTTAGTTGATTCATGCAAAAATGGATTGATTCCATGAAGACCAACACCAAGTTTTAAGTGACATGGTTCTTGATGAAATTTTGACCATGTTCTATCAATGTGCTTGAAAGCTTTCCAATCAAATGGAATGCATAGAATCCCATCTGTGCTCACATTCTTTACCGTCCAATCAATCAGCTTTGACAACTTTGGGTTTCGAATTTGTTGGGTTAATGGAAAATGTCTTAGAACCTTATGAGGAATAAGTATTTGTCCCTTAAAACATAAAGCACTGCATTTGGGATAGAGAATAGAGTTTTGATGCTCTCCTCGATACAAAATGCAATCATTAATGAATGCATGTATCATTCCATAGTCAAGTCCAAGACTCATCATCATCTTTTGTGTTTCATTCCTTGTTTTTGGGATGGTGTTATCAGGGGGTAGAGTCTTAGTAGAAAGCAATATGACAACAATAACAATAGTTTATTAGGAAAAAAAACATATGCTATCACTTAGCATCCATGTATTATTGTATATGATTCACTTACGTTACTAATGCTGAAACTGATACATTGCTCCCGAAGTAGCGATCTTGGAGATTCAGGATGAGGAAGGTCATAGATAATCTCATCATAGAAGAAGCCTCATATATCTTTGTGGGTGCTTCTTCTTGGAGATATTTTTCATGATTATCACTACCATCTGTATTACTCTGAAACCAATCATTGAGAAATCCAATCATGTCATTAGTATCATGCTCCGCATCACCAAGTTGCTCTGTTGGACATGTGTATTGCTCTCTCAAGCTTTTCAAAGTACAAGGATCTTGTGCTCTAAGAGTTCACATACACTACACTGAAAAATTGAGAGTGTGACCTTGATGATATAAGGACACATCCCTTGCAATATCATAGTCTGGAACTTGTGATCTAATACAAATTAGACAATCATAAAGAGATAATAATTCATAATAAGACAGGTGACAACGAAGAACGAGTAAACACATTTACAAAGTCTAATACAAATTAGACAATCATAAAGAGATAATAATTCATAATAAGATAGTAAACACATTTATTATCTCTTTATGATTGTCTAATACAAATTAGACAATCATAACGAGATAATAATTCATAATAAGACAGGTGACAACGAAGAATGAGTAAACACATTTACAAAGTCTCATCAAAGGAAATTCTAACATCATGTACACATCTTGTTTTAAATATGCTCAAATTAATGGAACCTTTGTCATGTGCACGCTTGTGCCCTCACTTAATCTTTAGCATGAATATTATTAATCCCTAATTAGTGTAGCAGATAAGATAAGCATTTAGGTCATTCACATCACCATCAGTGTAGCAACATGTGTCTACATCATCCAGGCCATCATCAAGCACCATCATCAGGCACCATCATCAACTACATCATTATCATCTCCATCAGCATTAGCTATAGCATCATCATGAAGGGGATGGAAACCCTATGAGCAACCACTAGAGCTATGCTCCTGCAGCCATCACGGGTCATCCCATAGCATGTGACGAGGGATGCTGAAGGCAGCATTAAGTGTGGGCAGCACATGAGTATAAGTACAGCATTAAATGAAGATTTTCAGCATGGTTTTTGTCCACATAAACAAGATCACATGGGCTTTGTTGGGGCTGATTGCATCATCTCCCAAATATATAAGTAGGTCATCATATTCAACATAGGACAAGACATAACTCAGCATCTCATCCATATCTAGCATTATTAGAAGATATGTAGAAGGGCTTAGGGTTAGCCCACCACAAGCCTAAATCATGTACAAGAATCAGTTACCTTTTTTACCATAGTAAAAAGGAGAACATGATACCAAATAATCTCTGTTCTTCTTTCTCCTCTCTCTCTTAATCTCATGTTAATTAGCATCAATGTTCTAAAGTTTTGTGACATGAAAAATTGATATCTTTCATTTTTAATTTTGTACATATTTTGATGGTTTCTCAATGGTAATAAGGTGGAAGCTTGTCCAAGAAGATTACGGCGCCCATAATGGAATAACGGTGTGGTGATGCGGCGGCTTGGCGAGTACCCGATAACAGCATTCTATCTTCAAATATAATGGTTTTACTTGATTTAGGGTGCACACATTGTAAATGCCACAAGTATGCTTGATAAATACTTTGGTATGGTAGATAGGCTAGTGATGTGGAAAATAAAAGTGGGCCTTCATGCTCACATGGATTTTAATTGTATTATTAATATGGTATTCACCATGAGGCTACAAGTTGGGGAGTGTGGAAGGCATGTGGAGGAGTGTGTGTAGGTGCATAATTGGGAAAGATTCTTCTAGAATGCCTACATGGAAGAGGAGAATTCCGCCATGTGTAAGTGGGATCTCCACCTACATGCCACTTAGACTTGGCTATTATCTCATCACACTCTCAAAGTCAAAAAGTCTTTAATTTAATAATCAATAGAAGACTTAGCCTAAGAGGACAATTCATGGTGACATCTACCCTTATGTCATTGAAGGGTTGAAGATTTTTATGTTGTAATTTGTAACAATGGAAGAGAGGGTGATTCTCCACCTATAAAAGGATCCCTACTCTCCCTTTCAAATCAAATGAATGAGCCTCCTCAATTGAGCATTTTGTGTCATTGCCATTCTCTTATCTTTCAAACCCTTATTCAAACACTCTCTTTACATGTGAATATCTCATTTAGCATTAGCTCCTCATGCTTAACCCAATTTTGGACCTCTTTGATGATTCATGATAAGTGGGATAAGGAGTTATTATCTTGGTGGGTCTGTGACTTCTCAAGGTAGCCCTTGCCTTATTTCCGCCCTCCTTTGGAGGTACCAATGGTTTTAGCGGTAATGAGCATGCGGAAAGACTTTGGGAACCATAGGTAAATCTTTACGATTGTCCGCTGAGCAATGTTAACCCTTACCCTCTAGCTTGAATCATGAAGGAGATGAAAGGCAAGAGGCTATGTGAAAATGGAGGTTTCATGCAAAGAGAGGGAAGTGCAGTTTTTGTGGTCCAATACCCAAATTTCAACCGGTAATTACTCATCACTCGGGTATTGTTTTCTAAAATTGATCATATGTCTAGAAAGCTCTTTATATGCTCTTTCCAGTCATGTAACTAATTTCTTAATCCATTACTTCATTGATGATCAGAATTTCTCCCAAAGTTGCTATTTTTTAGGTGAATTTTGGCAGTTTTATAGTCTTGTAGTAAATGCTCATAACTTTTCGCTCGGTTGTTCGTTTTTGAAAGTTTTTATATAGGCGCGAAGCTCTCTTCAAGCTCTATGAACCTATGTAATCTTCTCTTGCATAGCCTATATGGATTTAAAACTGTAATTCTCTGTGTATCTCTATTTTTATAGACTTTTGGCCATTATTTCTTCTTAATCATGATTAATTCCTCCTAATCTCTTATCAAAAGGCAAACCCCATGTGTCTTATCCTCTTGTAAGTGATTGCTATATTCTTTTGCTTTAATATGTTCCGTCCAAATTGCCCAATTCGAACGGATGAACCTTACCAACATTCCCCTTATGTTTCCGTTCACATAATCCTGAGTTGGAAGATTTTCTTCCAACAACAAAGAATTGCCCTCTTATTTGGAGCTGCAAGACTGGCAGAAATTCTTGCTGCTCCTGAGCCTTTCATCTTTCCTTCCATGAATTATGATCTCACATTTGATGTGTATATCTTTAACTTAACCTAGGGAGAGAAAGGGAGGTGAGGAGGCTGTGAGGTTTTATACAAGTGTGTTTTGATTCTAAGAGGTGACCGAAGTCCAAACGCCAACTTTGTGTCACATCTTTTGGTGGAGACGACGGGCAGGTTTTACTTAGAATTATTCTATTTTAACATCAAGGTCCCGCATGATTAAAGGAAAGTTATTTTGAAACAAGTAAATTTTCCTTGTTGCTACTCATCTTTTGGTGCAAGATGTTCAACATTCCGGTGTTCCAAGGATCGGAAGGAGAAGACCCGGGGAGTTATTTTCGGGAGTTTAACCGAGCATGTCGCTTGACGGGTTGGTCTATGAAGGAGAGGGCAGAAATACTTCCAGATTTCTTGGAGGGTGTGGCCTTAACTTGGCATGAGGCTTTGCCAGAGGAGACCAAAGCAATGAAGGAGAGATTTGGGACAGTGGAGTCGCCAAATGCTTTACTATTGCAATTGGATCAAATTTTCCAAAAGGAAGGAGAGTCAGTTTCTGCTTTTTCAGTGAGGTATGAAGCCTTATTCTCATCAAATATCAACAAGCTGCTTTACATGTTGTTGCTTCTTCTTCTTCACCTTCTATGGAAGATTCAAAGAGTTCTTTAGCAAATGGAGTACCTTAAGATGAGCAAGTTTATCAGGGCTTTGGATCCCCGCTTGCATGGAAAAGTTCTTAATAAAGATCCCACTAATTTTAAAGAGGCTCTTCGTATTGCTTTGAAGAAGGAGGCCACTCTTCATATCGAGTCCACATTCCAATCTTTTCCGAGTGTGCCAACCCCACCACGAGTAGAGTCAACATCTCAGGTACAAGCTCCATCCTTGGATTATAACATTGCAGAATTTGCTGATTTGAAGTTACACTTAATCAATGCAAGGCCACCTAGGGTTCCACGAGTTGAGGATAGACCTAGGAATAGAAGTAGTGTCACATGCTATGAATGTCAAGAGAAGGGGCACTATCGCACTGAGTGTCCAAAATTGAGGAAAAGAGAGGATAAAATTTTAGCACTTTTAGAGGAAACATGCTGAGAAGAAGAAGAGGAAACATTGATGCCATTAATGGAAAAAAGGGTTCGTAAAACTAGGAGTCAAGAAGAAGAAGAACAAGAAGATAAATCTGAAGAAGAGGAGAAAAATAAGAAGAAGAAGAAGTCATCTAGGAGAAAAATTGGACAATGTGACTTTCCTCTTGGACAAGGATCTCTTAGTTATGACCTCTTAACAGATCTTGGGGAGAAAACAGCACAAATCACATTTGGGCAGCTTTTGGCACTCTCTCCAAAGCTCAAAAAGGAATGGGGTAAGCTAGCTAGCACAAGGGAATCTAAGAAAAAGAAGAAGAGGGATAATGGGAATCCTATGGTTCAAAAGGTGGATATTGATGTAGGAGATGATGTGCCTGTGATTGATGTCATCATTGAGGGGTAAACAATTTCTAATGCATACATTGATGGAGGTGCGTCAATCAATGTCATGAGTGAAAAAACAATGAAAGATGCCGATTTAAAGTTGTCTTGAGTCTAACTCTCCCTATCGCATCAAACTTGCTGATAATACTAGGGTGAAAACCTTAGGAATTGTCAGGAATTTGGGAGCGGATGTATGTGGTATTTCTGTGCCTATAACTTTTCAGGTCATTCCTACAAAGCCTGATGCTAGGGCTTACCCATTAATATTGGGTAGGCCATGGCTTCGCCAAGTGAAGGCGATTCAAAAGTGGGATACAGGTGATCTTATTCTACAAGATGAGAATAAGAAGGTCCACTACAACATCAAGAGTCGTCGCAAGAAAGTGGTAAGAGGTGAATCTTCAACTTCCAAAAGTTCAGAGTCAGAGTCATCCGATGAAGAGGAGACAAGTGGTAGCTCTGAGGATTCCATCTCAGAAGGGGAGGTGGAGGGAGTTACATTTGGTCTTTCCCTGGGAAGGGATCGAGGGGATGCTGAAGACAATGGAGCCTTTGAAGGGGAAGCTTCTTCAACCATGTGCAAGAAACGAGATGTGGACCTCACTAGTCTTCACCAACAAAATGAACTTCTTCTTGATGAGTCCATAGCAGGTACTGAAAGAGAGAATTACTTAAAAATGTTGGATGGATTTCCTAACCTTTTTGCAAATAGCTACTCACAAGTACGCCAAGTTACCCTAGTAGAGCACAAGATTGATCTCAAGCCCCAAAGTAAGCCAGTGGTACAGTGGCTAAGGCGTTTGGGAGTAGTGCAAGGCAGAGGTGCTTAAGAAGGAGGTAACTAATCTGCTTGAAGCTGGATTTATTTTTCCAGTAGAGAATTCCGAGTGGATTTCCCCAGTTGTAGTCACTCCCAAAAAGGGTGGAAAATGGCATGTGTGTGTGGACTTTTGCCCTCTGAATGCATGCACAAAGAGGGATTATTATCCTCTACCCTTTCTTCAGGATGAGATTTTAGATCAAGTTGCAAGTCGTGAGTTATATTCAGTGTGTGATGGATACTCTGGATACTTTCAAATCCGGATTTGTGAAGAAGATCAAGGGAAAACCTCATTTATCACCCCTTGGGGAGTGTATGCCTATAGGGTGATGCCATTTGGCTTGACCAATGCACCAGCAACTTTTCAATGCTTCATGAGTCAGGTATTTGCACCTTACTTGGGAAAGTTTATAAGGGTCTTTCTGGATAATTTTTGCATTTATTCAAGCCGCATGGATCACTTGGAAAAGTTGAGGTTGACCTTGCAAAGTATTGATGATGCAAAAGGGTGTCTTAATCTTGGAAAATGCCGCTTGGCACGAAGGAAGGTGGTTCTCTTGGGACATGTTATCTCAGAAGAAGGCATAGAGATGGATCCTGAGAAGGTGCAGGCAATTGTGGCCCTCCCACCACCTACCAATGTAAGGGAGGTAAGGAGGATTTTGGGTAAAACAAAGTATTACCAACGCTTTGTTGACATGTTCTCTGAGAAGATGTATCCTATAAATCTGTTAACAAAGAAGAATGTTTCTTTCCAATGGGGGCCCGATCAAATTCAATCTTTTTGTTTGCTCAAGGAATGCATGAGTCAAAGTCCAATTGTGCAGCCTCCTAGGTGGGGGGAGGACTTTTATGTGAACCCAAGTGTCTCATCACATTCAGTGGGTGCTATACTCTTGCAAAAGGGAGAGCAAGGGCGTATGCAACCAGTGTATTATGCAAGCCCTGATGCCGAGAAGAGGTATGGTGAAATGGAGAAAGGTGGTTTTGTCTCTTGTTTTTGTAGTAAAGAAGTTCAGGGCATACTTGTACCTCGTCCTTTTTTCTTCCTCACATCTCAACCTTCTTTACAATTCTTGGTCCGCAAACCCTATCCTGCAGGAGGGAAGTTTGCAAAGTGGATTTGTGAGCTTGAAGAATTCTCTTTCACTTTTATTACAGAAAACACCACTAGGGCCTCTCTCGCAGATTTGTTTACAAGGAAGGAAGAGGAATAAAGGGAGAAGTATATGAAGATTTGGAGACACCACCAACTACTTTCACTGTGCATTTTGATGGAGCCTTTAGCCCTTCCAGGCAATGTGGGGCTGGGGGAATAGTTTTATTTGATCTAGGAGGAAAAGAGGTATGATGGCCGTGTGGAGAAACGCCTAGATAAGAAGCTTCTACGACGCTAGAAAGACCCCTTCAGGATAAAGCAAAAGTTCAAAAATAACACCTATCTTCTAGAGGATGCAAGTGGCCAGGAGGTTCCCGGATGTGCCAATACGTGCCGGCTAAAGATATTTTACCCTCAAGCACCATGGCCAGCAGATCTCAAGACAAGCATGGAGGATCTGCTGGGGGGGAAAAGATGTGACATGAAAAATTGATATCTTTCATTTTCAATTTTGTGCATATTTTGATGGTTTCTCAATGGTAATAATGTGGAAGCTTGTCCAAGAAGATTGCGGCGCCCACAATGGAATAACGGCGTGGTGATGCGGCGGCTTGGCGGGTACCCGATAACAGCATTCTATCTTCAAATATAATGGTTTTACTTGATTTAGGGTGCACACATTGTAAATGCCACAAGTATGCTTGATAAATACTTTGGTATGGTAGATATGCTAGTGATGTGGAAAATAAAAGTGGGCCTTCATGCTCACATGGATTTTAATTGTATTATTAATATGGTATTCACCATAAGGCTACAAGTTGGGGAGTGTGGAAGGCATGTAGAGGAGTGTGTGTAGGTGCATAATTGGGAAAGATTCTTCTAGAATGCCTACATGGAAGAGGAGAATTCCGCCATGTGTAAGTGGGATCTCCACCTACATGCCACTTAGACTTGGCTATTATCTCATCACACTCTCAAAGTCAAAAAGTCCTCAATTTAATAATCAATAGAAGACTTAGCCTAAGATGACAATTTATGGTGACATCTACCCTTATGTCACTGAAGGGTTGAAGATTTTTATGTTGTAATTTATAACAATGGAAGAGAGGGTGATTCTCCACCTATAAAAGGATCCCTCCTCTCCCTTTCAAATCAAATGAATGAGCCTCCTCAATTGAGCATTTTGTGTCATTGCCATTCTCTTTAATTTCAAACCCTTATTCAAACACTCTCTTTACATGTGAATATCTCATTTAGCATTAGCTCCTCATGCTTAACCTAATTTTGGACCTCTGATGATTCATGATAAGTGGGATAAGGAGTTTTTATCTTGGTGGGCCTGTGACTTCTCAAGGTAGCCCTTGCCTTATTGCCGCCTTCCTTTGGAGGTACCAATGGTTTTAGCGGTAATGATGAGCATGTGGAAAGACTTTGGGAACCAGAGGTAAATCTTTACGATTGTCCACTGAGCAATGTTAACCCTTACCCTCTAGCTTGAATCATGAAGGAGATGAAAGGCAAGAGGCTATGTGAAAATGGAGGTTTCATGCAAAGAGAGGGAAGTGCAGTTCTTGTGGTCCAATACTCAAATTTCAACCGATAATTACTTATCATTCGGGTATTGTTTTCTAAAATTGATCATATGGCTAGGAAGCTCTTTATATGCTCTTTCCACTCATGTAACTAATTTCTTAATCCCTTACTTCATTGATGATCAGAATTTCTCCCAAAGTTGCTATTTTTTAGGCGAATTTTGACAGTTTTATAGTCTTGTAGTAAATGCTCATAACTTTTCGCTCGGTTGTCCGTTTTTTAAAGTTTTTATATAGGCGCAAAGCTCTCTTCAAGATCTACGCACGTATGTTATCCTTTCTTGCATAGCCTATATGGATTTAAAACTGTAATTCTCTATGTATCTCTGTTTTTATAGACTTTTGGCCATTATTTCTTCTTAATCATGATTAATTCCTTCTAATCTCGTATCGAAAGGCAAACCCCATGTGTCTTATCCTCTTGTAAGTGATTGCTATAATATTTTGCTTTAATATGCTCCATCCAAATTGCCCAATTCGAACGGATGAACCTTACCAACATTCCCCTTATGTTTCCGTTCACATAATCCTGAGTCGGAAGATTTTCTTCCAACAAAGAATTGCCCTCTTGTTTGGAGCTGCAAGACTGGCAGAAATTCTTGCTACTCCTGAGCCTTTCATCTTTCCTTCCTTGAATTATGATCTCATCTTTGATGTGTATATCTTTATCTTAACCTAGGGAGAGAAAGGGAGGTGAGGAGGCTGTGAGGTTTTATACAAGTGTGTTTTGATTCTAAGAGGTGACTGAAGTCCAAACCCCAACTTTGTGTCACAGTATGCTTAGGGTTGTGGATCAGTATAGCAAGGCTTCCACGCATGCAAGAACCTTTGGTGCCACAAGATATAAAAAGTGAAAAATATAAATATACTAGTAGAATCCCGGGGCCTCCACCTTATAGACCTGTAGGTGTAGCACGTGCGTTCAAAAGGATGGGTTTTAATATAAATCTCACTTACAGTTTTAAAAAGAAAGGAGGGGTATTACAATTGTGCCTGGAAAAAATAAAATAAGGAGTGTTTTTATTCACGAAACTTCAGAAGCAGGGTACTATTCTAGTGGTATGACATAATTTTGTTGGGGTCTAGGTAGAGGGTTCAAATCTAGTAGTGTTTTTTGGCCCCACACTTTAAAGTCCTTTTTTTGCTCCACACTCTATTTAACATTTTTTAAATTTGAAGTGAAGTATTTTAAATTAATTGCTGTAAAAGAGAGAAGCAATAAAGAAACATCTCACGTAATGATGCTCTCTCTTTACTACTCCCTCCTTCCTTTTGGACGCCTCTTCCCCCTTTCTCTATCTTTGTGCTCTGATTTTTTTCAAATCCCCTTGTATAATCTATTCTACTGTGGGTTCACTCTTCACTCTAATGGCTTGTATATAGTCCAAGGTTAACACCAAGCACCATTATAAGCTATTGTGGCATCATCACATCATGCCCTGCATATAGTTGAAGGCCAATGCTTATTATAAATTGATGCTTGTGATATTGGTTTGGATACAAGCACAGTTTAGACAAGTTCCCACTATAATTCTCACTTTGCGCATTACGACAACATCATGAGCGTCCATAGGGAAGGCACCGCGTAGAAGTTTTGGGCATTTTCCCATGTGGTAAAGAGGCATTCCCTTATGTTTCCCTACAGTGTGCAACATTATTAGCTTCTACAAATGAGGCTCTGCATGGCGTTGTGGGGCAGGGGGTGTCAGCCCCCTCCTTCAGGGCCAGCAACCCCCTGCCCTCCACTGCATCTAGCTAGGTATGCTCCACCTCACCCTGAGGAAGCTCCTGATGTTGTCGCAATCCTCAATGTGGGAATCATAGTGAAAATGCCTAAAACTTCTTCTGATAGATAGGGGCTCCTACACTCCCTCGCCCCCAACTACACCTAGCTAGGTATGCAATGCCTTCCCTACGGAAGCTCGTGATGTTGAAAACTATAGGGAAAAACTAAGGGAAAGAGGCCTTTTTCCCAAAACGCCTAAAACTTCTTGTGAGGATGTATGAGGTTGCAAACCGTGCTCCAACTTCACATACGCAAGCCGTGTTTGACATTCTCATTTGTGGGAAAAGAGCTTCTCTCGCTTTGTTTTTCCTAATAGCATTCAACATCATGAGATTTTGCACAGAAGGAACCACATACCTAGATAGGTTTGGTTGGGGGTAGGGTATCCTGGGGGCCAACAATCCCTTATCCCCAACTGCACCATGTAGGTATGCATAAGCTCATCATGTTGTTGTAGTCTGCGAAGCAGGAATCATAGTGGGATTTTGTCTAAAACTTCGTATGATACTAGAAGAGAATTGTTAGGTTTCCCATACGTAAATTGTAGGCAACAAGAATGCACTACTACATCTTAGAGTTGGTAAGAGGATCCTTTTGTTTGTTCTCCCATAACCACCTAGAAAGAGACAACCCTTATTAAAATGGCACTATAATGTGAATAACCATGGGGGCATCCATGGTATTCAATTCTTTGTTTCAATAAACTTGCATTCCTACTTTCTAGGAAGACCTTGATAATCTCACTAAGTCTGCATGCTGGCCTTCTTTCAAGGCATTTAGAAAGGACATGTTCTTAAGGATCTCCCTTGTTTTCTCTTGGAATGCACAAATTCCAAGATAAGGTCAAGGTGAGAATGTGTACAACATGAGGGCATCCTTCTAGATGTAGTGGCATATGCAAGTTGACAAAGGCTTATCGATTATTCTTGTGATCACCTTTTTCAATAATTGCAAGGGGCGTGATATCTTTAAATTTAAATTTAAACTAGAGTAGACAAAACTGGGTACCCTGATCTTGCAACCACCCTTTACTAGAGGGGGAAAAAATTCTATGAGCTGGAAATTTTAAAAGTACAGGAGGGTTATAATAATATATTGCAAAAGTAATAGGAGGTATGCATAAAATAGAGGAAATAAGGCTACAGAGGGGTTTTAAAATATGCCTTTGAACGCACGTGATACAAACTTTTTTGGAAGGTGGAGGCCCCGCGAGTAGAATGTCATGGATAGAAGCCTGTTACAAAAGACGTGCACTAGAGATGCTATAAATAAATCTATTCTCTATGTGAAGTTGGCAGTCACCAACGCCAACCATAACTCACTAGCAACTTCTCGCCAGCACGCAAGGATTTAATGGCATTAAATATGTGTGCTTTGGCTCATGACCAATGTCACACTCCACAAAAGTACAATTAGTTCTTTCATTCCTCCCTCTGATAATATTGATTAGCCCTGATATATTTCCTTGAGTGTAAGTTCTGCCCACCCATCAATATACAATCTCTCTGATTCGTTATGGGTAATGCCTCTTCCAGCAGCGAGAGAGGTAGTATTAGCACATAGTCTATATGTGGTCATACTCTTGATGTCATGAGCAAGATGATGCCATGGACCCCATGAATAGATAGCTCCACAAAATGTTATAAGCGTGACCTCAGAATGAACTGGAACATGTAAATCCTTTGCAAATAAGAAGACCCCAACCCCCGCCAGCAGCAGTCGTGGATGGCACAATCACATAGCGAGCACCCCACAACTAAAAACCCCTCCATGGGCTAGAAGTGTGCACCCAACCAACCACCATAATGTCTATGATTATATGTAATTATGAGAGGTAGTAGGGGATTGGGCAAGGAATGATCACCAAACGTCTTAGATTGAGAACCAAGAGGTAATTGGTACACACATACCTCCATTTGTAACTAGAGAACAACTTGACTATGGCACATGCAAGGCAGCATAGATTGATCAAGCCCAAGAAAGCCATCGTCATCATCAAAAAGATATACAATTGGATTTGGCCCTGATGACTGCACCTAGATACATGTTATGCATCACTTTGTCTATCAAGACCATATAGAATTTGAACGAGTCAATGTAGAATGCTCAGAAGAATAAATATCACTTACCATAGGTTGATCTTGTCTCTTTGGTATTGGTGCATCATGACATCTTCCAAACTGTAGCTCGTGGATATGGCATCGCCATCAGGTCCATCGGTGAGTGCCTCGAAAATTCACACACCAACATGCAACTCTATGCTCGTAGTATGTATGTGCCTCATCAGCTTCATGCTGCACAAATCTAGAGGACATCACAAAAGATGTCGATGGAGATAAGGACATGCCTCCTAGCCCTATCATAGGAGCTTGTAGGAGTGCTGGAGGAGACAGTGTATGGAAGGATGAGTAAAACTTGTTTTCCATTGGAACAAATTACAATAACTATTCGTTAAAGTTAGTTATGTATGCATTTGCAGTAAAAATATTCATAGCATGTTTAAATTTTTTGCATCATATGAACCTACTAAGTATTATCTATACTTGTAATCTATTTTTAGACTCATTATTTTGCTGCAACCTATGTCTACGTGGTGATAAGAAATTCAGTGACAGCTTGATGGGCAAGTGTTTCGCACCTCATAGTTGTTTATACAACATTTTTTCTTTATTCTAACTTCTTGGATGTGACTTCGAAATGTGTAGGAGATACTGCATGGTGGCCGAGAAACATGATACCGAATACTCTCTCTTCTTCTTTCTCCTCTCTCTCTTAATCTCATGTTAATTAGCACCAATGTTTTTAAGTATGCTTAGGTTGTGGATCAGTATAGCAAGGCTTCTGCGCATGCAACAACCTCTAGTGCCACAAGATATAAAAAATGAAAAATATATATATACTAGAAGAATGACATGGATCGAAGCCCGCTAAAAAGGACATGTGCACTAGAGATGTTATAAAAACATCTATTTTGTATGTGGAGCTGGAAGTCACCTATGCTAACCATAATTCATTAGCAACTTCTTGCCAGCACGCAAGGATGTAATGGCATTGACTACAATGTATCTAGGTACCTCTCTACTCATGTGCACTTGCTCAGTAGATGACCAATGTCACACTCCACAAAAGTACAATTAGTTCTTTCATTCCTCCCTTCTGATACTATTGATTAGCCCTATTATATTTCCTTGAGTGTAAGGTCTGCCATCAATATACAATCTATATACAATCTTTGTGATTCGTTTTAGATAATGCCTCTCCTAGCAAGAGAGGTAGTATTAGCACATAGTCTATATGTGGTCATACTCTTGATGTAGTGAGCAAGATGATGCCTTGGACCCCATGAACAAAATGTTATAAGAGTGAACTAGAACATGTAAATAAGAAGACCTCGACCCCCACTGGCAATCGTGGATGGCACAATCACATAGAGAGCACCCCAAAAAGTGAAAACCCCTCCATGGGCGCCGGAAGTGATGCACCCAACCAACCGCCATAATGTATGCAATTATATGTAATTATGAGAGGTAGTAGGGGATTGGGCAAGGAATGATCACCAAACGTCTCAGATTGAGAACCAAGAGATAATTAGTACGCACATACCTCCATTTGTAACTTAAGAACAACTTGAGTGTGGCACGTGCAAGGAAGCATAGATTGATCAAGCCCATGAAAGCCATCGTCATCATCAAAAAGATATACAATTGGATTTGGCCATGTGATGACTGCACCTAGATGCATGTTATACATCACTTTGTCTATCAAGACCATATAGAATTTGAACGAATAAATGTAGAATGCTCAGAAGAATAAATATCACTTACCATAGGTTGATCCTGTCTCTCTGGTATCGGTGCATCATGACATCTTCCAATATCTAGCTCGTGGATATGGCATTGCCATCAGGTCCATCGGTGAATGCCATCAGGTCCATCGGTGAATGCCTCGACAATTCACACACCAACATGCAACTCTATGCTTGTAGTATATATGTTCCTCATCAACCTCATGCTGTATAGATCTAGAGGACATCACAAAAGGTGTCGATGGAGATGAGGACACACCTCCTCGCCCTATCATAGGAGCTTGTAGGAGTGCTAGAGGAGATAGTGTATGGAAGGATAAGTCAAAACTTTTTTTCCATTGGAACAAATTACAATAACTATTTATTAAAGCTAGTTATGTATGCATTTGCAGTAAAAATATTCATAGCATGCTTAAATTTTTTGCATTATATGAACCTACTAACTATTATCTATACTTCTAATCTATTTTTAGACTCATTATTTTGTTGCAACCTATGTCTATGTGATAAGAAATTTGGTGATAGCTTGATGGGCGAGTGTTTCACACCTCACAGTTGTTGATACATGCATTTATTCTTTATTCTAACTTCTTGGATGTGACCTTAAAATGTGTAGGATATATTGCACGGTGGTTGAGAAACATGATACCAAATACTCTCGTTTCTTTCTCCTCTCTCTCTTAATCTCATGTTAATTGGGATCAATGTTCTTAAGTATGCTTAGGTTGTGGATCAGTATAGCAAGGCTTCCACGCATGCAACAAGCTCTGGCGCCACAAGATATAAAAAGTGAAAAATATAAATATACTAGTAGAAAACTGAAAATCTCTCCATCAGCCACCAGAAGTGATGCACCTAACTAGCTGCCATAATGTATATGATTATATGTTTTTATGAGAGGTAGTAGGCGACTCGGTAAGGAATGATCACCAGACGTCTTCAACTGAGAACTAAATTGATGCACACATGCCTCCATTGAAGAACATCTTGCCTATGATGTGTGCAAGGAAGAATAGATCGATCAAGCCCATGAAAGCCATAGTCATCATCAAAAATATATACAACTAGATTTGACCATGATGATTGTACGTAGATGCATGTTATACATCACTTTGTCTATGAAGACCATATAGAATTTGAACGAGGAGTCAATGTAGAATGCTTAGAAAAAGGAGCATCACTTACCATAGGCTCATCTTGTCTCTCTAGTACTGGTGCATCATGACATCTGCCAAACTCTAGCTCGTGGATATGGCAATGTCATCGTATCCATCGATGAGTGCCTTGATAATTCACACACCAAAATGGAAATCTCTGCTCGTAGCTTCATGCTACATGGATCTAGAGGACCTCGTAGAAGATGTCCATGGAGACAAGGACACACCTCCTCGCCCTCTCATAGGAGCTCGTAGGTGTGCTGGAGGAGGTGGTGGGAGGATGAGTCGAAATTCGTTTTCTATTAGAGCAAAATAAAAATTAGAGCAACTATTTGTTAAAGTGAATTATGTATGAGTTTGCAGTAAAAGTACTCATAGCATGTTCAAATCTTTTGCATTATATGAACCTAGTAAGTATTATATGTGCTTGTAATCAATATTCAGACTCATTGTTTTGTTACAACCTATGTCTATATGATATAAAGTTTGGTAACAACTTAATGGACGAGTGTTTCAGAACTCACAGTTGTTGATACATGCAATTATTTTTTATTCTAATTTCTTGGATGTGACTTGAAAATGTGTAGGATATATTGCACAATGGCAGAGAATACCCATCCCACTAGTATGCATCCTGAGTTGTGGAGGGCCTTTTGGCGGGAGCTAGGCTATAGGCTGGGCATACATCAAATCTTGGCAGGATGCACAAGAAGGGCTTCATTTCCAATTTTGTATGTTCACATTTTGTCGTAGACATGTATGTAGCTGTGTATCCTATGTTGTTTATATCAATCGATAACTCATGTGGTTTTTAAATAATAGGTGAAGTACTATCGTCGTGATCCCACTCCTCAAGAGATAGAGATGGCCACCTATCAAGATCATAGGTTTCCGAAGACCCAGCTACCTCCACCACCTACTTTTGTAAGTAATTTAGATTAAATGTCATTCGACTTCTAATTAAAGTATTCAAACATGAATTGATTATGTTTTCTAAACCATAGGAGTTGCACGGGGATGAGGACATGACGGAGGTAGATCGATAGAGTGCCATGTGTGCAAATCTATGTCAATGGAGCAGCCTACATAAATCAGGGGGAACGTTGTACATAGTTATACACGTACTATTACCCATAGACATGAGTATAGGATTAGGTAGACTATGCGGACCTCACATTCTACCATTTGTACTGATCATATTTTACCATTTACAGACATTTGATCACTTCACATACTTTGTACTCTTGTATGCTTACATATATTTACATAAGCTCTTATTTTTTGTTCAACTTTCTACACAAATGTAGTTTGCTTATACTGATATTGTAATCTGCCAGGTTGAATTGATCTTTGCTCACTTGTGTACTCGACCTGAGAGAGAGAGAGAGTTCATTAATGTGTGTTAGATCCAATTCAGGGAGAGAGAGAGAGAGAGAGAGAGAGAGAGAGAGAGAGAGAGAGAGAGAGAGAGAGAGAGAGAGAGAGAGAGAATTCAAGGGCACTCAAGCAGTCAAGAGTAGTGAGCACTAAGAGGGCAACGTGGAGTGGGCTTGAGGCTTCAGCAGCTTCAATATCGTTGAAGTTTGAATAGCGAACTGCTTGAAATCCCAACTTCTCGCCTAGTATTATTAATGTGAATAAACGACCCACAAGAATAATGATAATTATATTTAATGATAAATATTTCTAGAATCTCGGATGTAAGTAGTCTCAACTCTTTCTTTCAATTTAAAATCATTATACCAATTTTGATTTGGAAGGGTAACTTTTAAGGTACCTGTCTTTGGAATAGTTTTTGGAGGGTGAGCTCTTTCGAGGTGATATTAATTTTGTGGACGGATTGTTTTTGGAACGTGTAACTTTCGTAGTCCAAAGACGGAGCTTAAAAACTCCAAAGACGCTTCTAACCGCTGCACTAACACACAATCGGCGGCCTTCGGACGCTTGCTCCAGCGTTTAATAAACCGATTTATACGTTATCAATCCGCTTGCAACCGCTGCACTAACACACAATCGGCTGCCTTCGGACGCTTGCTCTTATTTATTGAGCAGCAGCGTTATTTCTCACCCTGACCAGAGATGCGAAACGTTTAATAATCCGATTTAAACGTTTATGGCCTTTCATTGTCTTCGCTGGGAACTGCTTATAAATGCAGTTACGTAAAGGGTTGTCTGCGTTAATTGTATTAGGAATTAATGGATGCATGTTGGATCACGACGGTACACTTTGATCAAGCAACTCATCGTTGCATTTTTGATAATAGCCAAACATACACTTTGATCAAATCAATTGCCAAACATACACTTTGATCAAGCAAGTGAGCTTGTAAACAATACTTCACGAGCTGGAGGGCGACGCAGGCGCTGTGCGCAGACGGCCTGCATTCTGTTCGATGACAGCACATGAAGGCCTGCAGCATCACGAGAGGACACGTATCTCGGGCACAAGACCAGCACCACGCCCGCGTGCCCGCCGTGCTCACAACAAGGAGCTGCATAATAATTAAACCTTGCAGCACGCGAACTACCTCATACAAATATATCCCAGTGGAGTAGTTTGCAGGAATACGGAACTACCTCATTGGCTACGAGGCAGTTCCGTATTCCTGCATACAAGTCCACTGGGATCCTACTTGCGTGCCACAACTCATTGCGTTCACGGCTGTCTGCAAGTATGCAATGCGGGTGACCAAACTATGTACCTAGGCCAACCTCATGCTCTTCTGCATGTGCTCGTTTGCAAGTAAAGAAGACACGGCTCTGCAGCCGTGGCCGCGGCGGAGTCGTGAAGACCTTTTACGCAAATATAATTAGTAAAGGTACTTCTATGGTAAATAAGGCTTGCGCTTTTGCCAGTGAAATCCTAATAAGCACCAAAGCCTCTTTTTAATCCCTTATATGCTACAGAAACCCCCCCCCCCAAAAAAAAGCTTGTTGCCGATCATACCGCAAAACTTCTTTGATAAAACCTGGATTATCAAATAAATTCCTAGTATCTACCGGATGTGCCCCTCTAGAATAGCTAACTGGACGAAAAACCCTAACCCTAAGGATGCACGAGGTACTTCTTGCGCTCCTTGCTATGCTATTATAAGCGTGTTCCTTGTGCTGACATCCAGCACTGCGCGATTAGGAGACAGTTTGAGTTCTACTTAAGCTAAGTCGCTACCCTCTCTGATCGGGATTCGGGATGTTTAGTACTTATTTGGAAGGAGCAGCTTTTGGGGTCTCCTTGTAGTAATTTAGCACTTATTTGGAAGAAGCAGCTTTTGGAGTCTCCTTGTCGTAGAACTCTTTGATCGGTATTCTTAGTACTTTTTTGGAAGAACTTTTGGGGTGTCCTTGTAGTCTTGGGATGACTTCATCTACCTTGCAACTTATGACCTGATGTCTTTCATTCACTTAGGTTACAAGCTGGCCCCCTTTTCTTGGATGGGTGAGGAGATGGATTGGAGAGACTTCTTGTCTATGACAATGGCCTTTTTTACGTGGGGGTTTTATATAAGAGGGTTTTAAGTGGCATTTTTTTTAAAAAAAATGTTAGTTTATAAAGAAAAATAGGTCATTTAATTAAGTCTAAATTCACAAAAGGGGTATTTTTTATACCCTTGGAACACACATTATATGTAGGTCTTCCTAAAAGTACAACCCCCCTTTGCCCCGAGTGAAAAAGACACTAGTGTCACATTGCATTAGGAGATAATTGTAAAGTTGAAGACCATGTATATAAGGCATTTTGAATGATGAGATAAAGAAAAATCCCATTTTACAAATTCAGTCTCCATATATTTGTGATTATTCTTGGATGCTTATGTGCTCTCTTATCTTGCATTTGAGTGAGATGTAACTCTAACTTCAAAGTTTGAACTTCTTCTCTATTTCATCCTTTTCTTTCTCTTGTTCTCTTATCATTTCCTTCTTCTTTTCTTTCTAAAAAGAGATATCTAGGAAGGTGCCAGTGGCTTTCGTCCATTGAATATAAACCTTGATGGAGTGATAGCACAGAAGGGATGGAATTTATGCCTACCTTTAACTAATGTGGGGATTTATCAAAAGCAATAATTCTTAGGATTCCGTAGTGTCCCTTAACATAGGGTAAATTAAGTCTTTAATATCGTTATAAGGTAGAACACGTAGCGTTAGGAATCCTTAACATAATCTGAGAGCCTTCATTTTTTTTGCCACTCAATGACCTCTATGAACAGGCCCATTATTTTATTTCGAGATATTTTATTTTAAATGTACCTTTTATTTATATCATCTACCACGATTAATGTGTTTAATCCACTGTGTGCAATGTATGATATAATCATGATTAATGTGATTAATCAACTATATGCATATATTAATAGTATTTTGGATGTAGGTGATGATTAAGTGGAAGATTATGTGTTGTGTTGGACCACTATGAGATATTTTGGAAGACATGTGAACACCTATTATGATTTCATATTTTCGCATTAATATTTTTATAAGGCTAAGGACTAAGACCTTTTTATATACCAAATAATATTTTATAGTTTTGGTAGGCCGAAGACTTTATATTTATAGCTTGCTGTACTTTTATATGAGCTTTTAAACTCAAAAACTCAAAAGACACTTCTGCTTTGTTTTTGGATTTATCTTTTTGAAAAGAAAACTTTTAATACATATAAATATAGGGGAGAGTATTACAAGGGCCACACTCTGTTGTTGAGAGAGGGAGAGAGATGAGACAAGAGACACCACATACGCTCCACAAGAATGAATCATTAGTCACAAGTCACATATATATAGGCAAGACCTAGAGTGAGTTAGGGCTAGCTATATATAGCTCCAACACCCCCACTCAAATAAAGGTCTCCAACTGCGAGTAAAGAAACTCTTGGGAGCACAAGGGAGAAACCCGAGCTCCTACATATAAATGTACAATGCCACCTTAAAGTCTATGTGCAATGTGCTTATATATACAAAGTACAAAGAATAAATGTGCATGATGTGAAGTAATGTGTGAAGTGTCCTAAAGTCTATAGGCTATGTACAAGTCTAGACAAAATTGACATGACATGAGATGTGCTAATCTCCAAAAAGAGAGGCTGTCGCAACTCTAAGTTCTGATCGCAAAAGTGTAAACCGAGCTTCATGGAGTCCTTTAGTGAGAATGTCTGCAATCATTTGATCAGTTGGACAATGTTCTACCATTATTGCTCCTTTCCTTACATCATGTCGAACATAGTGATAATGAACTGCAATATGCTTGGACTTGCTGTGTTGCACGTAGTCCTTGGCTAGACTAATAGCACTTTGGTTGTCACATCTAAGAGGAGTGCTTGAGGAATGAGAATGACCATTATCAGCAAGCAATTGTTGAAGCCAAACAAATTCACGAGCTACTAAAGATACAGCTACATTTTCAGACTCTGTAATAGAAACTGCAATACAGTGTTGTTTCTTGCTAGCCCAAGATACCAAACAGCCATTGATAAAGAAGCAATTACCACTGGTGGATCACATGGACAAGTTAGAGCTTGCCCAATCAGCATCTGAATAACCCAAAAGATTAAGAGAAGTTGATGAAGATATGTCTTCTTGACGGCAATATACAAGTCCGAAATCTGTAGTGCCCTTTAAGTACTTCAAAACACATTTAGCTTGAGACCAATGTATTATAGATGGAGAAGACAAGTATTGTCCTAACAGATTTACTGCAAACAGAATATCAGGACGAGTGCTCATGCCCACAAATTGAAAAAAACCAACAAGATTATCATAGGGTTGATTTAAAGCTAATGATTCAGCGTCAATGTTTGTAGAAGTACTCCTAGTAGAGCTTGCAAGACAAGGAGTGTTTGTTGAATGTGCAGTAGCCAATCCAAACTTTTGAACAATATCTTGGATAAACTTTGTTTTACGAAGAAGCAAAATACCATTGTGACAATACCTTTGAACTTGAATACCAAGGCATGAATGGATGTCGCTAAGATCCACCATATCAAAGGCTGAGGATCAAACCTTTTTTACTTGTTGAAAGATAGATTATTAGACAAAAATATAGTGTCATCAACATAAAGGGCCAATATCACAAAATGGTTATCCACATTGCACTTGATATAAAGATTTGGATCACAGAAGCAAGAAACAAACCCTTGAGATGTGAGAAATTGATGAATCTTGATGTACCATGATCGTGATGCTTGTTTTAGTCCATACAAAGCACGGTGGAGTTGGCATACAAGATGTTCCTTTCTGGGAATTGTAAATCCTTCAGGTTGCTCCATATATATTTCCTCCTTTAAGTCTCCATTAAGAAAAGCCATCTTAACGTCCATTTGATGTATTTTCAAATCAAACTGAGTTGCAAAAGCTAGTAGTACTCAAATACTTGTACTACGAACTACGGGTGAAAAAGTGTCATGATAGTCAATCCCTGCAATTTGTGAGTATTCCTTTGCAACTAAACGAGCTTTGAATTTATCAAAGGATCCATCTGCCTTTGTTTTAGTCTTGTAAACCCACTTACATTTGATAGGAGTACGATCAAAAGGTAGATTGGTAAGAACCCATGTATCTTTCGAGATCAAAGACTTATATTCAGCTTCCATGGCTTCCTTCCATTGTTTCTTTTGTGTAGAGGACATAGCTTCTGCATAAGTTGAAGGATCTTCACAAACAGCCAATACGTGATTAAAGGTTTTAAGATCATTATCATATACATGATTTGCACCGTGCTCAAGTTCAATAGGAAGATCAACATAGATATCAAGATCTCTAACAGTCTCCTTTGAAAGAGTAGGATGAATATCAATAGACTTGTCTCCAATATCCATCAAAAGAGTGTTGTCATCATGCAAATCATTGTCTAAAAGTAGAAAAGGAAAAGAAGTGAGTAATGTTTTTGTAACATCAACATCATCTGTGGACCACGAACCTCCCATCAATTGCTCATTGAATATAGCATCTCGACTAATAATTGCCTTTTGAGAACTTGGATCGTAAAACTTGTAACCCTTTGAGTTGTTAGAATAACCAATAAAAATAATCTTCAAACCTGAAGGTTCTAGCTTGTGTCGTGTCTCTTTTGGGACATGAATATAAGCAATACACCCAAAGACTTTGAAATGTGCAACAGAAGGAGTTTGGCATGTCCAAGCTCTGATTGGAATCTTACCAGAAGGTGCAGTAGTTGGAAGATGATTTTGAACAAAAACGGCTATCAATACTACTTCTACCCAAAAAGAGCGAGATAATTCAGAATGAATAAGCATGCATCTCATTGCATTCAAAATTGTACGATTCTTTCGCTCTCTGCAACTCCATTCTGTTGGGGAGAATATGGAATGGTATACTCATAGTGGATGCCGTGGTTGATGCAATGATCATGAAATAAGTTGGAAATATATTCACCACCATTATCACTTTGAAGAATTTTGACTCTTCGACCAGTGTGATTCTCCATAGATATTTGGTACCTCTTAAATGTGTCCAATGTTTTTGATTTATGTCATATAGCGAAAAGACATTTGTATACTATGCCCTTGGCACATTTTGGCCTCCGACAACTTAATAATTAATAGTACTTATAAGTTCTTTTTAATTTGATAAAGTACTTTATAAGCTTCATAATACTTGTAAAGAAATTGTATAGTATAGTAAAGTTCTATGAAGTACTTGTAAATTACTTTATATATCTGTAAAGTACTTTATATATCTGTAAAGTACTTTATAGTACTTATGAAGATTTTTATAATACTGTAAGATACTTTATAAACTCTATAAAGTGGTTTAAAGTACTTTAGGAAAAAATATTAATAGTACTTTATAGTACTGTGATGAAGTACTTTGCAGTACTTATAAGTTCTTCATATTTCTTTTAAAGAGCTCAAAAGTGGTTTAAAGTACTGTAAAGTACTGTAATTTGATTTAAAGTACTTTTTAGTTTTGTAAAGTGGTTCATGTGGATAAGCAAGAGAGAAAGAGAGGTACAGGAGACAAGTCTCCAAAATTAGTAGTATATTATTGATAGTACTTTGGTATATACATATGAGATCTAGGTCAAGCTAGCGTGAGCTATATATAGTCCAACACCCCTACTCAAACTAGGGTCTCTAGTTGCAGATGAAAAAAACCTTGGGGAGTACGAGGGAAAAACCCAAGCTCCTATATACATCTATGAAAATTTATACAAATATGATAATCTATATGTGCATAAATGTGATAAGTGCTTAATAATATTTATACAATGATGTCCATAAACCATGGATGAATGTGTTGTGTGGTGCATGTGTCTAAACTTTTGAATGAATATATACAATGATGATCATAGATCAGTTTCTAAGAATTTTTTGTTGTCATGCTTAGTTTATTACGTAGACAAGGGAATCGAGCTTCACCAAGTCCCTTCCTAAGAATGTCTGCAACCATTTGATCACTTGGGAAATATTCAACCATAATAGATCCCTTCTTCACTTCATGATGATGAACATAGTGATAATGAACAACAATGTGTTTGGTTTTTCTATGTTGCACATAATCAAAGAGTGCTAGAAGCTCGAGGATACCCAATGTCTGAAAGTAACTAACGTAACCATATCAACTCACAAGCTGCCAATGATGCCACTATATATTATCCTTCTGTAGTTAAGACTGCAGCACAACATTGTTTCTTTCTCATCGAAGAAACCAAGTATCCATTGACAAAAAAATAATTTACACTTGTAGACCTCATTGAAGAATGAGAACTTACCCAGTCAGCATCAGAAGGACCAATTAAGCATAAAGGTGAAGAGTGAGATGAAGATTCCTATCAACAACAATAGAGGAAGCCATGATCTTTAGTACCCTTTAAATACTTTAAAGCATGCTTTGCTTCAATCCAATTGCCATGAGAAGGCTGAGAAATATATTGACCAAGACAATTTGCAATGAAAAGAACATTAGGGCATGTATTGAGACCAAAAAATTATAGACATCCAACTAGGTTTGCATATGGGCAATCATCTATCAAACAATGATCATATCTTGAAGGCCAATTCTTAGCAGAATGCATAACAATAGGATTACATACCGGATGTGCATCAACCAATCCAAAATTTTCAAGAGCACCAGTAATGAATTTTGTTTATCGAAGAAGAAAAATACCTTTTGCACGAGATCGCTGAATTTGAATGCTAAGACAAGAAAGAATTTCACCAGGATCCACCATTTAAAATGATGAGGATAAAAGCTTCTTAATATGTAGAAGGAAGGATAAATCATTGGCAACCAAGATGGTATGATCTACATATAAATAATAAACACGTGGTGTTGTCATTTCAAATATAAATTTGGATCACAAGAACATGAAGAAAATCCATGTGATTGAAGAAAGGCATCAATCTTTAAGTACCATGCACGAGAAGCCTGTTTCAAACCATAGAGAGCTCAATGACATACCAGATGTTCCTTTCCTGGGATAACAAATCCAAGTGGTTGTTTCATATATATGTCTTCTTTCTAGTCACCATTGAGAAAAGTTGTTTTAACATCTATTTGGTGAATTTCTAAATCAAATTGAGTGGCCAATGCCAAAAGAACACATATACTTGTCATGCACACAAGAGGTGAGAATGTCTCATGATAGTAGTCAACACTTGCCACTTGAGAGTATCCTTTGGCAACAAGACGAGCAATAATAATATTTTCATATATGGTGATGATCACGATACCCTTATCACTCTTATGCACATACAAAGAGTGATCTGTATCTGCCATTCTGTATCTGCCACCCCCCATATAAAAACCAATAGTTACAAGATACTTAGCAATCTTGTCATGCCATGCTCGTGGATCTTGCTTCAACCCATACAAAGCCTTACAAAGCTTACATACATACTTTGGGTAACCTGTATTCTCAAAACTTGGTGGCTGATCCATATACACCTTACTTTGCAAGTCATCATGCAAGAACACATTTTCTACATCCATCTGATATAAAAACCAGCCTTTCACTGCATCCACCGCAATCACAACTCTCACAGTTGCCATCTTTGCAACTTGGACAAATGTCTCCTCATAGTCAAACCTATGTGTCTGTGCATATCCTTTGGCTACCAATCTAGCCTTGTACCTGCTATGCTACCAATAATGTTATGTTTCACCTTATACACCACTTATAACCAATAGCTTTCTTGCCTTCAGGCAATGACACCAAATCCCACGTCTCATTTCCATACAATGCATCAATCTCTTCATACATAGCTTTCTCCCAACACACATTTCCAATAGCCTCATCAAAACATGTGGGTTCTATGACACACGCATAACTTTTTCCATATAAGCATAGTGATGTGCCACATAACCATCATAAGTCAACCTCTGCACAAGGTTTTCGACTCTTCTAGACCTTTATAGCTTTGCATTCATGGCTTCACACCAACTATCCTCATTGCTGGAATACCAAGCTCCTGTGATCAAGGCTCATCTCCAAAAACCACTAGAATCTCCATCAACAAGAGAATGCCCTAGAGAAATATCAGGCATACCAAGGGGCTTAACCACTTTCTCTTTGCCTTTATGTGATGTACCAATAACTACATTTTCAAGACTAGTATTATGACATAGCCTACCACTTTCTCTTTGCCTTTATGTGATGTACCAACAACTACATTTTCAAGACTGGTATTATGACATAGCCTACCACTCCATGGTGTATCAACACAACCGCTAGATGAGAACTTTCCTGGTCCACTCAATGACTGTGATTTTGCTGACTTGCATTCTATGCAACCACATTTCCAGTTACATCAGCCCCAACAACATCTTTTTCAGCAACATACCAGCTACTCATCTCATCAAATACAACATCCCAGCTCACCCTCGATTCTTGTGTAGCAAGATTATAGTATCTATATTCCTTTTTTTCAAAGGAGTACCTAATAAACACACATTTTTCTACCTTTGGATCCACGTTAGTACGTAACTCATCTCGCACATGCACATATGCAATACATCCAAAAACTTTCAAGTGAGACCAATCAAGTTTCCTGCCAGTAAACTTCTCCTTTGGTGTTACATCATGCATGGTTGTAGTAGGAGTCTTGTTCATGATATAAATTGTTGTAGACATAGCCTCAACCCAATAGCTATGTAGCATATTCTTCTTTGCCATCAATGTCTATGCTATCTCTGCAATGTGTCTGTTTTTTTGCTCAGCAACTCTATTTTGCCGCGGAGTGTATCTACATGTAAATTGTCTTTGAACGCCAATATTTTGCAAGAATTTAGAGAACTTATTGGAGAAGTATTCTCCCCTTCATCTCATCTTAGGCACTTCACATGATTTCCTTTTTTTTTTCAACCATCACTTTGAAATTCTGAAAATGAATGAAAACTTCACTCTTATTCTTCATGAAATTCACACATAGTTTTCATGTGTGGTCTTCAATGAATGTTACGTAGTACCTATAGTCCCCCATACATCTGAATGCACATCTAGTACATTCCTGCTCACATTTTTGTCGTGTGGAAATACATGCTTCGTTTGCTTTCCAAATTGACATGCTTCATATACTTTCTCCATACCTTCAACTTTAAACTTAGGCAGCCCTATCACAATTTCGTTAGTCTACATAGACTTTATTCTTTGCACATTTACATGCCCAATTTTCTTATGCCAAATGTTTGTATCTGCAATAACTCATGAACCATTTGCAAAAGCACTCACTTCAGGCATATTTACATTCATTATGCTACCTTTGCCAATCAACACAACCTCTTCGACTCCCCCTGCCTCTAAACTAGCTTTTTCCACCTCTGTGTTGTTGTTGTGAATCCTGGGACTATTGTTGCTGCTGACCATAATTCTAATCACCTATTCAGCTACATCCACCTTGCAACTTATGACCTGATGTATTTCATTCACTTAGGCTATGAGCTCCCTCCCTTTTCTTGGATGGGTGAGCAGATGGACTGGGGAGACTTCTTGTCTATGACAATGGCTACTTAGATGTCCCTTTTTCTAGGCTTTTTTTCTTTTTTCTCTCCGTACTAGCACTCAATGTGTACAGCACCTCAACATTAAGGATCTACATATAGAACCATTCCATAGACTAGAAGTGTCGATTGTAAAATTTAACGGATAAATTTGACTTCCTTTGGTGCTATAACTAACACGGATAACTTCCCTTGGTACTACAACTTTCTTTAATTTTCCATATTTTACAAGATGTCATGTTTACACGAAACTCTCTTACAGAATGTAAATGTTCTATGTTCACTAGATCTTACTTCAACATGTGAAAATGTATTTTTTTGCATATGTTATATAAATCATGACCATAGGGATGATTGCGGTGGCACTCAAATCATCCAGGAGCTTAGAAGTCTAAAGTATCTTGCCATGCCACTACTACATGATAGCCTAATACTACCGGCGCTTATACCGACGTCATTAAACGGGATCTAAAAAAGCCCCGTTATCAATATAAATGCCGGTATCTGCGTCGGAACGACGACGTCGGTATAAGCGTCGGGATTAATACCGGTGCCTATACCGGTGTCTATACCGACGTTACACCGGTGCCTATACCAACGAGCATACCGGCGTCTATACCGGCAGCTATACCGGCACTGTACCGGTACTTATACCGGGAAATTTACCGATGCCTATACCGACGAGTATACCGGCGTCTATACCGGCACATATATCGGCAACTATATCGGTGCATGTACCGGTATCTATACCAGGGAATATACCGATGCTATAGCAGAAATTTTTTATAGACAGAATGGTGTTGCCTGGCTATTGCCTAGCTGCCTGCAATGAATAGGACTCAACAGCAGTAAACAGACAGCACCATTCTGTCTAAAATAGAGCACAAAAGACAACCGTGCTCGTTTTTTTATTTTTCAGATAAACAAGAAATTAAATTAAACATTAATACTCAAGAATCTTTTGATCGTATACCAATAGTTTGAAGGTCGTCTTACATTATGGTAATGCCTCCCAATTGACGGTCTCTCCTTCTTATTCAAGCATCTCAAATAAGGCCACAAGGCCATGTTTGTGAGCGTACTTCTCTTCTCGCCTACTTGGTGGGCGATTCATGGCCAACTCCTACACAAACGATTAACAATTACAACTTTTAGAAATCAACATTTAGCCCACATACATACATTTAGATAAACAAAATTGCTACAAATACTTACGAATTCATGGCGCATGGTTTCGTAACCACCACTCCCAAGATGACAAGCCCCTACTGTTTGGAGTCTTGCCCTTGCCACCTCTCTTTGTTGTTAAAACCTCTCTGGTGTCTCTGTGAGCTCTTGAGCAATGGCTTCCCACTCCCTGTCATCTAGCCAAACAGGTTTCTCTTTCCCCTCTCTAAATGCATCCCTCGCCTCTGACCTACGATGCCCCATCAAAATGCAAGCTGTATATTGTATCCACTCATTAGAGACGACATTCATAGGGTCAGATGGCTGAAACTCTTGCTTTATCTTTGTATTTATGTAATTTTTCTTCTCCTTATCTTGCTGATCCCATTTAGTCATGACAGAGTTGTGAAACTGTATAGTGCACAATTGTCGAATTCGTGTCTTCATTGCCTTCCCTACACTATTCATTATTGGTGCCCCATCCCTAATTGTGTATATCTTGCTGTTGTCATGGTCATGTGCACCCCAGGGAGTGGAAGGTGAACCTATGGGTGTGCTATCAATAGATGAGAGGGAAGGACGATGCTCACGTGGTGGTGGTGTCACAGCATCTGTGGCACTACCACCACAACAACCTCCCCCTGAAGACCTACTACGTGAGCAACGTCTATGGGAAGAGGTGGTAGATCGAGCTGTAAGAGGAGTGGAAGGCTGTGTGGTATGAGGTGTGGGAGCTGCTGTCGTACCTACGGGTGTGGGAATTGGCGTCGTGAAGCCAGATGGTGAGGCAGATGTCCCTGCTCCCCAGAACCCCAATAACTCTGAGCCATGGCTCTCTGCTCTGGAGTCATGGACGAGAGAAAACCATATAACTGCTGGGGACTCATGCCCTGCGGTGTAGGGTTAAATGAGAAATCAGGACTGTAGTCAAGCGACGGTGAGTCATCACCCATGGCCTGTTGGACAAAAAACCATATGACAAACTTGTGCGAAATAAAAATTACACGGTAAACAATGAAAGAACCATATGACAAACATTAACAATGATAAACAACAATGGTAAAACCATATCAATTTGCACCTGCACTAGTGATTATGACGGTAAACATTAACAATGGTAAACAATGAAAGGACCATATGACAAACATTAACTTTCCTAAACAACAATGGTAAACCATGTCACTTTGCACCTTCAATGTCATAAAATCATTACAAATATGTCATAACTATTTGCATAATCATTAAGATACATCATTTTAAAAATCATTATCTATTCTATCATCCTCATTAACATCAATAGCCCCAAAGAGATCTATGTCTATGTACATTTCAGCATCCTCATCATTAAAAGTCCCTTGATGAAGGATGTCCTCATCATCTATGTCTTCTTCCTCAACATATTTTCCAGCTTCATTGGTTTGCACCTCTTCATTTGGATCTTGCTCTAGTTGCTCCTCTTCATTTGCTTGCTCCTCTTCATTGTTAATATCGGCTTGCTCTAGTTGCTCCTCTTCATTTGCTTGCTCCTCTTCATTGTTGATATCGGCTTGTTCTTGCTACTCCCCACCACCCTGGGGATCCACGTCACCTTATTGTAGCTCAAATTCTTCAAAAATTTGCTTACTCTGCGGCGGGGGGCGACTTGAACCACAAATAGCCAACGTGGATCTTTTGGATCCGCTTTAAAGACAACCTTCTCACAATGCTTTGGGCGCACAAAAGTATCTTGCTGATCTGTCCATACCTTTGTGAAGTCCACTTGGATGAGGCCACTCTTGTCTCTACGTACAGTTGCATGTGGCCCATTTGTGATTACCTTGAACCACTTCACATCAAAGATAAACAAAAAACTTCTGAAGCCAACCTTTAATATGTCTTGAATGGTTCCAAAGTAATCAAGCATTCCAGTAATTGTGTTATCATCACTTGCACTTGCACGACTTTCTTGAACAAACTGTGCTGTGACACCACAATCAAAGGTTGCTCTTCTTTGGTCTATTCGTTCTACTCGAAAATGACGTCCATGTGACCAAAACTCCCCATATTTGTGATACTACAAATAGCACATAAAGCTTGTTGATGGACAAACAAAAACTGAGACATGTAGAGAAAAAAAAGAGAGACATGTAGAACTTAAACACTTACATGCCAATTGCATCCTTTTGTAAGCTCCTCCTCCTCCTCTGTTATAGTTAAACCAGCATGTTTGGCTTCTAAAATTGTAGCTTCTAGCCATCTACCTGTGATAAAGTCCGGAAGAGCTTGCATACCTTCTGGATATGGGAGATTTCTTGTAGTGCGATTCCTTCTGAAACTTAAACGATCTTGTACTCTCGCTGTCGCTTGAGAGCTTCATATGTCTCAATCCACTTCTCCATTACATGAGAGTTCAAGATGCAAAATTTGTTGATTTTTTCCCTCAAATTGTTATCCATCTTTCTCTTAATGCCTTGGCCTTGATGTTCCTCATGAGACCAATGACTCGCCTGTTAGACTCTTGAGACCATAGTCGAGGTATCTCTGGATCTGAAGAACTTAAATATTCAGTGATATAAACAAGGGACTCTTGTATCAGCCACCCTTCTGACATACTACCCTCCGGGCGAGCCATTTGGCGAACAAATCCCTTTAATGTCTTCATAAACCTCTCCAAAAAGAACATCCATCTTGAATGGACTGTTCCAGCAACTGCAACGTAATCTACAACATGAACTAGCAGATGCATCTGGATTGTTAATAAACTTGTAGGGAAAAACTTCTCTACCATGCAGACTTCCTCTATGGAGTTTAAACGCGTTGTCTCCAAAGTGTCTCTCTTTATCTCTTTTGAAGAAATCCAACGCACCAATGTGCCAATCTTATAGATAGTAGCTCTAATGTCTTCAGTGAGGCAATCTTTTATTGCTTTGGGTAGCACAAATTGTAGAAACTTGTGCCAATCATGACTCTTGAGGCCACTAAGATCATCATCCTTTGTAAATGCACTTTTCAAGCAATGCATACAACCTGTAGGAGTCCGAAACTCTGAAATTGTCCTCTTCACTTGTTGCTCCTCCATCTTACTAAAAACCCATGGGGCTCTTGGAAGTACCACCTTTCCATTGGGTCTAGTGTGCGAGCCCACAACTCTTGCATGCAACCTATCTCTTCCAAGTCGTCCCTTTGGCCTTTAGTCTCCTTTTTTCCTGTCATGGTCTTCCAACACCATATTGGGGAATATGAAAATTTCCCAGTAGTTTGGGACACGTGGTCAAATCTTTGGATTAATCATAACTTGAACACTGTTACTCCAAATTGAGCGCTCTATAGTTCACTAGATTCCATTTTCCAAGCGCTTTCCAACAATAGGTCACATGATATGGTTTTGAGAAACTTATAGGCATGTTATCCAGGTCCCACTTTTTTAGTATTCAAAAAATGGGAGTTGGAAAATTCCCAAACTCACGAATATAGTGTTTTCCACAGAATGTCAGCTACATTCTTGAAAATATGCATCGGGTCAAGCAAATGGTTTATAAGGAGATCACCCCAATAGGGGAGTTGGTGAAAGATAGATAGCCTCTTCATCCCAGGACATGCCAAGTTGCCACATTCCTCCCATTTGATCTTCCAATCGCTTGCCTTCAGTGCACTTGGAGGAGGTCTTCCTAGATTACCATCCCGCAATTCATGATTTTCTGGAAGATACCTAACATGTCCTTGGTAGACATTCTTTTGTAATGCTTTTGAGTATCTTGAATCAAGTCGAGGACCGCATACAGGACATGCATTGTAACCCGATATAGACAAACCTGAGCATTCTCCATAGCCAGGCCAATCATGCATTGTCCACATGAGAATACCTTGCACAGTTGCAAGTCTTTGGCCACTCTGCTGCTTTGACATGTCCTTCACTTCAATTCCATTCCACAAGGTGCGTAACTCATCAATAAGTGGTGCCAAATATACATCCATGTTCTTCACCTTGTACTTTCTTGGATCTATTAATGAGAGCAACAAATGACCTTTCTTTATTGCTAACCATGGCGGAAGATTATAATTCACAAGGCAAACAGGCCATGTGCTCCATGAAGAGCTCCTTAAACCAAAAGGGTTTACACCATCCATTGCTAGGCCAAGATGGAGGTTACAAGGATCTTCCCTAAAAGCCTGCCATTTCTCTTCAATGTGTCTCCATGCGGGTGAATCAGCAGGCACACGCATAACTTCATCTATGGATCGAGTTGTAGCATGCCATGTCATCAAGCTTGCTATAGATTTGCACCTGAACATGCTTTTTATTCTTGGGATGATTGGAAAGTGCCTAAGAACCTTTACCGGGACAGCTTTCCCCTGAACATCTTCTCTGTATGTGTTAGAGCCACAATGGGGACATTCTTGCAAATGCTCATATTCATGGCGAAAGAGGCAACAATCATTGTGACAAGCATGAATATTATTGTAATCCATGCCTATGGATTTCAATAACTTCTTGGCATCTGCACGAGATGGAGGCATCTCGTTGCTGGGGGGCAATATCTGGTCTTTCAAAAGCCTGCAAGTATGGCAATATCTGATCGTTACTATTAAGATTTAGTCAAATACAAGTTGAAAATTTATCATTTCAACATTAGGTGTAATCTCCAAAAAATCCTTACTTGAAGAGTTCAGTGACACTTATATTAGACCATCCAAATTTAGCATTATAAAAGATGCACGCAATACAGATATCTTGGCACCATTATATAGTGGAAGGCGTGCAAGTTTACGCATGGCCTCTTCCTCTGGTTCATAATTTGACCGTTGAGAATGTCGTTGGTTGATGATCTTCATGTTCATGCTCCTCGAAGAGAGCTTCTTGTTGCTCGATGAAGGCATCCAACATTTCCTACATTGGACCTTCTTCCATTTCCTGACCTTTTTCCATTCCCTCGAGTGCTGTTAATTGAGCTCCATCTGTCACTCCCTCCTTCGATATTCTCATCCTTTGTTGGGGACGAGAATTCATAGGTGCAATGTTATCAAGATGCGGCTGCACACTTGCTTGGTTGTACGATTGAAACCTTAAATTTTGCAAGCGCTCCATTGGAAATATGCCAGCGTCATGAGTATGCTGGTTGCAAATCCTTCGTTTTTAAAAGATTTGGTACTTACATCGCATGCATGGACACGCTATTCTCTCTTCAAGATTGAGAGGCTCCATCCTAGCAGGATAACATGTATATGTAGCTCATTAAATGCAAATCATTATGCATTACACAAAGCATTATGTAAACCATAAAACAAGGCTTCTTTTCCCCCAGCCGTGAGGGGGATTTTAAAAATAACATTTAAAGCGTCAAACGGGCTTCTTTTCCCCAGCCGTTGAGGGAGATTTTAAAAATATTAAAAAAAGGGTCAAACGGGCTTCTTTTCCCCAGCCGTTGAGGGAGATTTTAAAAATAACTTATACATTAGCTTATGGATATGTGCTTCAGGCAAATACATTAGAGTATATACATATAGACATAACGTTCACATGCATGTCTTAGACATTAGATTTCAAGTCAAAAAAGAGACCGAAACGCCTTGGGTAAGCGCCAGGAAGAAAATCTCTCTCTCTCTCTCTCTCTCTCTCTCTCTCTCTCTCTCTCCCTCTCTCTCTCTCTTTCAAAGTGTGTATGTGTGTATAAAGACAAATAAGCACATACATTAATTTTGTAGCACTCACATCTATGCTAATATTAGCATAGATGTGCATAAAACAACAAGCTTGCATACTCAATTTCAATTAAAAATTACAAATTGAGAACAAATTAAAAACAACATGCTTGCATACTCAATTTCTATTAAAAATTACAAATTGAGAACAAAAAGAGAAGTAATATTAATAAAACAACATAATTGGTAATATGCTTACCTCTCAAATGTGGATTGGATAGTGTGTGTTCGAAGCAGATCTGCAAGGTAGGACACACGTGGAAGAAACAAACCTACACACACATTGCATACATTAGTAATAGATTCACATACACAAGCTCTCTCACTCTCTACATCTCTCACAACACACATACAAACCTTCTCTCCATACAAAATTAAGAAGGTAATTAGAAGAAGGATGGAGAGAGGGGATAGCTCTATTTATAAATAGCTATTTATAAAGGCCTTATGCATAAATCTCTATGCATAGATTCTGCAAATAGAGCCTACACATTGAGCTCTATGCATAAAAGCCTACACCTAAAACTGAACGCATAGAGCCTTATGCATAAAGCCTATGCATAATGATCTATACATAAAGCCTATGCATAATGATCTATACATAAGCTTATGTGTAATGCTCTATACGTAAGTCTTATGCAAGCTTTATGAATAAGGTTTATGCAATCGTATGCATAGTAAGGCTTGCAAGCCTTAAGTATAAGCTTGCATAATAAGGCTGCAAGACTTATGCATAAGCCTTATGCATAAGTCTTATGCATAAGCTCTATGCTATAAGCCTTATGCACTATGCTAACCCTTAAACCCATCACCCAAGGGTGAAATAAACATGATCTTGTCTTACATGGATAAGAGATCTTACCTTGATAATGTCAAGGTGAAGGAGGGGATAACAATCTAAGACCTACAAAACATAACATGAAAAAAAGTGATTAGTAACACACTATGTCTATACATATATAAACTCTATGAATAAAGAGAATCCCTTATGCATAGAAAAACAGAGCATAAGAAATATATGTTATATGTATAAGAGAGTATAAACATTCAAAAAGCTTATGCTCTCCATCCATGCAAGGCACTCTACATAAAAAGAAGCTTTATGCATAAAAACATAACGCATGAAGCCTTATGCATAAAGCTCATCCATAAGATTTATACATAAAACATTATGTATTAAGCTTTATGCATAGATCTTAATTCATGCATTCAGCTAGATTCATATAGCTCTATGCATAAACTCTATGTATAGATCTTGCATAAGCTTACAAGCCCTATGTATAGAGCTTTCATAATCTTACAACCTCTATGTATAAAGCCTATACATAGAGCTTATGCATTAAGCTTACAAGAAGGCTATGCATAGAGCTTTCAACAAGAAGGCTATGCAAAGATCTTCAAAGAAGGCTATGCAAGCTCTATGTATAATGTCCATGCAAGCTTTCAAGAAACCTATGCATAGAGATTTTATAAGCTTGCAAACTCTATGCATAAAGCCTATGCATAGAGCTTATACATAGAGATTTTATAAGCTCGCAAGCTCTATGCATACAAGCCTATAGATAGAGCTTATGCATAAAGCTTGCAAGAAGGCTATGCATAGAGATTGCAAGCTTATAGATAGGTTTTATGCATAGATCTTGCAATAATCCTATGTATAAGCTTGCAAGAATCCTAAACTAACCCTAAACCTGGCACCCAAGGGTGCAATAATACGTAGAAAAAAGCATAAACAAGGAAAATCAAAAGAGGGACTACCTCTTTTTTGTGAAGTTGAAGGAGAGGATTGGTGAAAGATCGATGAAAGACCTGCAAAATAAAATATTAAACAAAGTAATTAGTAAATTAAACATCAGAATAAGAACTAATACACAAGTAATACAAAACCCTAAAATCTCTATGCATGCATTAGGAGATCTATGCATATACATAGAGAGCTCTCAACATGCATAGAGAGCCAAAAAAATCACAAAACCCTAATTAACGCCCTATATCCTAAAAAGCAAAAGCAAGAGCATATTAGTAAAAGCAAGAGGATAAGTAAAAGTGGAGAAGGAGAAGAGGAGAAAAACACACAACAACAACAAGAGTGGGTTGAATGTAAAAAGACGAAAGCTTGAAGGAGATGGACGGACGCATACCTTCTCTGGATGCAGTTCGACGCCGTGCAAAACAGAGAATAATAGGTTCTCGGCTGTAAAAAACTTACGAGCGTCGGTATATTCGTGGGTATATTAGTCGGTATATTCGTCGGTATATTCGTCAGTATACGCGTCGGTATATGAAATTTTGAAAATTACCCGCTCGACTTTTCGCCTCCAAGTTTACGACGGGCATATCGACGTTCGACATTTGCGTCGATATTCTAACGTCGGTATGCCCTAAACCTCTAGTAGTGTGCATGGCGACTTTGCTTGGCTAGTTTTCATTGTTCATTGGTTGTTTGTGTTTCCATATACTTATTAGGTCTTCCATTGATTATCATAAAAGGAAACTTATAATTGTTGCATTTATCTATATATCTAGGGGGATGAGCAAGTAAAGAGTAAATAAAGATTGGGTGTTGTTGCTTCTACTAGCTTGCTATGAATAGTTGAGTTGGTAGAAACACTTTTCGTTTGTGAGATGTGGACATTTGGAAGGACGCTCAAGATGTTCCTTGGGCCTATCTATCTAATCTATTTTTGGTTCTATGACTCTCTCTCTCTCTCTCTCTCTCTCTGTCTCCCTCACACACACACACACATAAATTAATCTATTTAACTATATATTATGAAATAGATATCAATAAGATGTTGAGTTAAAGTTTACAAAGTATATAAAATGGAAGCAAGCATTATAACGTACATTGCTAGACTAACTATATCTTGTGAATAAGGTGCCACTGGCAATTTTTGTTCAAATGTACTTAATTCTAATGTTGAAATCATATATCAAGTTTATAAATCATGTGTAGCAATTAATTATTGAGTTAAAGGTTTACAAATCTTATATAATGGAATCTAGCATTATTTCGTACATTGCCTAGTTGATCATATCTTGTGAATAAGGTCCGGGGGTTCACTTAAAATTATGTGAGTCTACTACATGTGCTCTCATTACTAGAGGGGTTTTTAAAATTATATCTTGTGAGCTCTGGGGGGAGGAGGGTCACTTAAAAATATGTAAGTCTACTATGTGTGATCATTAGGAGGGAAACCAAGATGTTGAGAAAATTTTACAGAAATCTACTTGGTATTAGGGGGTTTTAAGTGGCATTTTAAAAAAATTGTTAGTTTATAAAGAAAAAGGGGTCATTTTATTAGGTCTAAATTCACAAAATGGGTATTTTTTATACCCCTTTGAACACGCATTATATTTAGGTCTTCCTAAAAGTACAAACCTCCCCCCCCACCCGCTCGCCCCACCCGGAGTGAAAAAGACACCATTATCACATTACATTAGGAACTAATTGTAAAGTTGAAGACCATGTATATAAGGCATTTTGATTGAGGAAAGAAAGAAGAATCCCATTCTACAAATTAAGTCTCCATGTCTTTGGGATTATTGTTGGATGCTTGTGTTCTCTTTACTCTTGCATGTGAATGAGATGTAACCGTAACTTGAAAGTTTGAACTTCTTCTCTCTTTCGTCCTTTGCTTTCTCTTGTTATCTTATCATTTCCTTCTTCTTTTCTTTATAAAAAGAGATATTTAGCAACGTGCTAGTGGCTTTCATCCATTGAATATAAACCTTGATGGAGTGATTACAAGGGATATAATTTATGCCTAGCTTTAACTAATGTGGGGATTTATCAAGTAATAAATGTTAGGATTCCTTAGTGTCCCTTAACATGGGGTAAATTAAATCTTTGATATCATTACAAGCTAGAACACATAGACTTAGGAATCCTTAACATAATCTTAGAGCCACCATTTTTTTGCCCACTCCGTGACCTCTATGGGCACACCCATTATTTTATTTCAATATATTTTATTTTAAATGCACCTTTTATTTATATCATCTACCACGCTTAATGTGTTTAATCAATTGTGTGCAATGTATGATATAGTCATGATTAATGTGTTTAATCAACTGTATGCACATACTAATAGTATTTTGGATGTAGGTGATGAGTGGTGGATTATGTGTTAATTGCATGGAACATGTGTTGGGCCACTATGAGATATTTTGGAAGACATGTGAAAACCAATTATGATTTTATATTTTTGAATTATTATTTTTATAAGACTAAGGTCTCAGATCTTTGTATATACCAATTAATATTTTATAGTTTTGGTAGGCAGAAGACTTTATATTTATAGCTTGCTATAATTTTATATGAGCTTTTAAACTCATAAACTTAAAAAGAACTTATGCTTTGTTCTTGGATTTATCTTTTTGAAAAGAAAACTTTTAATACATATAAATATCGTTGAGTGGTACAAGGGCCACTCTCATCTAAGGGAGATTCAACCTACTCTTGTGTTTACAGTGATCTCTTTCCTATTTTTCAAGTTCTCTTGTTTATTTAATTTTGTTTATTAAGGTTTATTCTTTTAATTTGTGCAAATCTACGTTATGATCTAATTTTTATGCTTGAGCATTAGAATTCCTTCTCCAAGTGTTATAAAGGTCCTTAGAGTGCTATGTCAAAGTTTTGGGGACCATTCAAGGATGAGAAGGATTCATTCTAAAGTAAGTTTCTAGGTAAATTTTTTAGTAATGAAGGAAAATGGTTTGATTGTTTGGCAAATACCAAAGCTTCAAACAAAGGAGGAATACTTATTTTGGGAAGGCTAAAGAATTGATACACTATCAAAAAATTGATTGTGAATTGAGAGATTGATTTCCATGCTTTTGAGGAGGACCATTGAGAATTAGTAAAGTACTTTATACATTGGACATTACCTCTTCTCCACCATATTTTTTAAAACTTCTAAAACCACAAAACCACTTCCAAAACTACCATTTGGTTCCTTCCTCCACTCTAAAATCCAATCATAGAGATCAAATGAGTAAAGATTAAGGGTTCTTATCCTGCTCTTAGAAATTTAGATGCTCTCTGTAATCCACCAAACCCCTATTGGACACTGAAGGAATATTTTCTTAAGAAAATTTCAAAAATAAGAGAAGGGATAAATTTCTTTTCCATGTACGCTACTTGTCACCAATTCGGTTACTTTTTTATTGTCTCTCTCTTCACTTGTTATCATCTCTCTCTCCCTCTCTTCACTTGTTATCATCTCTCTCTCTCTCTCTCTCTCTCTCTCTCTCTCTCTCTCTCTCTCTCTCTCTCTCTCTCTCTCTCTCTCTCTCTTCGCACATCGCTCTCTCTCTTTTCTCTTACCTTGTTGCGTTGGGACAATAAAGAGCCTTTACTGTAAAGTCTCCTAAAGCTTACAAACTTTCTATTATATGCCTTACAAGCTCCACATTATAAAGCTTACACTTATTTGTTTTCAACTTAAGTGATTTCCTTGTGTATGCAACTCCTTGTTGTGAGCACCGTCAAGAGAACTTGAAAAATAGGAAAGAGATCACCATCAACAGAAGATCAGGTTGAAACTCCCTTAGATGATTATGTCCCTTGTACCACTCCCCTATATTTATATGTATTAAAAGTTTTCTTTTCAAAAAGGTAAACCCAAAAACAAAGCAGAAGTGCCTTTTGAGTTTTTGAGTTACAAAGCTCATATAAAAGTATAGCAAGCTATAAATATAAACTCTTAGGCCTACCAAAAGTATTAAATATAAATTGGTATATACAAAGGTCTTAGGCCTTAGCCTTATAAAAATAATAATGCGAAAATATGAAATCATAATAGGTGTTCACATGTCTTCCAACATATCTCATACTGGTCCAGCACAACACATAATTTGCCACTCAATCATCACCTACATCCAAAATACTATTAATATATGCATATAGTTGATTAATCACATTAATCATGATTATATTATACATTGCACACAATCGATTAAACACATTAATCATGGTAGATGATATAGATAAAAGGTGCATTTAAAATAAAATATCTCGAAATAAAATAATGGGCGTGTCCATAGAGGTCATTGAGTGTGGTAAAACAAATGAAGGCTCTCAGATTATGTTAAGGATTCCTAAGTCTACATGTTCTACCTCTTATAATGACATTAAAGACTTAATTTACCCTATGTTAAGGGACACTATGGAATCCTAACAATTATTGCTTGATAAATCCCCACATTAGTTAAAGGCAGGCATAAATTCCATTCCTTCAGTGCTATCACTCCATCAAGGTTTATATTCCATGGACGAAAGCCACTGGCACCTTGCTAGATATCTCTTTTTAGAAAGAAAAGAAGAAGGAAATGATAAGAGAACAAGAGAAAGCAAAGGATGAAATAGAGAAGAAGTTCAAACTTTGAAGTTACAGTTACATCTCACTCAAATGTAAGAGTAGATAGCACATAAGCATCCAAGAATAATCACAAAGATATGGAGACTCAATTTGTAAAATGGGATTTTTCTTTATCTCATCATTCAAAATGCCTTATATACATGGTCTTCAACTTTACAATTAGCTCCTAATGCAATGTGACACTGGTATCTTTTTCACTCGGGGCGGAGGGGGGTTGTACTTTTAGGAAGACCTACATATAATGTGTGTTCCAAGGGTATAAAAAATACCGTTTTTGTGAATTTAGACTTAATAAAATGACCTATTTTTCTTTATAAACTAACGTTTTTTTTCAAAAATGCAACTTAACACCCTCTTATATAAACCCCCCGCGTAAAAAAGGCCATTGTCATAGACAAGAAGTCTCGCCAATCCATCTCCTCACCCATCCAAGAAAAGGGGGCCAGCTCGTAACCTAAGTGAATGAAAGACATCAGGTCATAAGTTGCAATGTAGATGTAGTCATCCCAAGACTGCCAGGACACCCCAAAAGTGCTTCCAAAAAAGTACTAAGAATACCGATCAAAGAGTTCTACTACAAGGAGACTCCAAAAGCTGCTTCTTTCAAATAAGTATTAAATTACTACAAGGAGACCCCAAAAGCTGCTCCTTCCAAATAAGTACTAAACATCTCGAATCCCGATCAGAGAGGGTAGCGACTTAGCTTAAGTAGAACTCAAACTGTCTCCTAATTGCGCAGTGTTGGATGTCAGCACAAGGAACACCTGTAAGGATACAAGGCCTTATAATAGCATAGCAAGGAGCGCAAGAAGTACCTACTGCATCCTTAGGGTTATGGTTTTTCGTCCACTTAGCTGTTCCGAGGGGCACATCCGGTAGATACTAGGAATTTATTTGATAATCCAGGTTTTATCAAAGAAGTTTTGCGGTATGATCTGCAACAAGCTTTTTTTTGGGGGGTTTCCGTAGCATATAAGGGATCAAAAAGAGGCTTTGGTGCTTATTAGGATTTCACTGGCAAAAGCACAAGCCTTCTTTACCATAGAAGTACCTTTACTAATTATATTTGCGTAAAAGGTCTTCACGACTCCGCCGCGGCCACGGCTGCAGAGTCGTGTGTTCTTTACTTGCAAACGAGCACATGCAGAAGAGCATGAGGTTGGCCTAGGTACATAGTTTTGTCACCAGCATTGCATACTTGCAGACAGCCGTGAACGCCAATATTGCCAATGAGTTCTGGCGTAATATATCGACCGCGCAAGTAGGATCCCAGTGGACTTGTATGCAGGAATACGGAACTGCCTCGTAGCCAATGAGGTAGTTCCGTATTCCTGCAAACTAGTCCACTGGGATATATTTGTATGAGGTAGTTCGCGTGCTGCAAGGTTTAATTGTATGCAACTCCTTGTTGTGAGCACGGCGGGCAGGTGGGCGTGGTGCTGGTCTTGTTTACAAGCTCACTTGCAACGATGAGTTGCTTGATCAAAGTGTACAGTCGTGATCCAACAGGCATCCATTAATTCCTCATACAATTTACGCAGACAACCCTTTACGTAACTGCCCTTATAAGCAGTCCCCAGCGAAGAAAATGAAAGGCCGTTGGGATTGATAACGTATAAATCGGATTATTAAACGTTTCATATCTCAATAAATAACGCTGCTGCTCAATAAATAAGAGCAAGCGTCCGAAGGCAACCGATTCTGTGTTAGTGCAGCGGTTGCACGCGGATTGATAACGTATAAATCGGATTAATAAACGCTGCTCAGGGTGAGAAATAACGCTGCTCCTCAATAAGAGCAAGCGTCCGAAGGCCGCCGATTGTGTGTCAGTGCAGCGGTTAGAAGCGTCTTTGGAGTTTTTAAGCTCCGTCTTTGGACTACAAAAGTTACACGTTCCAAAAACAATCCGTCCACGGGGACTTTATTTGATAATTGATCAATTTTTTTTCTGTTAGAACAGCTGAATATATTATAAAAAGGAAAGGTTACAGGTTCCCATGAGAAAGGTCCATGGGTAGACGCCTCGGACTGTTAGACCTTACAGGTGAAGGGAAGAACTGCATAACTACTTGCAGCTGGAAACAGAGCTGAGCCAGTAAAACATAACTTGAAACAGTGTTTGATGAACTGGTAAAAGAAGCTCATCACTATGAAAAACCTGAAAAACTGAGATTGACTGGCTTTTATTCACTGATGGGGGCTGATACAACTTTATGAACATCAGACTGAGCACTGAAGGGAAAAAGACACTCCTCATAGACTTTCCGACGCCTGGATGTAGGAGTCGGAATGTTGCAGCCTTCTTTGGCATTCGTGAGCCAGCCCTTGAAGCATGCTTTCCTTTCTTTTGCAATGTGAGGAAACGTGAAATTGTCTCCATTTCCTCCATGGTAGGTCCTGCCAACGATCGACCTCCATAGGAGACCCTCTAGGTTGCAGCTGCTGTACAAGCTTGAGAGTGCTGTCAAGAAAAAGAAAAAAGTGTTGATTAGTTTTAGTAGCAAAAAGAGCTTCATTACGTTGGTTCCAAACATGCCATAAGAAAAGAAATCTGACGGAATGCCAGGTAAAGGGGTCAAGAGAGTGACATTCTCCGAGGAGGACTTCTTTCCAACTGAGAGGGGTGTTCCTGATTTGCATAAAAGCTTTGTTAAGAACACTTAAGAATTGACTCGTGTCGGAGCAGGAAAAGAACAGATGGGGGACAGTTTCCAACTTGGTTTTGCAGCGGGGACAGAGACCATTTCCATGTCCGATTTTCATAGCCTTTTCAAGGGTCCAGGTCGCTTTATGAATGACCAGCCAGGCCAAGAGGGCATGTTTCCTTTCTTGAGCGAAGGCCCAGATAAGCTTAAAGCGGAAGGCCCATTGATGCTTATTCCAACCCAATGACCATCTATTGTTAAGTTTGAGAACAAGTTTGCCTGAATGAAAACCATTAGGCAACTTGCCGAGGTTTCTGGACCACCCCCACAAGATGGCTTTAGAAAAGTTTTTGCAGTCACAAATAGGTCCCGGGGGAATGAAAACATTGAGAGAATTACACCTCTGCATGACAAGCTCAATGCCACCTCGGGGTAGGCTGAATTTGTTATTGATTTGATCCCTGGTTAACATTCCGGAAGCATCACATAAGTCGCCCCACACCTTAATCCCAGCTTTGAAACAAGAGAGGCTGATCTGGACCAGATCATCGGATATCGAAGCTATAAGATGGCCAAACCAAACCGAGTCAGCAGCATAGGCATACCTCCCTCTCTTAGAGTAAGTTTGGAAACAAAAGATTTTTTTATATTTCATCCAAGACTCCCACATTCTGCAGCAAAGTTTGCTACCTATTGGGGAGAGATCGACCTTCGAAAACAGAACTTCATTAATCGAGAACCCCTTCCATGATCTCTTGCCTTTGAGCCAAAATTTTCCAACATCTCTTTTGATCAAGTCAGCCCACACATCATTGGAAAATATGGCCCTTTGCACCCACTTAGCCGCGAGCTTTTCAGCCAGTAACCCAACGTCAATAATGCCAAGACCCCCTTGCTCTTTATCTAAGCAACAAACCTTGAAAGCAACTTTGCTGATCCTCCTCCTGTCAAGGGAACCTCCCCACAGATAATTACCCAAGATGGAGTTAAGGGATTGAATTTGGGTCTCTGAAGGCTTCCAGCAGGCCAGGAAGTAGACGACGGAGGGGATGATGAAGTGATTGAGGACAAAGGCTCTGGAGGCAACCCCTGTGTTAATGTGGCTCCATTTCTTGACCTGCAGCTTAAGTTTATTGAGCACATAGTCCTACCTTTGTTTAGCAGAGATGTTAAAGCCCATCGGGATACCAAGCAGTCTGAACACGACACCTTCGGGGATACTCTTACAGCCAGCGGCTAGAATCGAAGGAGGGGGCCCTCCTTCTAGCACTTTGAAGCTGGTCTTGGAGTGGTTTATTTGGGAACCACTGGCCAGGCAAAAGGTCTCAAGGCAGGACATGAAGTGGGCAGGCGTCTGCACTTCATTCCGAAGCAGCACATTAGTGTCATCAGCAAAAAGCTGAAGGCATAAAGGGTTAGGCCTGTTGGGAATCTCAATACCCTTAATGTTGTTGCTGGCTATTTCCTTGTTTACCAACCAACCAAGAGCATCAGCAACAATGGCAAAAAGAAGGGGGGAGAGGGGACAGCCTTGCCTAATGGATTTCCTAAGAGGAAAGGCATCAGTGAGAGACCCATTGACAGCAACCTTGGAAGACGCATTACCAAGCAAAGTTTGGACATACTTAATGAACTTCCTGTTGAGGCCAATATCCTGAAGGGATTGGAAAAGGAAAGACCAATCAATTCTGTCATAGGCTTTATCAAAATCTATTTTGAGGAAGATGTAATTCTGCCCAGAGTTTTCCGCATGCTCCATGCCCTCCCAAAGGCTAATAATAGCATCAAGAATATATCTACCCCTGATGAAACCCTTTTGTTCTTTGAGGATCCATTCGTCCATATAGGGGTTGATTCTACTGGTGAGAATATGAGCATAGACTTTGTAGAGGGAGGTGAGACATGTTATGGGTCTCCAGTTTCCAAGCTCTTCTTTCTCTTCTTTTTTGTGGATCAGTTTGATGATCCCAATATTGGTCCTTTCGGCCAGACCACCTTTCTTCATGGCTTCCTTCCAGATGTTTAGGATGTGAGGGGTCAGCTCATCTTTAAAAGCAAGAAAGAATTCATTAGGAATCCCATCTTCCCCCAGAGATTTCCTCTTTTTGAGATGAGAGATAGCCTCCTTGACCTCCTTCTCAGAGAACGGGGATCAATTTTTTTTCTGTTAGCACGAGAGGACCGTTGCATGAACGACGCAGCGCCGCGGTGAGCGACCAGGTGTCGTCCATGCTCACTACCTCTGCATGCTAAACCTCCATCGCCTCTGCCCTGATTCCCCCTTCCGTCTGTCTGCTGAGCATCCCGTCGCTATTCCTCCTCCCCCCGAGAGGGGGGAACTCTGTTCAAGGATGTCTCTGCAAGATGTTGTTCTTGCTTGGGCCTCGTCATCCTCGCATTCCACTCGCGAAGCAGCTGTTCCTCCGTCTCTGGTCCTGCATCAGGTGCCATCAAGGCCTCTGGGTGGTTCGCTCACCACACTCAAGGCTACTAGTCCTTTCCCTCGTCATCACAAAGGACCGGGAGGCCTGGGCGAAGCTGAAGGTACTCGGGGGTCCCTTCTTGACAGCCCCCCACAGGGTCATGCTGGCCATGCACGCTCGACTCCCCCGACTTCTTTCGTGGAAGCTGTTCGTCTGCCGTTATCAGGTCATGTTGTTCCATCTCTTCCCCCTAAAGCTGTTGATAATCCAATGATTAATCTGTCACAGAACCCTACCTTCGAGGAAAAAACTGGTGATTTTGATGTTGACAATGATGGTGCTGTAATTTGCGATGATGAGGAATTGGCAGCGTGGCAGGACCATCTGTCTTCCCACGCCCTGATTGGCCTCTGTCATGGTGCGAGACCGCCTGTAGACACCCTAAAATTCTGGATTAGATCTAATTGGGAACAAAAGGGAATCAAAGTAATGCGTACTATATGTTCCTTTTTGAAGATTAGGTAAGCGCCTCTTCTGTTATCAACAGCGGACAGTGGATTATCAGAAATACCCCCATTTCTTTTTTTAGATGGTATGATTCATTTGATCCCAAAGGACCCAAACCCACCAAAATCCCTGTCTGGGTGGAATTCACAGATATGCCAACCAAGTTTTCTATATGGGCTAAGAGGATAGGGGGTGCTGTAGGTAAGGTTCTAGGACAAAAACCTTTTCAAGACGTTAATCCTCAATGGGCTCACCAAATGCTCATTGAGGTTGACACCGCCAAACCCCTCAAAGAGAAAGTTCCCCTGAAAAACAGAGAGGGACAGATTATTTATGAGCAAACTTTGACCTACAAGAACCTCCCGAACGCCTATTTTAATTGCAATAAACAAGGGCATCTTATTAGAGATTGCCCTGATCTCCATCAACCAGCTTCTAATGATAAAACCCCAGCCAAAGAGGAGGCTTTTGTCCTGCCTCAGAGAAAACATGTGTCCAAGGCTAAAAACAATAAATCTAATTGGCATATCCCAGCCAACAGATATGCCCCCCTCTTAGCTGAGGTACAAGACGGTCTAGAAGTGCAATTTCAGGCCAAAGAGGCTGGCAGCTCAGCCCTTATAAGGGCTGATCAACCATCCCCGGGAAGGGTCCCCAACAAGGACCGTGTTTTCATTAGTCAAGATCTTGATTCCCCGATGGAATCAGATGAGGATTTCATTGACAAAACTCAACGTATTGATGAAGTTTTCAAAGCCCAACTGGACGAAGAAGATGCTTCTTTGATGAAGAGGATGTCCCTCTCACCAATGAAACAGCATGATGAGGAGGACTTCTCTCCCCTTCTTATGGGTTCGAAAATGAAGAGGAAAAAGGAAAAAAGCCAAGATGTCCTAAGAACCTCCGTATCTGCGGGGAAACCGTCAAAAACGAGTAAAAAATGAATTCTCTGAACTTTCTCTCGTTCAACTGTAAAGGGCTCACAAACTCGGAGAGGGCTGTAGCTATTAATATATGGTTAAGGGACTCAACTTTTGAATTCGACCTTATCAGTCTTCAAGAGCTCAAAATCGGGGGTCCTCAGCTTCATATGAACCTTCAAAAAATCTCCAGGAATTCTCGGTGGTTTTTTATCAATCATCACTCTGGGAAAGGTGGGGCTGCGATTGGCATCCACATGAAGTGGGAACACGCCATTTTAGATGCTTGGTTGGATGTTAACCACTCTTGGACCGCTGTTAGGATGGGCAACCCTTTCAATTTCACTTTGGTTTCGGTGTATGCCCCCTGCTTGGCTAGCTTGAGAGCTGCTACCTGGCACTCTATCACTCAGATTGTGGGACCCATCTTTCTCATTGGTGACTTTAACATGGTAGAGGCCCAGGTTGACAAAAGCAGACTTCTGGGCAGTACCATTAGTGGTTATGAAAAGGTTAAATGGGATGGGTTAAAGGGGGAGAAAGACCTCTCTGACCTTTCTTCGAAAACTGGATTCTCTTGGTCTAACAATCAAAAAGGCTCCTATCACAGAGCTACCAGATTGGGCAGACTGTATGCCTCGGGGAGCTTGATTGATATGTTCTTAAAAACCAAAGTTACCACGGACCCCTCCCTAACCATCTCAGATCACATCCCTTTGATCTACAACCTGTCCTTAGGCTAGGCCAAAGGTAGGGCTGGATGGCCCCATCTTGACCCCTCCCTCTTCCGTCTCCCTTGTATCCAACAGATGATCAAAGCCTCCATTGCTGATGCTTTCAATCAGTTCGTTTCCCCATCCAAGGGATGGGAAAGTCTGGTGAATAAGGTTCATTCTATCTGCAAGGAGTATAAGCTGCAAGTTTCTACGATCCGTCTAAATCGTAGAGTGCAAATCAGGAACCAGATTCAAGACATTTATCTGTCTAAAAATGGTGCTGTTAACCACTCTTTGATTGAGCTAAAGAATTAGCTCAGACTCGAGGAGTTGGTAGCGGCTAAGGCCACTAGATTGTGGTTCAGGGAGGTTTGGGCTGGGAAAATTGATACTCCTCACCCTAAGATGTTTGCACTCCTTAAAAGGAAAAAAGGTAGAGATCTCATCCCTATGGTCAAGAAGCCCAATGGTCACCTTGCTTTAGATGATGTGGAAAACTTGCAGGTTATTAAGGACCACTTTTTTAACTTGTTCTCCACAGCCCTCCCTCCCTCTCACGAAGTTTCTGCTGCTAGGGCCAAAATTGCCAGCATTAGGAGGAAGGTTGTGAATCCCGCTTTAGCCCTTAAGCTTGACTCCCCCTTCACTGAAAAGGAGGTCAAGGAGGCTATCTCTCATCTCAAAAAATGCAAATCTCCGGGTGAAGATGGGATTCCCAACGAATTCTTTCTTGTTTTCAAAGATGAACTGTCCCCTCACATCCTGGACATCTGGAGGGAAGCCATGAGGAAGGGAGGTTTAGCTGAAAAGACAAATATGGGGGTTATCAAGCTGATTCACAAAAAGGATGAGAAAGAAGATCTTGGTAATTGGAGACCCATAACTTGTCTCTCGTCCCTTTACAAAGTTTTTGCTCATATCCTGACTAGCAGAATCAACCCCTATATGGATGAGTGGATCCTCAAGGAGCAAAAGGGCTTTATAAAGGGAAGGTATATTCTTGATGCTATCATTAGTCTTTGGGAGGGTATGGAGCATGCTGAAAACTCTGGTCAGAACTACATCTTCCTCAAAATAGACTTTGATAAAGCCTATGATAGAATAGACTGGTCGTTCCTCTTCCAATCCCTTCAAGATATTGGCCTCAATAGGAAATTCATAAAGTATGTCCAAACCTTGCTTGGAAATGCTTCTTCCAAGGTGGCTGTCAATGGGTCTCTCACTGGTGCCTTTCCTCTGAGGAAATCTATAAGGCAAGGCTGTCCCCTGTCCCCTCTTCTTTTTGCTATTGTTGCGGATGCTCTGGGGTGGCTTGTTAACAAGGATATAACTGATAATAATATCAAGGGCATTGAGATCCCCAACAGGACTGATCCTTTATGCCTGCAGCTTTTTGCTGATGACACGAATGTGCTGCTCCGGAATGAAGTACAGACTGCTGCCCACTTTATGACCTGCCTGGAGACCTTCTGCCTTGCCAGTGGCTCGTAGATAAACCACTCCAAGACCAGCTTCAGAGTCTTTGAAGGGGTGCCCCCCCCCTCGATCCTGTCCGCTGGTTTTAAGAGTATCCCGGATGGTGTTGTGTTCAGGCTTCTAGGAATCCCCATGGGCTTCAACATCTCTTCCAAACAAAGGTGGGACTATGTGCTTGATAAACTCAAGAATCAGGTCAAGAAATGGAGTCACATCAACACAGGGGTGGCATCAAGAGCCTTTGTCCTCAATCACTTCATTATCCCCTCTCTTGTTTACTTCCTGGCCTGTTGGAGACCCTCTGAGACCCAACTCCAATCCCTTAACTCGATCATGGGGAATTATCTGTGGGGGGATCTCTGGAAAGTAAGAAGATCAGCAAAGTAGCTTTTCAGACATGTTGCTTGGAAAAAGAGCAAGGGGGTCTTGGCATCATCAACATTGGGTTGCTTGCTGAGAAGCTTGCAACTAAATGGGTGCAAAGAGCCATCTTGTCTAATGATGTTTGGGCAGACTTACTCAAAAGGGATATTAATAAATTTTGGCTCAAAGGTAAAAGATCTTGGAAGGGTTTCTCTCTCAATGAAGTTTTGTTCTCAAAGGCCTATCTCTCCCCTATAGGCAGCAAACTGTGCTGTAGGATGTGGGAGTCTTGGATGAAATACAAAAAGCTCTTCTGTTTCCAAACCTTTACTAAGAGAGGTAGGTATGCCTATGCAGCTGACTCTGTGTGGTTTGGGCATCTCGTGTCTCCGATCTCCAATGAACAGGTCCAGACCAGTCTTTCTTGTTTCAAAGCTGGTATAAAGGTTTGGGGTGACTTATGTGACTCAACTGGCATATTAAACAGGGAACAAATCTGCAATAAATTCATCTTGTCCCGTGGTGGAGTTGAGTTGGTCATTCAGAGGTGTAATGCTCTTAAGGTTTCCATTCCCCCGGGGTTGATTTGTGACTGTATTACCTTTTCTAAAGCCATCCGGTGGGGCAACTCCAGTAATCTTGTCAAGTTGCCTAACACTTTTCATGCAAGGAATCTGATTCTTAAGCTCAATAAGAGATGGTCCTTGGCCTGGAACAAACATCAATGGGCCTTCCGATTTAAGCTTATTTGGGCCTTCGCTCATGAAAGAAAACACGCCATTTTGGCCTAGCTAGTCATGCACAAAGCGACCTGGACCCTTGAGAAGGCCCTGAAGTTTGGACATGGGAACGGCCTTTGTCCCCGCTGTAATACCAAGCTGGAAACTGTCCCCCATCTCTTCTTCTCTTGCCCAGACACTAGACAATTCTTGGATGTTCTGAACAAGGCCTTTAAGAAAATTAGGAAAATCCCTTTGAGTTGGAAAGAAGTCCTCCTAGGAGAATGCCACTCTCTGGACCCCTTAACGTGGCAGTCCGTCAGAATTCTGTTTCTTTGGCATGTATGGAAGCAACGTAATGAAGCGCTATATGAAATTAAAACTAATCACCACTTTTATCTTTTTCTTGACAGTGTACTCAAGCTAATCCATCAGCTTCAGCCGAGTGGTGTTCCCATGGAGGTGGACCGGTGGCAAGACCTACCTTGGAGGAAATGGAAGAGATTCCATGTCTCCTCGCATGGCCAAACAAAGGAAGTTATGATACAAGGGCTCTATCTGGAATGTCAAAGAAGGCTGCAGAATTTCGAGTTCTACGTCCAGGCTTCAGAAAGCTTCTGTGGGGTTCTTTAAGCCCTCATGGCCTCAATCTTCTGCTCATGATATTTTACCAGCCTCTCAGTCAAGCTCCAACTGGGGCTGGTTGGCCACTGCCTAGTGCCTCAGTCTGTGCTTCAGGATTTGTCTGTCAAACTGGTACGTCAGAGTTTTTATGCTACAATGTTTCTTGGCCTCAATCTTCTGCTCATTATGTTTAACCATCCTCTCTCCCGGAATAGAAGAGGGGCTGGCCGCCGAGAACTGATACATCAGGATTTTTCTTCTACAGTGTCTCTGTTGTTCCTTTTCTGAAGATCATTACCTTTACTCGTGCGGCTGGCCGAACAGTTCATGATATGATTTAGCACAGTTTCTGTTTTTGTTGCAGAGTTTTTACCCCTTTTTCTGAAGGGTTCATCAGGTCGTAGTGTCTCCCCATGGACCTTCCACATGGGATCTTGTAACCACATTTTTTTTAATATATTCCACCGTTTTAACTATATAAAAAAAACAATCCGTCCACAAAATTAATATCACCTTGAAAGAGCTCACCCTCCAAAAACTATTCCAAAGACGGGTACCCTTTAAGGTTACCCTTCCAAATGAAAATTGATATAATGATTTTAAATTGAAAGAGAGAGTTGAGACCACTTACATCCGAGATTCTAGAAATATTTATCATTAAATATAATTATCGTTATTCTTTGTGGGTCGTTTATTAACGTTAATAATATTAGGCGAGAAGTTGGGATTTCAAGTAGTTCGCTATGCCAGTGCCCTGTTGCCCTTGTTCAGTTTTTGAAGTTAGTACGCTACAGTTTTCAAACTTCAACGATATTGAAGCTGCTGAAGCCTGACGTTGCCCTCTCAGTGCTCACTACTCACTTCTTGAGTGCCCTTGACCGCCAACCTACTCTCCAGTGTGGCTAGCCTCTAGCGGCCCACCAACGGCCACCTCTAGTTGTGAGACTAATCTCTGAGTCTTGACTCTCTAGTCTCTAAACACCAGTGGGGACATTCAAAAACATTAGACCTACACACTACGGGAGTTGGCCTGTTGCCTGAAAGAGCATGTCCACTCCTATAAAGTTTAATGGCAGTGGCTACCATTCTCAAGTCCTCTTTTCTCCTTGAAGGGGAAACTAACACGAATGCCATTCTCCCTTACATTCAGGGAGAACAATGGAAGTGGTGCCATTCTCCCCTAATTCTAGGGAAAATGGCAGTGGTGCCATTCTCAAGGCCTCCCATCACTTCATGTGGAGACTGGCACCACTACCATTATCCTTTACATTCAAGACATGATAGTGGTGCCATTCTCAAGGCCTCCCATCCCATCACCGTGAAGTAGAAAATGGCACAACTGCCACTCTCTTACATTCAAGGAAGAATGACAATGGGACCATTTTCCCTTACATTCTAGGAAGAACGGTAGTGGTACTATTCTCAAGGCCTCCCATAACTTCATGGGGAGAATGGAACCACTACAATTTCCCCTTGCATTCTAGGAAGAATTACAGCTCGGGGGGGTCACTCGTATAAATATGTAAGTATCACGTGGGTTCAACAGAAGGACATTTTAAATATTTAAAACTTACAGAAATATATTTACAGAGGGGATTTATTTATTGTATTTTAAAAAAAATTACAGATTTGAATAGGAAAGGCTACATTATATTCACTAAAAAATTCACAGATAAGGGACTTTTTAAATAGGCCTTGAACGCACGTGATATATGGAGGATTTACATATAGTGACCCCCCCGAGAATTACAGTAGTGCCATTCTCAAGGCCTCCCATCACTTCATGGGGAGAATGACACCACTTCCATTCTCCGTTACACTCAAGGAATAGCAATGCTGCCATTCTCAAGGCCTCCCATCACTTCGTGTGTGGGGAGAACTGCACCACTGCCATTCTCCTTTACATTAAAGGAATGGAAGTGGTGGCATTCTCAAGGCCTCCCATCCCATAACCTTGAAGCAGAGAATGGCACCACTGCTATCTCCCTTACATTCAAGAAAGAATGGAAATAGTGACATTCTCCCTTATATTCTAGGAAGAATGGCAGTGGTGCCATTCTCAAGCCCTCCCATCACTATGTGTAGGGATAATCACACCACTACCATTGTACCTTACACTCAAGAAATGGAAGTGGTGACATTCTCAAGGTCTCCCATCACTCACCTTGAAGGGGAGAATGGCACTACTACCATTCAGCCTTACATTAAATAAAGAATGGTAGTGGTTCCATTGTCAATGTCTCCCATCGCCTTGAAGGGTAGAATGGGACCACTTTCATTCCCCTTACATTCAAGGCCATGACATGAAAGGGGAGAGTGGAAGCATTGCCATTCTCAAGGCCTCACATCCTGTTTTCTTGAGGGGTAGAATGGCACCAGTGCCATTCCCCTTACTTTCAAGGAAGTGGCTTCCATTCTGAAGTCGTCCCATCACCTTGAAGAGGCAATTGGCATGACTACCATTCTCCCTTACATTCAAGGAACTATGAAAGTGGTTCCATTCTCTCTTACCTTCTAAGAAGAATGGTAGTGGTGCCATTCTCAAGGCCTCCCTTCACTTCACCAAGAAGAATGGCACCACTGCCATTCTCCCTTAGATTAAAGGAAGAATGACAGTGGTGCCATTCTCAATGCCTCCCATCGCATTGCCTTGAAGCGAAGAATGGCACCACCGCCATTCTCCCTTACGTTCAAGGTGGAATGGTATTAGTGCCATTCTCTCTTACATTCTAGGAATAAAAGCAATGGTGCCATTCTCAAGGTCTCCCATCACTTCATATGCGGAGAATGGCACCACTCCCATTCCCCCTTATATTTTAGGAAGAATGGCAGTGGTGCCATTCTCAAGGCCTCCCATCACTTCGTGGGGAGAATGATACCAGTGCCATTCTCCCTTAGACTAAAGGAATAACAGTGGTGCCATTCTCAAGGCCTTCCATCACTCACCTTTAAGGGGAGAATGGCACCACTACCATTGAGCATTACATTAAAGAAAGAATGGCAGCAAATCCATTGTCAAGGTCGCCCATCACATTGAAGGGGAGAATGGCACCACTGCCATTCTCATGGCCTCATATCCCATCATGTTGATGGGTAGAATAACACCATTGCAATTGTCTTTACTTTCAGAGAAGAATGGCATTGGTGGTTGCCATTCTCAAGTCTTCTGATCACCTTGAAGGGGAAAGTGGCATGAGTGCCATTCTCCCTTACATTCAAGAACCAATGGCAATGGTGTCATTCTCCCTTACATTCTAGGAAGATTTGTAGTGGTGCCATTCTCAAGGCCTCCCATCACTTCATGGTTGGGGAGAATGGCATTGTGAGACCCCCGCCCCCTTTGCGGTGCCCCCTCCGACGAGGGCGCTGGCGGTGGAAGCAGCATTAGCCTCTCGCACGAGGCAGGGATCCAAACTCCGGGCCTCGCCCACGGATATCCAAACAAGAGACTAGCCTGGCAGTTCCTCTGAAACCAAACCCGGAAAAACTTCCCTCGCCCGGAAGGCACGGGCGATTCCACCAGGAAAATCATCTAACGGGAGAATTGATCTAACGAGTCAAAGTCTTAACTATCCAAACTGATCAGACCGAACCCGAAAGTCACATGGTTAGATCAAAGAAAAGACTTAACCTATTTATATCACAGGAATCCATCAATCTAGCCTACCGGCCCATGGGTTAGCCAATCACCCGACCACTATATTGGAGGGATTCCTTTATATAAATTTGGTTATGTTTTATCGGGCTACCGAGGAAAAGAGTTCCCAAGCCCCCTAGCTACCGACATTTCATGCAAAAATTAAGGTAGGCATACCACACACACATCCAATATGAAGTTGCCATTTATAACAGATTCGGCTGTCTTTAAAACAATCTTTGAATGAAAATCATAGTATTGCTGATCATAATCCTCCAAAATATTGAGTCCATTGAATTACAAAATATATCATCTAGACTCTCCGTTGAAGACCAGCTGGTCAACCAACGAGATCCAATATCAAAATTCGATTCATTCATTTCAGTCCATCCGAATCTTCCTCGACATACGCATGGGTGTCCTAGCAACCGCGAGCCCCTACATCACGTGGTCCGAACCCTCTAGGATCCTACTTAGGTGTCCTAGCACTTCACTTAAGGATCGCTTCCTTGGTCCTCGCCCATCGTATCGAAAGCATACCATTTTAACCGTATCGAGGCTGGTCAAGACCTTGGTAGGCTTTACACCACGAGCAACGTCCCTCGATGACTCCCCGCCAGCTTGTAACAAGCCTCTTCTTAGTTTAAACACATATTAAATGCTTCCTCCAGCATTCTGGCGTAAAACAATCCTTAAAAAGAAAACAGAGATTCTATGCAAGTAAAATTCCCGATTTGAGATGGGTTCCACAAAACCCTTTTTCCTTAATCCATAATGTCATAATGAGAATCATTGATCTCTCATCAGGGTAGTCTACCCATCATTTGACTGACTGTCCAACTAGATTCTTTGGTGATTTCGGTCAAGGGAAACTAGGTTATTTCAATGGTAGACTATTCTTTGTATTTAAGAACTGGAATTGGTCACGAGCTTTTTGCTTGATTCAAATCAAGAGATGGACAAGTAGTTTACTTACCGTTCCTCTCACACTCGTGGTCTAACCAAAATTATTTGGTCTATTTCTAACTTTGATTCCAAGGATTTTCTTCAGATAAACATCTACTCCACTTTTAACCCGTAAGAAAATTCCAACTTTATGAACTATATTCCTTCTTAACCATAATAGATTAAGAAATGGTTTTATATGACAATATCGGATTTTTATGAAAATACTCTTCTTCCATTTAATCTAATTTTGGGTAAATATCAATCTGGTGATTTAACCACATAAAATATCTAAAGATATTCTTTCTACCACTTTAATTTATCAACTCTAATTCTCTAGGTGGAATTATGGTAAAAATTCCTCTTTTGTCACCAAAAATTAATTCAAATCTTTCTCCTAAAAATTCTTCTTTTAACTAAACACAAATATCCATTTTTTTGAACAAGCTTAAAATTCCTCTTTTTCTCATTTAATGATTGGATTCCAATTATCATGGGAATTCCTCTTTTATCATAAAATAAATTTATCTAAAATTCTATTTTAAATTAAATAAAAATATTCATTAATTCAAATATGCCAAGAATTCCACTTTTACCATTTAAATGATTGAATTCCAAATGTCATGGGAACTCCTCTTTTATCATTTAAATTTTCTCATGCATAAAAATAAATTTATCTAAAATTACTCTTGAAATTAAATAAAAATATTCATTATTTTACTTATGTCAAAATTACTCTTTTACCATTTAATTACATGGATCTCCATTATCATGTGAATTCCTCTTTTTGCATAAAAATAAATATACCAAAAATTTCTCTTTTCTCTAATGAATTATTTACGCATAAATACTAAAAATTAGTTTTCCATGAATGTGATGAAAATCGTTCTTTTAGCATAGGATGACTAATCTTAGAATATGGTAGGAATTCCTCTTTTAGCATTATGCATAAAAATAAGATATGTTTTATTTTTAAAAAATTTGCCATAGCTTCGCTGCTATTACTGATAATTTTTAATATTTTCTAAAAAGAATAAGACTTTGTAATGCAATTATGATAGAATAACTATCCTTAGACTTAAATCCAATTTATGGATGCAATTATGATAGAATAACTATCCTTAGACTTAAATCCAATTTATGGAATCAAATCATAAGTTTACCATAATTTTATTAGCATAAAAGCATACAAAAGCCATTTTCTTAACCTCTAGCTTAACTAGCATAGAGTTTGATTTTTGAATTGAGAATTTATCCATGAGAAGCATCAATTTGAATAAAGAATTAGTCATAGGAATGACTATTCTTTTGGGAGAGAGATATATACATAAAAAGCATCCTTTTATTAAGCATAAAGATTAACTTTTTATGTGATTAATCATTAGAATTCTTATAGAAAGCTTGATTTGCATTGAAAACAATTAATTTGAAACTTCTCAAGCTTGAGGGGTTGAGAAGTGAAATCTTTTGAGAATATTAATGAAAACCATGAAATTACCTCTTACCTCTAGATTTGGCTTGCTTCTTTATCTTAGAAGGAAGCCCCCAACCAACCAATTGGTTTAGTGTGTTGAGAAGAAAGATCCAAGGATTGTTGAAGAGAGAGAGAAGCTCCAATCTCTCCAAAAGTAGAGGATTTTTAAGGAATAATAGAAAATATGAGTATTTTAATGTAATATTGGCATGGTATAGTTCAAAGATGAGAATTAAAAAAAATTAGGGTCTATTTATAGGTGAGGGAGGCCACTAACTGAGTCCAACTAGGTTCTAGAATTTTTTGGCTTCAGTTTAGCTGAGATTGGACAAGGTTTGGACCAGTTTATATCCCATTTCGATCTTGTTTGCTCCAAGAGAGAGGAGAGATAAAAATATCTTAATATTTTTGAATCAAAACCCCTCTTATACATGTGAAGGAGGCGCCTACCTCAAAGATATCCCCTTCCTTACCAAGGTGTCAAAAATTTATCATTTCTCCAAAATATCTCCAACCAAAATATCTCCAAAATATCTAAATTTTTTTAGTAATATCTCTTAATTTTTAACTAATAAACCTTGTACTCAGTCAACTCTTCATCTTATGTGAGCATTTACTCATTTTTGGGTATTTTCTTCTATTCATTGGATTTATCTCATCCCAACACTTGGATTAATCTTATTGGCCCATAGGAACCTTAATTGGACCATAATTCAAAAATTTCTAAAAATTCTTGACCCTTAGGTTAAGGTTACTAATATCATTTTTAATTGATTCCTAATGCACCTTGGAGAACTTATTTTGAACTTCTATTTTAGGAAAATATACTTTTGATATTAGTAGAATTTTATGTCCAAAAATATCTCAATATTGAATTACCTCTCTCTAGAATTTTTTTTCTCTCTAGGAAAAAACAAGGAAAAATAATATTTTTTTGCATTAAAAAAAAGGGAATGATTATAGGGGATTGAAGTAAAGATTATTCATTATTCAGGTTTAGGAGGAATCTTACAGGCACCATTGCCATTTTCCTTTACATTAAAGCAATAGCATTGGTGCCATTCTCAAGGCCTCCCATCCCATGACCTTGAAGAAGAGAATGGCATCACTGCCATTCTCCCTCGCATTCAAGGATGAATGGCAGTGTGGTGACATTCTCCCTGACACTCTAGGAAGAATGAGAGTGGTACCATTCTCAAGGCCTCCCATCACTTCATGTGGGGAGAATGGCACCACTGCCATTCGCCCTTATATTCTAGGAAGAATGGCAGTGGTGCCACTCTCAAGGCCTCCCATTACTTCGTGGGGAGAATGATACCACTACCATTCTCCCTTACACTTAAAGACTGGCAATGGTACCATTATCAAGGTCTCCCATCCCATCACCTTGTAGCGAAGATTGGCGCCACTACCATTCTCCCTTACATTCAAGGAAGAATGGAAGTACTGCCATTCTCGCTTATATTCTAGGAAGAATGGTAGTGGTGTCATTCTCAAGACCTCCCATCACTTAGTGGGGAGAATCACACCATTGCCATTGTACCTTACACTCAAGGAAATGGCAGTGGTGACATTCTCAAGGCCTCCCATCACTCACCTTGAATGGTAGAATGGCACCACAACTATTTAGCCTTACATTAAAAGAATAACGGTAATGGTTCCATTCTCAAGGTCTCCCATCACCTTGAAGGGCATAATGGTACCACTTCCATTCCCCTTACATTGAAGGCCATCACCTAAAAGGGGAAAATGGCTCCACTGCCATTCCCAAGGCCTCACATCCAGTCATCTTGAGGGGTAGAATGGCACTAGTGCCATTCCCCTTACTTTTAGGGAAGATTGGCAGTGGCTGCCATTCCCAAGCCATCCCATCACCTTGAAGAGGAAACTGGCATGACTACCATTCTCCGTTATATTCAAGGAACAATGGCAATGGTGCCAGTCTCCCTTACATTACATGAAGAATGGTAGTGGTACCCTTCTCAAGGCCTCCCATCACTTCATGGGGAGAATGGCACCACTACCATTCTCCCTTACAATTAAGGAAGAATGGTAGTGGTTCCATTCTCAATGCCTCCCATCCCATCAACTTGAAGGAGAGAATGGAACCACTATCATTCTCCCGTACATTCAAGGAAGAAATGGCAGTGATGCTATTCTCCCTTACTTTCTAGGAAAAATAGCAGTGTTGCTATTCTCAAGGTCTCCCATCACTTCATGCAGAGAATGGTACCACTCCCATTCCTCGTTATACTCTAGGAAGAATGGCACTGGTGCTATTATCAAGGCCTCCCATCACTCACCTTTAAGGGGAGAATGGCACCACTACCATTTAGCCTTACATTAAAGGAAGAATGACAGTGGTTCCATTCTCAAGGTCTCCCATCACGTTGAAGGGGATAATGGCACCACTTCCATTTCCCTTAAATTTAAGGCCATCACCTGAAAGGGGAGAATGGCACTCCCATTCTCAAGGCCTCACATCCCATCATGTTAACGGGTATAAAAGAACCATTACAATTCCCCTAACTTTCAGGGAAGAATGAAAGTGGCTGCCATTCTAAAGTCCTCCCATCTTGAAGGGAAAATTGGCATGACTGCCATTTTCCCTTACATTCAGAGAACAATGGCAATGGTGTCTTTCTCCCTTACATTCTAGGAAGAATTTTAGTGGTTCCATTCTCCTCCCATCACTTCATGGTTGGGGAGAATGGCACTAAAATCATTCTCCTTTACATTCAAGGAATGGTAGTAGTGCCATTCTCAAGGCCTCCCATGCCATCAACTTGAAGAGCGGAGAACGGCACCATTGCCATTCTCCCTTACATTCAAGGAAGAATGGTAGTTGGTGACACTCTCCCTTACACTCTAGAAAGAATGGCAGTGGTACCATTCTCAAGGCCTCACATCACTTGATGAGAAGAATGGCACCAGTGCGATTCCACCTTACATTCTAGGAAGAATGGCAATGGTGCCATTCTAAAGGCCTCCCATCACTTTGTGGGAAGAATGACACCACTTCCATTCTCCCTTGCACTCAAGGAATGGTAGTAGTGCCATTCTCAAGGACTCCCATCACTTCATAGGGAGAATGGAACCACTGCCATTCTCCTTTACATTCAAGGAATGACAGTGGTGCCATTCTCAAGGCCTCCCATCCCATCACCTTGAAGTGGAGAATGGAACAACTACCATTCTCTCTTATATTCAAGGAAATTGGATGTTGTGCCATTCTCCCTTACATTCTAGGAAGAATGGCAATGGTGCCATTCTCAAGGCCTCCCATCACCTTGAAGTGGAGAATGGAACAACTACCATTCTCTCTTATATTCAAGGAAATTGGATGTTGTGCCATTCTCCCTTACATTCTAGGAAGAATGGCAGTGGTACCATTCTCAAGGCCTCGAGGAGAATGGCACCAATGCCATTTGCCCTTATATTCTAGGAAGAATGACAGTGGTGCCATTCTCACAGCCTCCCATTACTTCATGGGGAGAATGACACCACTGCCATTCTCCCTTACACTCAAAGAATAGGAATGGTGCCATTCTCAAGGCCTCCCATCACTCACCTTGAAGGGGAGAATGGCACCACTCCCATTCAACCTTACATTAAAGGGAGAATGGGAGTGGTGTCATTCTCAAGGTGGTGTCCCATCACCTTGAATGGGAGAATGGCACCAGTTCTGTTCCCCTTACATTCAAGGTGATCATCTAAAAGGGGAGAATGGCACCACTTCCTATCTGAAGGCCTTCACATCCCATCATCTTGGGGGGTAGAATGGCACCACTGCCATTCCCCTTACTTTCAGGGAAGAATGGCAGTGTGGCTGCCATTCTGAGGTCCTCCCATCACCTTGAAGGGGAAACTAGCATGACTGCCATTCTCCCTTACATTCAAAGAAGAATGGAATTGGTGCTATTCTCCCTTACATTCTAGGAAGAATGGTAGTCATGCCATTCTCAAGGCCTGTACGGGCGATGAAGTACCTTATACTTCTAACCCTAAACACAGAAAGATGACATTCCAAGAATTTGACCTAACCCTAATCTCTCTCGCATTACACACAAAATCTGAATATCCACCACTCATAATAATTCCACCACATCATGAATAATCTAACAACATAGCATAAACAACACTACATAACATTTATCAGAAATGTACAAAGACAATGGAAATGGAGGGAAGACTCTGATTATATTCATAAGTTTATACTTGCAAAACATATGACTGACTATAAAATCTGTGATATCTGATTTCCTATCTCCTGAACACCCAAACACGCCTTAATATATGTTATGAGCATGGCGCCTCTCCATATCACATGGCGTTCACATGACTTGCAGTTAGCAGTTATAGCCACTATTACATTAATGGATATTCCACCTATTACGCTATTACATTAATGGATATTCCACCTATTACGCTAGTAACTGCCAAGTCAGACATTCCTCTTAAGGTCGGATATTACACCTAGTGCCTAAATCCTAACCTATTAAGGTTCAACACATGGCACAGCTTGGTGGCTGGATTTTGCCCAAAATCTTACCCGGATCCACATATCCCTTGATCAATTCTCATGGAATGTGATGGACCCCCAACTTGATGCACCACACCAAGTCAAGACTATGCCGAAAATAGAGTGGAGAGCTTGGTGTAGTAACAAGGTTCAAACTACCTCAAACACAGTTGTCCAGCAAACCCAAGAGAAAAGCACATGTTCCCTTGATCATAATCTCCCCATTTCTCTTTTCTTTTAGAAAAACAAACAAAACCTAAAAACCCCAAAAAAATAAAACATAGTAGTAGTAAACTTATCAGAAAACAACTCTAATACCTTGTTACATTTTCTTCCCCGACCCAGGCGTAGGTATCTTCGCAACCCAGAGCCCAAGCACCATATGGTCAGCACCCTCTAGGCTCCTTTGTAGGTCACCTAGCGCTTCACTCATAGGTCGCTTCCTTGGTCCCTCATCCACCATACCGAAAGCTCACCATTTAAATCGAACCGAGGCTGTTCAAGACCTCGGCCGACCTTGCTACACAAGACATCCTCCATTGACTCTCCTTCAGATGTTGCAACTTTATCACTTAGGTCTCCGTGATCTCATTCATTAGATGGTCAAAATGCTTCCCCAGCATTCTTGACATAAAACAATCATTTAAAACAGGTTTCATAAATATAGTTTCTAAAAACTCTCATCTTTCCACATTGTTACACGTCATTTCTTGTTATTCCACATTCTTCTACATCAATTCACATTGCTTATTCCACATCCAGCCATATGTATTCCCATTGTCCTTCATCCATTCTCATCCAATCACATCATATTACATCTCATCACATCTATCCTCATCACATCACATCACAACATATCCACATAACATCTCATCCATTCATATCACATCACATCCATCTACATTCATTCATATCCACATCACATCCATAGATCATCACATCACGTTCACATCTATTTACATCACTTCACATCCATTCACATTTACCCAAGTCCACATCTCATCTATCCACATCACATCTCATCTATCCACATCATATCTCATCCATTCATATCTAACTAGATCCACATCACATCACATCCATTCACATCTCATTACATCACATTCACATCTCACCACATCCACTCACATCTCATCACATCCATTCACATCCATCACACTCGTTCACATTCCACATTCATTCACATCCATCCTCATCTTATCACATCTCATTCACATCCATCCACATCACATCTCATTCATTCCATCCACATTACATCACATCCACATCTATCCATATCACACCACATCCATTCACAGCTCATCACATTCATCCATATCCATTCGATCATTTACATTCACATCTATCCACATCCATTCATTCATTCACATGCATATCTATCACATCACATCTCATTCTCATCCATTTACATCACATCACATCCTTTTACATATAATCCTCATCCATTTATATCACATCACATCCTTTCACATATCATCACATCTCATCACATTCACATCCACATCCATTTACATCACATCACATCCCATCCATCACATGCACATCCACATCCATTTACATCCCATCACATCCTTTCACATATCATCACATCTTATTCACATCTCATCACATTCATATCCACATCCATTTACATCACCTCACATTCCATCCACATCTCATCACATCCGCATCCACATCCATTTACATCACATCACATCCTTTCACATATCATCGCATCTTCTTCACATCTCATCACATTCACATCCACATCCATTTACATCACATCACATCCTATCCACATCTCATCACATCCACATCCACATCTATTTACATCACATCACATCTCATCCACATCTCATCACATCTCATCCACATCTCATCACATCCACTCACATCGCATTCACATCTTATCACATTGTATATTCACATTTAGTACGGTTTACTACTTTCGATATACTACCGATGGGACTTTTCTAAGTTTCTACCAATTGTTTGGGCTAGTTAAAAGTACTTTTTCTCGATGGATATTTTCATATTCTTTCTCAAATTTCTCAAGTGAAATATATTCAATATTATTCTTTTTGAGTAAAAGATTCATGGAATTTATAGAAATCAATTCTACCCATATTTTCTAATAAAATTAATAATGCTCAAAATTCCACTTTTGATAAATACTCATAATTTGAACTATGCCAAAAATTCCTCTTTTACCATTTAATTACTTGGATCTCAAATATCATAAGAATTCCCCTTTTTGCATAAAAATAAATTTACCAAAATTTACTCTTTTCTCATAATCAATTAATTGTGCATAATTACAAAAAAAATATTTCTCATGAATATGATGAAAATCATTCTTTTTGCATAGGATGTCCGATCCTAGAATATGGTAGGAAGTCCTCTTTTAGTATTATGCATAAAAATAAGATATGTATTATTTTTTGAAAATGTTGCCATAGCTTCGGTGCTATTACTGATAATTCTCATTTTTTTTCTAAAGAATAAAAGCTTAATGAAAATATGATAGTAGTTTCTCTTTTATGCTTAAAATCAAACTATGAATTTAAATCATAATTTTAACCATAATCATAAACTTAATTATGATTATTCCACTAGATTAAGCTAATTCCATTATTTCTCTTTTCTCAAACTGATAGGATAATCTATTTCTCATTTAGAATCAATCAAAGTAGTTTTTAACTACTTATAAATAAAGTAAAAGAATTAACCATTATTTTGTTAACACAAAAGCATAAAAATACCATTTTCTTAATCTCTAGCTTATCAAGCCTAGATTTTAGCTTTGAATTAAGAGACTATCATTGAGAAGCATTCTTTTCAATGGATTTAGCCATAAAGATGGCTATTCTTTTAGGGAGAGAGATTTACTTTAAGAAAGCATTACAAATAAGTATAAAGATTAAATTTCTCTTAATTAAACATTAAGACTTTAAGGGAAAGCTTGATTTGAATTAAAACAATCATTTAGAAAGCTTCTCAAGCTTGAGAGGGGTTGAGAAGAAGAAAGTTATTGAGAAAATTAAAAAAAATGATAAAAATTAATTTTACCTCCAAGTTTGGCTTGATTCTCTAGTTACAGTGAAGCCCCCGACCAATCAATTGGTCCACTAAGAGGAGAAGAGCAACTCCAAGAGTTGTTGTAGAGAGAGAGAGCTCCAAGCTCCCAAGAGAGAGAAAATTTTAAGGTTATTTTAATATAATACTAGCATGGTATAGCTTCCATATTCTATTACAAATGACTGAGGGTCTATTTATAGGTGAGGGAGGCCACTAACCAAGTCCAACTAGGTTCTAGAATTTTCCAGGTTCAATTTGACTCAATTTGGACCAATTTGGCTCCCTTTTTTATTTGGTGTGATCTAAGAGAGAGGAGAGATAAAAATATCACAATTTTATTTGAATTAAAAACCCTTCCACACATGTGAAAGAGTCACCTACCTCAAGAGTCCCCCTTTCCTTATTACCAATGTGTCAAAAATACATCATCATTATTCTAAAATATCTCATTTTTTTAGTAATATCTCATAATTTTTAATTAATAAACCTTGTACTCAGTCAACTCTTCATCTTATGTGAGCATTTACTCATTTTTTAGTATTGTCTTTTATTCTTTTGGATTTATCTCATCCCAACACTTGGATTAATCCAAATGGCCCATTGGAACCTTAATTGGACCATAATCAAAAAATTTCTAAAAATGTAGACCCTTAGGCTAAGGTCCCTAATACACATTTTTAATTAATTCCTAATGCACATTGGAAAGTTCATTTTGAACTTCTGTTTCATGGGAATCCATTTTAGACACTAGGAAGATTTTATATCCAAAGATATCTCAATTTAGGATTATCTCTCTCTAGACATTTTCTCTCTCTAGGCCAAAGGAGGGTAAAACAAGATCTTTCTTCTATTTCAGAGAGGGGAATACTTACAAGAACAGAAGGGGAGGTTCTTACACCTTTACACCTCAAAAGCTAGAGGGAAGAATCTTACATAGCTGACGGAGAGTCAACGCAGGACATCTCGCGTAGCAAGGTCGGCCGAGGTATTGACCAGCCTCCATTCAATTTAAATGGTGAGCTTCCAGTATACAGTGGATGAGGGACCAAGGAAGTGGCGTATGAGTGAATTGCTATTTGACCTACAAAGGAGCCTAGAGGGTGCTGTTGCTCAGGCTCTAGGTCGCCGAGAAGATACCCACGCGTGCCTTTGGGAAGAAAATGGAATGAGGAGTTAGAGTTGTTTTCTGAACTTGGGCATGAGTTAATTGGCCTTGAAGGTCCTCAACGGATGAGTCCATGGCTCTTTTATATGGATCTGTTGGTTGATCTTGCTGATCTCCAATGGATAGTCCATCTGGATTTTCTTATGTGATTATATTTTTGGGTACTATGAGCTAGGAACTATTGAAAAGGTCCCTGAGCGAACAGGTGGTGAGCGTTCTGGTTGTTAATGATGCCATAGGTACACCAATGAAGGATTGATTGTAAATTGGAATTCAAGCTAGATATTTTGGAGGATTATGATCAGTGATACTATGGTTTCATTAAAAGATTGTTTTAAAGACAGTTGAATCTATGAAACAAGAGATTTCATATTGGGTGTGTAAGTGGTGTGACTATCTTGAAGTTTCTTGAAGCGCCAACTAGGGGCCTCGGAACTCTTTTCCCTGGAACCCAGGGCAAAACATAACCAAATTCCTGAATGGATCCTATCACTACAGTGGTTGGGCGGTTGGCTATGGGCGGTTGGCTAACCCATGGGATTGAGGCTGGAATGATGGATCCCTAAAATGAGACTCAATTCTGTTAAATTAGGATAGTTGAAGTAAAACTTGGATAACCCTTGCTGTATGGAAAAAATCAACGGTTGTGCCTTTTGATGAGGAAAAACTTGTTAGACTCTATGATCCAAGTGCAAGTCTCTTCCTTGATCTGACCATGAGGCTTACCGGTTCGGTTGGATCAATTTGGTTAGTGAAGACCCTGACTACATTAGAGTAAAATATCCCAAAGGAGTCGCCTATGTCTGTTGGGCAAGGGAAGTTTTCCTAGTTTGGTTTTGGAAGAAATGAGGGATTGGTCTCTTGTCCGGATATCCGTGGGCGAGGCCCCGAGTGAGAGGCTCTGCCGCCCTGTGCAAGAAATGCTACTTCCGTTGCTAGCACCCCAAAATTCGTTGCGTGGAGGGGGCGGGGATCTTTCAAATAGATCTTGCTGTTCAGTCCCAATTCCATCAATCCATATACAGCCTGACTTATCTCTTCTTTTCCCATCTGAAGAAGCTGATCATCCCATAAAACCATCTATTTCTGTTCCTCCAGGGCAGCTATCTTTAATAACATTTCCTCTAGGAGGGCAGCTATCTTTAATAACATTTCCTCTTTTTTTCCCTTCAACATATATATCTGATTCAACAAATCACTCTCATGCTCAGATACAAATACAACCTTCAAAAAGTATCATAAGGCTTCAATCCTTTCCCGGATCTCCTTCCATAGCTTCACTCCAACAACCTGGGTCATATTCTACCTCATGATGATGACAGCAACATCTGACTCTTTCACTAAGACCCCCTGAATATCCACATCTTCTTGTCCAAGGATTTTTTTTTCTATTGCTAAAATGGGCTTAATTCTTTGTACGCCACCTAATTTTCCACCTGCAGATTAATATTCTTATCACAAAGTATAGTCAACTCTACATGCATTCTCTCCTTCAGTCCTGACGTCCACTCCTTAAACATCCCCAAAGACATTTTATTCTTTACCAACATCTTCTGACTCTTAACTTCCTTTGTTTTCAACACATCCTTCTCACTCTCAACATCTCTTGCAATATTATTCTCACCCTTGCAAGCTCCTCTTCCTACTTCTTTACTAACAACTTGTATTGACTTTCAGCTTCTGTCTGGTTCTACTTTCTCTAAACTTCTGATTTTAGGTCCTCTACCTGATTACTTTGCTTCACTAGATATTTTTGTACTTCGTTCAAGGACCAGAGGGCACTCTAAAGGTCTTTGCATGATGGTTCCAACAATTTTTCCCTATGCTGCACCTCCTTGGCAATATCAAGAACTGGCCCCCACTCGTCCTTACTTGTTTTCCCAAATTCCATCCTCTTCTTCACACTATTCAGGTCTTCTTCCTCAACCATGACCTTCCTTTTCTTGCTAATCTTGAATTGTACTCCCAATTTACTAGGTGTTTGCAATGGCTCTAAGACATCAGCAGCTCCCTTCAGCATGTCAAGGCCATCCAGAACAGCCAGTGATATCAACACTTTCTTAGCCTCTTCTGTGGTGTACCCTGATTCCACCAGAAGTGTAAATTTCTCCATTTTGTCCTTTTGGTTCTCAAACCCTAGCAGTGAAGTTGGTGTGATATGTTCCACATCATTCTCCTCTCTACGGATCTGTCTCTCAGACGAACCCACCATCTTTTTCTTCCCTTCTTTAACCATTGACAGGGAAGGGTCTTCATCCATGATGAATTTTACCCTTGCAAAGATTGCTGCCAAAAAGGCACTCAGCCTTGATTTTACTTGTGAATTCCTCTTATCCTTGTTTTCTATCTCTTGCATAGTTATTTCATGTAAAATTGATGCCCAACTCACTTTTCCCCTCTTTTCTTCATACACCAATGGTGCAAAGTTTTCTTTGAACATATAGTCCACTTTAACCAGCTCTGACATATTCTCTCCAGATACAATTTAAGCTGTTGTCTCTGATTACTCTCTAAATTCTTCAGCATATAGTACTGTATGGCTCCCTGTGGGGACCCAAATTCTTTCTTCATAATCGGCTCAGAACAGTTAACTACTACTGCATCTTCATCATAATGCAGGCAAAATATGTCTGCTTCAGTTGTGGCATTAATTTGACATTGGATAATACATGCCCATCCATTTTTCGAATCAACTCCATCTGTGTTTTTGCAAAGAAATTATTCTTCCACTCCTCCCAGGGTAAGCATGCAAAGTCCCACAATGCTATCTCTTTCAACCAACATGTGAAGGAGTGTGTGTAGGTGCATAATTGGGAAAGATTCTTCTAGAATGCATACATGGAAGAGAAGAATTCCGCCATGTGTAAGTGGAATCTCCACCTACATGCCACTTAGACCTGGCTATTATCTCATCACACCTTCAAAGTCAAAAAGTCTTCAATTTAATAATAAATAGAAGACTTAGCCTAAGAGGACAATTGATGGTGACATCTACCCTTATGTCACTGAAGGGTTGAAGTTTTTTATGTTGTAATTTGTAACAATGGAGGAAGAGAGGGTGATTCTCCACCTATAAAAGGAGCCCTCCTCTCCCTTTCAAATCAATGAATGAAGCCTCCTCAATTGAGAATTTTGTGTCATTGCCATTCTCTTATCTTCAAACCCTTATTCAAACACTCTCTTTACATGTGAGTGTCTCATTTAGCATTAGCTCCTCATGCTTAGCCCAATTTTGGACCTCTTTGATGATTCATGAGATAAGTGGGATAGGGAGATATTATCTTGGTGGGCCTATGACTTCTCAAGGTAGCCCTTGCCTTATTGCCACCCTCCTTTGGAGGTACCAATGGTTTTAGTGGTAATGAGCATGTGGAAAGACTTTGGGGACCATAGATAAATCTTTACGATTGTCAGCTGAGCAATGTTAACCCTTACCCTCTAGCTTGAATCATGAAGAAGAATGTGGAAAGACTTTGGGGACCATAGGTAAATCTTTATGGTTGTCAGCTGAGCAATGTTAACCCTTACCCTCTAGCTTGAATCATGAAGGAGATGAAAGGCAAGAGGCTATGTGAAAATTGAGGTTTCATGCAAAGAGAGGGAAGTGCAGTTTTTGTGGTCTAATACCCAAATTTCAACCGGTAATTACTCATCACTCGGGCATTGGTTTCTAAAATTGATCATATTATGGCTAAGAAGCTCTTTATATGCTCTTTCCACTCATATAACTAATTTCTTAATCCTTTACTTCATTGTTGATGATCAAAATTTCTCCCAAAGTTGCTAACTTTTAGGCGAATTTTGGCAGTTTTATAGTCTTGTAGTAAAATGCTCATAACTTTTTGCTCGGTTGCCCATTTTCAAAAGTTTTTATATAGGCGCAAAGCTCTCTTCAAGCTCTACATACCTATGTTATCTTGTTTTGTACAGTCTATATGGCTTTAAAACTGTAATTCTCTATGTATCTCTATTTTTATAAACTTTTGGCCATTATTTCTTCTTAATAATGATTAATTCCTCTTAATCTCTTATCCAAAAGCGAATTCCATGTATCTTATCCTCTTGTAAGTGATTGCTATATTCTTTTACTTTAAGATGTTCCATCCAAATCACCCAATTCGAACGGATGAACCTTACCAACATTCCCCGTATGTTTTCGTTCACATAATCGTGAGTCGGAAGATTTTCTTCCAGCAAAGAATAGCCCTCTTGTTTGGAGCTGCAAGACTGCCAAAAATTCTTGCTTCTCCTGAGCCTTTCATCTTTCCTTCCATGAATTATGATCTCACCTTTGATGTGTTTATCTTTATCTTAATCTACAGAGAGAAAAGGGAGGTGAGGAGGGTGTGAGGTTTCATACAAGTGTGTTTTGATTCTAAGAAGTGACCGAAGTCAAAACCCCAACTTTGTGACATACTACCACTGCTATTCTTCCTAGAATGTAAAGGAAAATGGAACCACTTTCATTCTTCCTTGAATGTAAGCAAGAATGGCAGTGGTGCCATTCTCCTCTTCAAGGTCATGGGATGGGAGGCCTTGAGAATGGCATCACTTAAATTCCTTGAATGTAAAGGAGAATGGAAGTGGTGTCATTCTACCCATGAAGTGATGGGAGGCCTTGAGAATGGCATCACTGTCATTCCTTGAGTGTAAGGGAGAATGGTAGCGGTGGTGTCATTCTCTCTAGGAAGTGATGGGAGGCCTTGAGAATTACACCACTACCATTCTTCCTAGAATGTAAGGGGGAATGGTAGTGGTGCCATTCTCCCCATGAAGTGATGGGAGGCCTTGAGAATGGTACCACTGCCATTCTTCCTAGAATGTGAGGGATAACCACACCTTTGCCATTCTTCCTCAAATGTAAGGGAGAATGGGAGTGGTGTCATTCTCTACTTCAAGGTGATGGGATGGGTAGCCTTGGGAATGGCACCACTACCATTGCTTGAATGTAAAGGAGAATGGAAGGGGTGCCATTCTTCCCATGAAGTGATGGGAGGACTTAAGAATGACACCACTACCATTATTCCTAGAATGTAAGGGAGAATGACACCACTGCCATTGTTTCCTGAATGTAAGGGAGAATGGGAATCTCCCAGTTTCCTCTTTAAGGTGATGGGAGGTCTTGAGAATGGCAGCCACTGCCATTTCTCCCTGAAAGTAAGGGGAATTGCAATGGTGAATCTCAACCCCTCAACATGATGGGATGGGAGGCCTTGACAATGGCAATGGTGCCATTCTCCCCTTTCAAGTGTTGGCCTTGAAGTAAGGGAGAATGCTAGTGGTGCCATTCTCCCCTTCAAGATGATGGGAGACCTTAAGAATGGCATCACTGCCATTCTTCCCTTAATGTAGGGCTAAATGGCAGTGGTGCCATTCTCCCCTTAAAGGTGAGTTATGTGAGGCTTTGAAAATGGCACCACTACCATTCCTTGACTGTAAAGGAGAATGGTAGTGGTAGTTGATAAATGAATAATTAAATACTCTAAGAGAAAAATTTCTATCATTTTATATTCACACGGTTTGCAAAAAGAAAATTCAAAAAATCTATCGAGATCGAAGTATTGCGATAAATGATTAATTTATTCCTCATTGAAATTCATAACTATCTTCATTCGAGTATGCCCCAAAAGAATTTCTCTATCTCTTGGGAAGTACAAGAAGTTATCCCCCAGATACTATGGGCCATATCTGATTACAAAGAAAGTAGGTGACTTAGCCTATGAACTTCTTCTGCCTCCTCATCTCAAAGTACATAATGTATTTCATGTCAGCCTACTTAAGAAGTATGTACCGAGCCCAAATCATGTGCTTAATGATGAACTCTTAACTTCTTCACCCAAAGGACAGATGGAATTCCAGCCTGAAGAAATTCTTGATAGTCGAGAGAAGGTTCTCAGGAACAGAATTCTAAGAGAATTATTAGTCAAATGGAAGTTCTATCCTTTTGAAGACGCCACCTGGGAGAAAGAAGCCGAATTGATGCGGGATTACCCCCAGTTTGCAAGATGAGGACATCTCACGTTTTTCAAGGTCAAAAATTGACCAAACTGATGTGAAAAATTCTAGAATCAATTTGCTTGGTTTAGAGGCTCACTTTTTCCTATAAATATAAGCCTCCCCCTTTGTAAAAGATTAATGGAGTTTATGTACTGTTACTCTACTCCTGCCGCCCTAAGCCATCTACAATGAATTTTTAAATAATTCAATTGTTTTTGGCCTAATCCTCTCCAAAGTGAATTGGTGGCCACTCTTGCTTCAAACAAGAGTAGAACCCTCAATCCCTCAAGCCAAAGGAGAGTTTACAAGCTCCATGTAAGCCAAATTTCTTACTTGTTTAATAAAAAATCTATGGTTTTCTTAAATTTTATGTTTTGCAATGTTTGAATTAAATTCAAATGCTATGCCTTTGATAAAAAGGCCACCCTCTTTCTCTTCTTTACATTCAAACCTTTCTCAATCCTAGAAAGATTAACTAAGAGATTAATTAAACTCTTCTTATTGTTTACTCTCTTGAATTTAGAAAATTGTGTAGATTAGAGTTCTGTGAATCTAATTTGGGTTAATTTAAGTTAAATAACGAATGATAAAAATGAGAAATGGTCAGCCATACAAAGTAGGTTATGGCAAAAGAGTAATTACCACCATTTTTACATCTAAAAGAAATATTCTAATTACCTCATGTACATATTCACCTATGAATATGCATGGATATCACTGATATTAATTTTTAAAATTTATTTCTATGCATAAAAAGATGCAAAATGTATTTTTTAAATAAAAGTATTATTCTTATTAAATTTTATTTCTATACATAGAAAGATGCATAATGAAAATTTTTTTATTTTAAATTTTTTTTTCATTAAATTTGATTTTTATGCATAGAAAGATGCATAAAGGAATTTTTTCTGAATTACAAAAGTGTTATTCTTATTAAAATTAATTTTTATGCATAGAAAGTTGCATAAAGAAAATTTTTTATTACAAAAGTGTTCTTTTATTAAAATTGATTTTTATGCATAGAAAGATGCATAAAGGAATTTTTTTATTACAAAAGTGTTATTCTTATTAAAATTGATTTTTATGCATAGAAAGATGCAAAAAGGATTTTTTTATTATAAAAGTGTTATTCCTATTAAATTTGTTTTTTATGCATAAAAAGATGCATAAAGGAATTTTTTTTATTATAAAAGTGTTATTCCTATTAAATTTGATTTTTATGCATAAAAATGCATAAAGAAATTTTTATTATTATAAAAGTGTTATTCTTATTAAATTGATTTTTATGCATAGAAAAATGCATAAAGGAATTTTTTTAATTACAAAAGTGTTATTCTTTTTTAAATTGATTTTTATGCATAGAAAGATGCTTAAAAGATTTTTTTTAATTATAAAAGTGTTATTCTTATGAAATTTGATTTTTATGCATAGAAAGATGCATAAAAGAATTTGTTTTATTATAAAAGTGTTATTCTTATTAAATTTGATTTTTATGCATAGAAAGATGCATAAAGGAAAAAAATTTATTACAAAAGTGTTATTCTTATTAAAATTGATTTTTATGCATAAACAAATGCATAAAGAGTTTTTATATCAAAATTAGAATTCTCTTAAATTCTATGAGTAATTGATAAATGAATAATTAAATACTCTAAGAGAGAAATTTTTATTGTTTTATATTCACACGATTTGTAAAAAGAAAATTCAGGAGATCTATCAAGATTCAAAAATTCAAATAAATGATTAATTTATTCCTCATTGAAGTTCGTAACTAATTTAGAAATCAGTCAAGTGAATATTTAAAGAAAAAATTCAGTAAATTAGTAACTAAATTATCAAACCATTTTGAGAAAGCGAAAAATCTTATCCGACTCGAACCTAGACTATGACCAAGACCAAACTCTTTCGTCAGTTTCGAGAAAAGAAGATGTGACTAGTTTAGAAAAATACACTCAAAACTCCCGCCGAATCTGAAACTAAGTTTAAGACCCTTCGAATTGATATGTGGATCAAGGTTGTAGAATTCAAGGAATTCTACTATGAAATTCAAAATGCCGATCAAGAAGTTTTGGGGATACTAATTCAAGAAATACTTCTTGTATTCAAAAGAAAATCAAACTGAAAACTTGCCTAGAAACCCTATTTTCTTAAAGGACTGTCTTACCCCAGAATGCTGGAGGGAGCACTTGGTATATGTCTTTCTAAGGGAAGTTCAGTTGCAACAACTAGCGGAGAGTGTTCAAAAAGGATAGCTTACGCGGCAAAGCCTGGTCTTGACCTGAAAGATCCCTGTCCCCTCCGCGCAACAAATTCTGGGGTGCTAGCAGCGGAAGTAGCACTTCGTACGCAGGGCAGGGTCCCTCACTCGGGGCCTCGCCCACGGATATCCGGACAAGAGACTAATCCCTCAAAAGCCGAACCCGAAAAAACTTTCCCCTACACCGGAAAGCACGGGTGATTCCTCCAAGATATTTATACTCTAATGTAGTCAGGGTAATTACTGACCAAACTGATCCGACCGAACCTGTGAGTCACTTGGTCACATCAAGGAAGAAACTTGTACTTGGATCATAGAAACCAACACTTTTTTCCCCATCAAGAGGCATAGCCATTGATTCGTTTTCCATAGAATAATTACTATCTAGGATTCACTTCATCTATCGTACTATAATAGAATTGAGTCTCACTTTACAGATCCATCAATCCAGCCTAACCCCATCTATACCCATGGGTTAGCCAACCACCCAACCACTGTAGTGATGGGATCCAATTACGCTTGCTAGACTTGGACTTGTAGTCAAATTTGTGGATGACAGATGTACTGTTCATGATTTGACTTCTGGTGATACGATTATTGTATCTGGCACCTTGTTTCGTGGGCTGTATAGGCTCAATTCTTATGACAAGTGTGTGGAAGATTCAGCAAATGCAGTTTCTGATGAAAAGGCAGTTTCAGATGCAAAACTATGGCATGCTCGTTTTGGTCATCTGAACTTTGCTAGTTTGCTGCGTTTGCAGAAATTTGATATGGTTGCTTCATTGCCCCCTCTTGAGGCACCATTAAAACATGTTTGTGAAGGCTGTATTTTGGGCAAAATGTAGCGTTCTACGTTTCCAAAGGATGGTTCTGTGCGGGCCACTCGCAAATTGCAACTTGTACATAGTGATGTATGTGGGCCTATGCAAACTCCGTCATTTGGTAAACACTTGTACTTCGTGACTTTCATTGATGATTACTCAAGGCATGCATGGGTATATCCACTGAAGGCAAAGTCCGAGAGAAGTGTTTTTGTGCTTCAAACAGTTTTTTCTTATGGTTGAAAATGTATCCAATTGTACTGTGGGCACCCTCCGTACTGATCGAGGGGGGGAGTACATGTCTAAAGAGTTTGATGCATTTCTGGCTAGTCGTGGGATAAAACACAATGTACAGTGCCGTATACCCCTCAGCAAAATGGTGTTGCTGAGAGAAAAAACAGGTCACTTATGGAGATGGCACGATGTATAGTCAAGAGCCAAGCTTTGCCACATGCGTTTTGGCTTGAGGCTGTCATGTGTGCTGCATATGTACTCAACAGGTGTCCCACTAAGGCCTTGCAGTCTATTACTCCATACGAAGCTTGGCATGGCAGGAAGCCTTCTATTGGTCACTTGCGTGTCTTTGGTTGCTTGGCCTATGCTTTAGTGCCTATGCAACAACGTAGAAAATTGGATGATAAGGTTGTCAAATGCATTTTTGTTGGCTACAGTGCTGAGAGCAAGGGTTACAGATTGTATCATCCGCAGTCTAAGCGTATCTTGATTAGTCGAGATGTTGTTTTTGTGGAAGATGCTGTGCAGCCTTTGTTATCATGTACCAAAGAGACAGGTGTGAGCTCACAGGATGTATTTGATACATTGTTGCCTCTGTTTATAGGTGGGAATTCAAATGTAAGTCCTAATGAGGCAAATATTCAGCCTATGCAAATTTCAAACGACATCATGGATCAGCCTATTTCTGATGCAGATTTACAAGATGTAATTTCTGAGGATAGGGCTGAAAATGAGCAGGCTAGAGGTATGCCTAAATGGCTGGTGCAAACCTTGCGTGATAGTAAGATTGATGCACCTATGACTAGTCGTACTCGTTCAGGTTTTTAGCATGCCTCTTATACATCAGATTGTTATGCTTTGGCTGTGTCTAGTATGTGTGAAGAGGAAGAACCTCTTTCATTTGATGAGGCACAAAATTCAGAAAATTGGTTGGCTGCAATGCAAAGTGAGGCTATTGGAAATGTGTGTTGGGAGAAAGCTATGGATGAGGAGATGGATGCACTATATGGAAATGAGACTTGGGATTTAGTGCAATTGCCTGAAGGCAAGAAAGCCATTGGATGCAAGTGGGTGTACAAAGTTAAACATAACAATGATGGAAGCATAAACAGGTACAAGGCTAGATTGGTAGCCAAAGGATATGCGCAGACATATGGGATTGATTATGAGGAAACTTTCAGCCCAGTTGCCAAGATGGCAACGGTGAGAGTTGTGATAGCAGTGGCTCTGTCAAAGCAATGGTCTTTACATCAGATGGATGTAAAGAATGCATTCTTGCATGGGGATTTGCAAGAAGAGGTGTATATGTTGCAGCCACCTGGTTATGAGGATGTGGGTCACCCCGAGCATGTTTGCAGGTTGAAGAAAGCCTTGTATGGCTTAAAGCAAGCACCAAGAGCATGGTCTGACAAGATTTCTGAATATCTTGTCACTATTGGCTTTCATGTAGCCAATGCAGATTTCTCGCTGTATGTGAGACATGGTGATAGAGGAGTTGTGCTTGTTGTCATCTATGTAGATGACTTGATCATTACGGGGGACCATGATGAAGAGATCTTTGATGTAAAGATCTTGCTTAGACAGAAGTTCGAGATGAAGGATCTGGGGGAGCTCAGATATTTCTTGGGCATCGAGGTGATTAAGTCACCACATGGTATTGGATTACTGCAGAGACAGTATGGCTTGGACATGTTGTCTAAGTATGGTATGACAGGCTGTAAGCCTATTTCTGTGACATTGGATCAGAATGGCAAGTTGAGTGCAGATTCAGGAGAGATCTTGGAGGATCCTACTATGTACAGGCGCATAGTAGGAAGTTTGATCTACATGACGATCACCAGACCAGATTTGAGCTATGCTGTTGGGTTGGTGAGTCAGTTTATGCAGGTTCCACGGAAACTGCATTTGGATGCAGTGAGACGCATACTGAGGTATGTGAAGTCTACTTTGCATTGTGGACTATTCTATGAGACTGGGACAGAGATATGTGTACATGGGTACACAGATGCTGATTGGGCTGGTAGTATCTCAGACAGAAGATCTACCAGTGGATTCATGTTTTCTTTGGGGAGTGCTGCTGTGACTTGGAGCAGCAAGAAGCAGCCTACGGTTGCTCTATCCAGTACAGAGGCCGAGTACAGAGGAGCTCCTATGGCAGCATGTGAGGTAGCTTGGTTGAGAAAGCTACTTGCAGATTTGGGTCTATCAGTGGATAGACAAGTTGTCATTTTCTGTGACAACATTAGCAGTATACAGTTGGCCAGGAACCCAGTCTTTCATGCTCGTACGAAGCACATAGAGGTCCACTACCACTTCGTCAGAGAGAAGGTCTTGGGGCAGGAGACCTTGACCTTGTTTATGTCAGCACAGAGGATCAGGTAGCTGACATCTTCACCAAAGCATTGGGTACAGAGAAGCTCCGCAGATTCAGGGCTTCACTTGGTGTACATGAGATGGAGTTGAGCTCGAGGGGGAGTGTTGAGATATCGAGCTATAGTGAGGCGGTGAACACTGATGACCCGCCTGGGGGATAGGCCCCACACTTACACCACTGGCATGGTTGGTGAGATCTTGGGTGATATGCGGCCAGTGGGATGACAGGCTATGTGACAGCCATTCTAGAGACTGGCATAGTTATAGTGCCAGCTCACTTAGTCGGGTTCACACTATAGAGAACCCGTGTATGTATTTGGTTGAGTACCTTTCATATTGTGTGTACTCTTATTCTTGTATATGGTGTGTTGAGTGTTGAGTAGAGAAGAAGAAGATTTTCAGCCTCTCACCTTGTGTGTTCTCTATTAGGGTTTTGTGAGTGTGTGTGTGTGCTTGCAAGAGCTCAATCTCTCTTCCCCCCTGCATCTTTTCAATTCTCTGCACATTCACATGTCCAATTCTTTTATGCCAAATGTCTGTGTCTGCAACAATTCCTGAACCATTTGCAAACATCGTAGCACTCACTTCAGGCATGTTTACATTCAATGTGAACATTCTGCCCACTCTGTTGCCTTTTGTAAACCAGCCCACACTCGTCTTCAAAGCCTTCAACATAACAACCATCAGGATTAAACCAAACCTGCAAACCCTGCTCAATCATCTGGCCAAGTGAAACCAGATTCTTTGTTATGTTCGGAACATAAAGTACATCTGCAAGGTACTTCACTTTGCCATCCTACATATACAATGGCACATATCCAACATGGGCAATTGGATGAGCAGTGCCATCCCCTGTTTCCACAAAACCTAGTCTTTCAAGGTTTTTCATCTTCTTGAAGCACTCCCCATGACTTGTCATGTGGTTCGAAGCACCTGAATCAACATAACATACATCATCTTTATGTGCTGTTTCAACATTTTCTGACATGGCATTAATGACATGCTGTATAACAAACAACCTTTCACTATCCTCATTGTTTTTGCTCGAGGATGCATAGTTGTTTTGCTGCAATTTTCCATTTTGTATGTCAACATGCTTCTTATAACAGTCTGCCTGCACATATCGAGGGTACCACAATAAAAGCATCCACGTGTATCATTATACTACCTTTGCCGATTTCCACAACCTCTTTGACTCCCCCTACCTCTGAATTGGCCTCTTCCACCTGCGTGTTGCTGCTGCTGTTGTGAATTCTGGGACTGCTGTTGTTGCTGCTTCTGGCCATAATTCTGATTACCTGTTCGGCCATCTCCTTGGCCGCGTCCACGGCCTCCTCTACCTTGTCCTCTTCCTGAACTTGTGTAGAAGGCTTGTTGCTCTAAATTGTTTTTGTTTTGTGAAGATTTTTGGTCTTCACCCAAGCTCTTCTCTTCTATAATCAACGTAGACACCAAATCTGTGAAATTGGGAATGTTTTCCCGAGTCTGAATAGATGTCTTGAACGCCCTGTATTGTGGCCCGAGACCACGTAGACAAACTTCCACCTTATCATCATCATCTACTGAAACACCAATAGATGCAAGGGATTCCACAATACCCTTGATCTTCAATGCATAGTCACTCACAGACATACTCTTTTTCTCCAGTATCTTTCGTGCCTTGGTATTTGTTTCATTGAGTTTTACCAAGGTGTCCCACGCCTCCTTAGGGGACTTGGCATCCTGTATGTGCCCAATCATGGTGTCGTGTATACTGATAGAGAGCCAATACATAACTTTTCTAGCTCCTTGGTTCCAATCCTTGAACTCTTTCACATCGGCAGCAGTCGGATTCATCTCCGATATCTCCAGTGCCTCTTCATGCTCACCTTCTATGTAGTCCCAGTAACCCTTTCCCATCAAGAAATTTGTCAACCTGAACCTCCAAGCATGGAAGTTGTTCTTATCAAGCTTCTTTAGCAATCTGGTTTATGCCATCATTTGACATCTTGCCAGACAAATTTACCAAAAACAACACTCTGGTTTGTCCTGCACAAGTTACTATATTTTTTGCAGCGGTCATGTACTATACTCAAATGTCACAACCAGTGACCTCAATGTGCATACATACACCCAATGGCAATTGTTGACCTCCTTGTAGCACACACAATGTCTGCATAACCAATCTGTCTTCCTATAGTTCTTAAAATAGAGTTCTGCATAGAAACGATGACTTACCCGTCGCTATGCTCAAAATCACTTGCTTTCTGAAAAGCAGAGGTCCTGTGAGGTCCCTATCCCCACCGCGCAACGAATTCAAGGGGTGCTAGCAGCGGAAGTAGCACTTCTTGTGTGTGGCAAGGTCCCACACTCAGGGCCTCGCCCACGGATATCCGGATAAGAGACTAATCCATCGGTTCTTCCAAAACCGAACCCGAAAAAACTTCCCTTGCCCGGAAAGCACGGGCGATTCGTCCAAGATAACTTTTCTCTAACGTAGTCAAAATCCTTAACTAACTGAACTAATCTGACCGAACCCGTAAGTCCCATAGTCAGACCAGGGAAAAGATTGTACTTGGATCATAGAGACCAACGCTTTTTTCCTCATTGAGAGGAACAATCGCGTTGATTCTTTTCCATAGAACAATTTTTGTTCGGGATTTACTTCATCTATCGAACCAGAATAGAATTGGGTCTCAATTAAGGGATCCATTAGTCCAGCCTAACCCCATCCATTCCCATGGGTTAGCCAACCACCCAACCACTATAGTGATGGGATCCAATTAAGAATTTGGTTAGGTTGTCCTGAGTACCAGGGAAAAGAGTTCCTAGGCCCCCTAACTAGATATTCATGCAAACTTAAAACTAAATTTCACACCACTTACACACCCAATATGAAATTGTCTTATTCACAGATTCAACAATCTTTAAAACAATCATTTAATGAAACCATAGTGTCACTGATCATAGTCCTCTAATTATCCAGTTGAATCCTTATTTCCAAACATTCCTTCATCGGTATACCTATAGCATCATTGGCAACCAGAACGCTCACCCCCTGTCCACCCACCAGCAGGGGCCTTTTCGATAGTTCCTAGCTCATAGTAACCGGCAAGTATTCATTTTAACAAAAATGGAGTCTCCATTGAAGATCAGCAAGATCAATCAACAGATCCATATAAAAGAGCCATGGACTCATCCGTTGACTAGCAAGGTCAATCAACCAGATCCATGCCCGAATTTAGAAAACAACTCTTACTCCTTGTTCCAAATATCTTCCCCGATGTACATGTGGGTATCTTCGGTAACCCAGAGCCCGAGCACTGTATGGTCAGCACCCTCTAGGATCCTTTGCAGGTCACCTAGCGCTTCACTCATAGGCCGCTTCCTTGTTCCCTAATCCACTGACCGGAAGCTCACCATTTAAATCAATCCGAGGCTGGTCAAGACCTCGGCCGACCTTGCTATGCGAGACGTCCTCCGTTGACTCTCCGTCAGTAGTTGCAACTTTAACAAATAGGTCTCCACGACCTCATTAACAAGACGATCAAAATGCTTCCCTAGCATTCTTGACATAAAACAGTCATTTAAAAACAGAGTTCACATACAAATACATTTCCAACAACAATATTTCCATCTTTTTTCATCACTCCACATCGTTTCACATTAGCCCCCATCTTTTCTCATCTTCCCACAATTTTTTTTCCTTCATTGATTCCTATCACATCACATCATTCCCACATCAAATCACATCCAATTGCATCATCCACACATCAATCCACATCATCCAATCACATCATCCACACATCAATCCACATCAAATCACATCCAATCGCATCATCCACACATCAATCCACATCATCCATACATCCATCCACATCAATCCACATCATCCATACATCCATCCTCATCAATCCACATTATCCACACATCCATCCACATCTTCCATACATCCATCCACATCAATCCACACGTCAATCCACATCATCCATACATCTATCCACATCAATCCACATCATCCATACATCAATTCACATCATCCACATCAATCCACATTACCCACACATCAATCCACATTCATTTCATAAGTATTCCCATTCTCATCTAATCACATCTTTTTCTATCTCATCACATATTTCCTCATTTATCCTCATCAGATCTCATCCACTTGCATCTACCCATACATCTCATCACTTCACATACATTAACATCTATCCAGTTTACATTGCATCTTATCACATCCATTTCACATCACATCTCATTCATTCACATCCCGATTCAAATGCTAACATATTCATTCATGTCCCTTATCGTTCATTCACATCCCTATTCACATCACATCACATCCATTCACATCCCTTATCATTTATTCACATCCCGATTCACATGCTATCACATTCATTCACATCCTATATCATTCATTCTCACATCCCGATTCACATGCTAACACATTCATTTACATCCTATACCATTCATTCACATCCCGATTCACATGACATCACATCTCATCTATTCATTCACATCCCGATTCACATGACATCACATCTCATCTATTCATTCACATTTATCTGATTCACATCACATCTCATCACATCTATTTACCTCTCATTCTCATCACTTCTATTCTCATCACATCCATCCATCCATTCTTTCCCATCTATCTGATTCGCATCCCATCTTATCATATCTATTTACCTTTCATTCTCATCACATCTATTCTCATCACATCCATCCATCCATTCATTCCCATCTATCTGATTCGCATTACATCTCATCACATCTTTTCACCTCACATTCTCATCACTCCTATTCTCATCGCACCCACTCATCCATTCATTCCCATCTATCTGATTCACATCACATATCATCACATCTTTTCACCTCACATTCTCATCACTCCTATTCTCATCGCACCCACCCATCCATTCATTCCCATCTATCTGATTCACATCACATATCATCACATCTATTTACCTCTCATTCTCATCACATCCATCCATCGATTCATTCCCATCTATCTGGTTCGCATCACATATCATCACATCTATTTACCTCTCATTCTCATCACATCTATTCTCATCACATCCATCCATTCATTCCCATCTATCTGATTTGCATCACATATCATCAAACCTATTTACCTCTCATTCTCATCACATATATTCTCATCACATCCATCCATCGATTCATTCCCATCTATATGATTCGTATCACATATCATCACATCTATTTACCTCTCATTCTCATATCATCACATCTATTCTCATCACATCCATCCATCCATTCATTCCCATATATCTGATTCGCATCACATATCATCACATCTATTTACCTCTCATTCTCATCACATCTATTCTCATCACATCCATCCATCGATTCATTCCCATCTATCTGATTCGCATCACATATCATCACATCTATTTACCTCTCATTCTCATCTATCTGATTCGCATTACATATCAACACATCTATTTATAGAATGTAAGAGAATTCTTACTTTTGATATAAAGATTCTTTACGCATCTATTTATGCATAAGAGCAACTTCAGCGGAAAATAACACTTTTATAAAAATCCGTTTATACATCTATTTATGCATAAATTCAATTTTAAGAAGAATAAAACTTTCGAAATAAAAATAAATCTTTTATGCATCTTTTTATGCATAAATTCAATTTTAATGAGAATAACTCTTTTGAAATAAAAATAAATTTCTTTATGCATCTTTCTATGCATAAAGTTAAAATTAATGAGAATAACTCTTTTGAAAAAAAAAATTTATGCATCTTTCCATTATGCATAAAATCAAAATTGATGAGAATAACTTTTGAAATAAAAATAAATTTCTTTATGCATCTTTCTATGCATAAAATCAAAATTGATGAGAATAACTCTTTTGAAATAAAAATAAATTTCTTTATGTATCTTTCTATGCATAAAATCAAAATTTGATGAAAGTAACGCTTTTATGATAAAAAAATTCTTTTATGCATAAATTTAATTTTAATGAAAGTAACACTTTTATAATAAAAAAATCTTTTATGCATCTATTTATGCATAAAAATTAATTTTGATGAAAGTAACACTTTTATAATCAAAATATTTCCAATATGCATCTTTCTATGTATAGAAAATAATTCTAATGAAAATAAGACTTTTATAATAAAAATATTTCTAATATGTATTTTTCTATGCATAGAATAAAAATAACACTTTTAGAATACACAAGCAGTGGGGATCACTCTTTTTGAATAATAAAAAGATAAAACTTATTTCACCAAATTCAAGAAAATTTTGCCATAACCTCCTTTGTATGGCTGACCATTTTTTAAATTTTTTCACTCTAAAATTTACTAGAAATTATCCAAGATGATTTAAATCATTCTAATCTAATCAATTTTCACTTTATTAAGAGTAAACAATATGAAAAGTTTAATTCCGTCTATTTGATTACACATCTAGGATAAACAAAGGTTGAATTCAATAATAAAGAGAAGGGGGAAAGCCTTTCCAGCAAGGCATAACATCAATTTTCATTTTAAAGAAAGCAAAAATCAAAAAACCATAAAATAGAATAAGAAAAAGTAGAATTTCTAACTTACTAGGAGTTTTGTGAGCTTCCTTTGCCTTGATGGTTTGAGGGATCTACTCTTGTTTGCAACAAGAGTGGCCACCAATTCTTTTGAAGAGGAAATGGTCAAAAACAAATGAATTATCAATGAATTCACTATTTTGGCTTTGGGAGGAGTAGAGTAACAGTGCATAAAACACTATTAACTATTTACAAAGGGGGATGCTTCATTTATAGGAAAAAGTGAGTCTCTAACCAAGAAAATTGATTCTAGATTTTTCCAGATTAGTTTGGTCACTTTTTGACCATTTTTAGGTTAGTTTAGCTTACTTTTTGGATCTAGTTGAAGCAGGAGAGAGGAGAGATGAAAATATCTCATTATTTGTGAGTTTAAAACTCAACCACACGTGAAATAGGTGCCTCCTTCATGAGGGAAATTCCCCACATTGAGGTGTCAAAAATGCATCATTTCTTCTAAATATCTTTTCTTTTTTAACTAATAACTTTGTCCTTAGTCAACTCTTCATCTTATGTGAGCATTTACTTATTTTTGGGGGATTTTCTTTTATTCTTCCATTTATCTCCTCCCTAAATTGGTCCATAGGAACCTTAATTCAAAAATTTCAAAAAATCTGGAACCTTAGGCTAAGGTCCTTTTTACCTGATTTTAATTTATTCTAATTGCACATTGGAAATTTCTTTATTTCAGAGAGGGGAGTAATTTATAAGATCAGAAGGGAAGGTTCTTACACCTACACACCTGAAAAGCCAGAGGGAGGAATCTTACAGGTCCTAAGGCATCCGAAACGTGTTTTTGGCCCAAAAAATGTTGTCCAATAGTCCGATAGGACACTATAGTTGCCCTATAGCTTTACTCCCACGAAGAAAGCTCCTCAATCAGAGATCGTTTGCCGGTGCCTCCCGTAGAGCTCCCAACAAGGGTGTAGTCGCCAACACAAATAGGGAAGAGTAGTTGAAGCTCTTACCCTAGTACCACTTCCTGTGTTTCTCTTGCTTGCAGCTCAACCCTTAGCATGAACCAGGCTCTGATACCATGAAAAGATGCAGGGGAGAAGAGAGCTTGAGCTCTTGCAAGCACACACACACTAACAAAACCCTAAAAGAGAACACACAAGGTGAGAGGCTAAAAATCTTCTTTTTCTTCACACAACACTCAACACACCATATACAAAGATAAGAGTACACACTATGAAAAGGTACTCAACCAAATTTACTAGGGTTCTCTATAGTGTGAACCCAACTAAATAAGCTGGCGCTATAACTATTCCAGTCTCTAGAATGGCTGTCACATAGCCTGTCATCCCACTGGCCGCATATCACCCATGATCTCACCAACCATGCCAGTGGTGTAAGTGTGGGGCCTATCCCCCATGCGGGTCATCAGTGTCCACCACCTCACTAGACGAACTCGATATCTTAACACACAGACAAGAGACTAATCCCTTGGTTCTTCAAAAGCCAAACCTGGAAAAACTTTCCCTACCGGAAAGCACGGGCGATTCCTCGAGGATGTTTGTACTCTAACGTAGTCAGGGTCATTATTACTGACCAAACTGATCCGACCGAACCTGTGAGTCACTTGGTCAGATCAAGGAAGAAACTTGCACTTCGATCATAGAAACCAACACTTTTTTTCCCATTGAGAGGCACAACCGTTGATTCTTTTTCTATAGAACAATTACTATCCGGGATTTACTTCATCTATCGTACTATAACAGAATTGAGTCTCATTTTATGGATCCATCCCAACCATTATAGCGATGAGATCCAATTAGGAATTTGGTTAGGTTTTGTCTCGGGTACCAGGGAAAAGAGTTCCCAGCCCCCCTAGCCAGATATTTATGCAAATTTAACGCCAGTCACACCACTTACACACCCAATATGAAATTGCCTTTTTCACAGATTTAACTATCTTTAAAACAATCATTTAATGAAACCATAGTGTCAGTGATCATAATCCTTAAAATCTCTGGTTGAATCCTTATTTCCAAGAATTCCTTCGTCGGTGTATCTATGGCATCATTGGCAACCAGAACGCTCACCACATGTCCACTAAGGGGCCTTTTCTATAGTTTCTAGCTCATAGTAACTGGCAATATATTCACATATCAAAAATGGAATCTTCGTTGAAAATCAGCAAGATCAACCAACGGATCCATATGAAAGAGCCATGGACTCATCCGTTGAGGACCAACAAGGTCAATCAATCAGATCCATGCCGGAATTCAGAAAACAACTCTTACTCCTTGTTCCAATATCTTCCCTAACGCACGTGTGGGTATCTTCGACGACCCAGAGCCCGAGCACCGTATGGTCAGCACCCTCTAGGATCATTTGCAGGTCACCTAGCGCTTCACTCATAGGCCGCTTCCTTGGTCCCTCATCCTCCACGGTACGGGAAGCTCACCATTTAAATAAAATTGAGGCTGGTCAAGACCTCGGTCGACCTTGCTACGCGAGACGTCCTCCATTGACTCTCTGCCAGCTATTGCAACTTTATCAGATTAGGTCTCCACGACCTCATTCACAAGACGGTCAAAATACTTCTCCAGCATTCTTGACATTTAGAAACAGTTCAAAAATACAGTTTTTATAATGAACTCTCATCTTTCACATTGTTCCACATCTGTCCACAATACTTAATCCATATCCAATTCATATATATTCCTATTCTCATCCAATCACATCATTTTTCATCTCATCACATCTTTCCTCATATATCCTCATCACATCTCATCCACTCGCATCTACCCATATTCACATCCCATCACACCTCATTCATTTACATCACATGTCATTCATTCACATCTATCTCAATTTACATCACATTCATTTCACATCTCATCTCATTCATTCTTATCCTGATTCACATCACATCACATCTCATCCATTCACATCCCATATCATTCATTTACATCCAAATCACATGACATCACATCTCATTCATTCACATCCTGATTCACATCACATTACATCTCATCCATTCACTCACATTGACATCACATCCTTTCACATACACATCCACATCCATTCTTCCACATACACATCCACATCCATTCTTCCACATCCATTCTTCCACATCCATTCTTCCACATACACATACACATCCACATCCATTCTTCCATATACGCATCCACATCCATTCTTTCACATACACATCCGCATCCATTCTTTCACATACACATCTCCCAATCCATTCTTCCACATACACATCCTCATCCATCACATCGACATCACATCCTTTCACATACACATCCACATCCATTCTTTCACATACACATCCACATCCATTCTTTCACATACTATTCCCATTGAGTAGCTTTTTCTAGTTTGATTATGATAAAGGGACTTTTTCTAAATTTCTACCAATTGCTTAGCCTAATTAAAGGTTCCTTTTCTTGAACGATTATTTCTATATTCCTTCTCAATTCCTCAATTGAATTATATTTAATATTCCTCTTTTGAATAAAAGAATTCATGGGATTTACAGAAATCAATTCTACCCATATTTCCACTTTTGATAAATAATCATAAATTGAATTATACTAAAAATTTAGCTTCTTTCCATTTAATTTCTTGGATCGCAAATACCATGAGAATTTCTCTTTTTTGCATTTAATTATTTGCATTCCAACATCATGGAAATTTCTCTTTTATCATCAATATTTCTCATAATAAAATACCCATTAATTCCATATGCTAGGATTTTCTCTTTTTCCATCTAAATGATGGAATTCCAAATGTCATAGGAATTCCTCTTTTACCATTTAAAAATTTATCTAAAATTTATCTTTGAATTTAAATAAAATACCCATTAATTTCAATATGCTAGAAATTTTTCTTTTCCCATCTAAATGATGGAATTCCAAATATCATAGGATTTCTTCTTTTACCATTTAAATATTTCTCATAGATAAAATAAATTTATCTAAAATTTATCTTTGAATTTAAATAAAATACCCATTAATTTCAATATGCTAGGAATTTCTCTTTTCCCTTCTAAATATTTGAATTCCAATATGGTGGAAATTTCTCTTTCATCATTTAAATTTATCTATGCAAAAAGATAGATTTAACTAAAATCCTTGTTTAATTTTTAAATAAAATAAATATTTTTTTAGTATCTCAATTTTTCTCTTACTTCATTGGAACACATGGATTTCCATTGTCATGGGGATTACTCTTTTAACATTAAAAAAAAATTACTAGAAATTTCTCTTTTTTCTAATTAACTATTTATGCATAAACATAAAAATTAAATTTTCCATGATTATAATGAGAATCATTCAATTAATCTAGGATGATTAATCCTAGAATATGGTAGGAAGTCCTCTTTTCATATTATGAATAAAAATGATTTATGTGTTAATTTTTTAAAAAATTTTACCATAGCTTCGCTGCTATTACTGATAATTCTCAATAATTTTAAAAACATAAATTTTAGTAATATCATATGATAGAATAACCTTTAATTGGATCAATATCCAATTATGGACTTGATTCCTCATTTTTCCATGAATTAAATAGCATAAAAGCATTAAAAAGCTACTTATTTGGCCTCGATTTGATAAGCATAGAAATTACTTTTAGATTAGAGAATTTGCTTCATTGAGAAGCTTCATTTGAATATAGAATAGGTCATAGGAATGACCATTCTTTAGGGGAGAGAGATACATGCTTTTTAAAAAATATTTATTTTAAGCATAAATGAAAATTTATGTGTTTTATCACTTCAATTCATTAAAGAACTTCAATTGTATTAAAAAGCCATTCAATTGAATGCTTCTCAAGCTTGAGAGGGGTTGAGAAGAGAGAAAATTTGGAGATTTAAAAAAAAGACCATAACATTCCTATCATTAAAATTTAATCTAAAATTTAATTAATTAAAATTATATATATGTGTGTAAATCTATTTAAGTGTGTGTGTGACCACACTTTACCTCCTAGATTGCTTGATTCTTTAATAAATGTAGAGGCCCCCAACCAATCAATTAGTTTGGTATGTTGATAAAGACTCCAAGGAAGATTGAAGAGGGAGAGAATCTCCAATCTCCAATTTGTAGAGGATTTTTAGAGGATAATAGAAAATATTATTATTTCAATATAATATTGGCATGGTATAGTTCTCATATTTTTTTACAAAGGGCTAAGGATCTATTTATAGGTGAGGTAGGCCTCCAACAAAGTCCAACTAGTTTCTAGAATTTTCCAAGTTCAGTTTGGTTGAATTTGGACAAGATTTAGACCTAGTTTGGCTCCCTTTTGATTTGGTTTGATCCAGGAGAGAGGGGAGATAAAAATATCACAATATTTTTTAGTTTAAAACTCCACCACACATGTGAAATAGGCGCCTCCTTGAAGATCCCCCTTCTCCTTACCAAGGTGTCAAAATTGAATTATTATATCTAAAATATTTACTTTTTTTAGTAATATTCATAGTTTTTTACTAATAAACCTTATCCTTAGTCAACTCTTTATCTTATGTGAGTATTTACTCTTTTTTGGATATTTTTCTTTATAAATTGGATTTATCTCCTACCCACACTTGGATTGATCCAATTGGCCCATAGGAATCTTAATTAGACCATAATCCAAAAATTTTTAAAAATCTAGACCCTTAGGCTAAGGTCTTTAATACTTATTTTTAATTAATTCCAAATGCACATTGGAAAGTTCTTTTTGAATTTTTGTTTCAAGGGAATCCATCTTAGACACTAGGAGGATTTTTATATCCAAAAATATCTTAATTTTGAATTACCTCCCTCTAGACATTTTCTCTCTCTAAGCCAAAACAGGGTAAAACAAGATCTTTCTTTTATTTTTGAGAGGGGAATAATTATAAGATCAGAAGGGGAGGTAGGCTTACACTTGCACACCTCAAAAGTTGGGGGAATCTTACATAACCAGCCTTGATAGTATGGTTGAAAACTGGTGCGCTTCTGGTACGATGGATGAGGGCCGACGAAGCGGTCCTCCCTGAGTGAAGTGCCAGGACACCTAAGGAGGATCCTGGAGGGTTCTGACCAGGTGATGCACGAGCTCACGGTGCCTAGGACACCCATGCGTATATCGTGGAAGATATGTATGATGGACGAAATGATTATTATACTCTGTTACTTGATCTCGTTGTTGTTGACCAGCTGGTCTCAATGGAGAGTCTAGAGTGATTCTATTTTTTGCGAAACAAGGGACCGGATGGAAACTTTGAGTTATGATATCATTAACCAATAACTGTTTATCAATGGATTAATTTATATGTTAAAGTTTTAAAGAGGAGTGTGTGCGTATCTGTATTCGAAAGCAAAAGTTAAGAAAGGCATTCAATTATGGGTGGGTGAGTAATTGTCTGGTTCTATCGATTCCAGTGGTTGGGTGGTGGCTAACCCATGGGCCGGATGGATAGGCTGGAATCAGTAGAGTTTTAATAATTAAATTGAAATAATAGGAATACGCTTAGAATTCAAGTAGTTAAATAAAAACCTAAAGAATTTCTCAAATGAGTAGATCAATGGCTGACTTCGGTTAGGAAAATGGCGTTTAATTTCTCAAATGATTAGATCAACGGTTGTGCCTGATTTCAGTTAGGAAAAATGCGTTGATTTTTTCAAATTAAGTTAGTGACAGTTTCCCTTCTATCTAGTTTAATCAGGTGATGGATAGTTTAGTCTCTTGACCCCGTTAGAAAATTCGTTAAGAAAATCAAAAAGGTGGAATCGTCCCTGTTTTTCAAGGACGATTCCACCTGTTTTTCAGGGACGTTAAGAAAATCAAAAAGGTGGAATCGTCCCTATTTTTCAGGGACGTTAAGAAAATCAAAAAGGTAGAATCGTCCCTGTTTTTCAGGCAGGGAAAATATTCCCGATTTCGGTTTTGGAATGACCACCCGGTTAGTCTCGTGTCCGGACATTCGAGAGCAAGGTCCCGAGTGGGAAACCCTGCCCCGCGCAAGAGGAAGCTACTTTACTGCTAGCAACCGTGAGTCCGATGCGTGGAGGGGGCAGAGGGGTCTCATAGGCCTTGAGAATGGTACCACTGCCATTCTTCGTAGAATGTGAGGGAGAATGCACAATTGCAATTGTTTCTTGAATGTAAGGGAGAATGTCCATGGTGCCATTCTCCACTTCAAGGTGATGGGATGGGAGGCCTTGAGAATGGCACCACTGCCATTCCTTGAATGTAAAGGAGAATGGTAGTGGTGCCATTCTCCCCATGACAAGATGGGAGTCCTTGAGAACAACACCACTACCATTTTTCCTAGAATGTAAGGGTGAATGACACCACTACTGCCATTGTTCCCTCAATGTAAGGGAGAATGGCAGTCGTTCCAATTTTCCCTTCAAGGTGATGGGAGGACTTGAGAATGGCAACCACTACCATTCTTCACTGAAAGTATGGGAAATTGCAATGGTGCTATTCTACTCGTGAACATGATGTGATGGGAGGCCTTAAAAGGCACCACTGCCATTCTTCCTAGAAAGTAAGGGGAAATGGTAGTGGTGCCATTCTCGCCATGAAGTGAGGGGAGGCTTTGAGAATTGCACCGCTTCCATTATTCCTAGAATGTAAGGGAGAATGGCACCACTTCCATTCTTCCTTGAATGTAAGGGAGAATGGTAGTCATGTCATTCTCTGCTTCAAGTTGATGGGATGGGAGGCCTTGAGAATGGCACGAGTTTCGTTCTTGAATGTAAAGGAGAATGGGAGTGGGGGTGCCCTTCTCCCCATGAAGTGAAGGGAGGCCCATGAAGTGAAGGGAGGCCTTGAGAATGGCACCACTACCATTCTTCTTAGAATGTTAGGGAGAATGGCACCATTGCCATTGTTCCTTGAATGTAAGGGAGATTGGTAGTCATGCCAGGTTCTGCTTAAAGGTGATGGGATGGCTTGAGAGTGGCAGCCATTCTTCCCTGAAAGTTAGGGAATGGCACTAGTTCCATTCTTGTAAGATTCCTCCCTCCAGCGTTTGAGGTGTAAAGGTGTAAGAACCTCCCCTTCTATTCTTGTAAATATTCCCCTCTCTGAAATAGAAGAAAGATCTTATTTTACCCTATTTTGGCCTAGAGAGAGATAATCCAAAATTGAGATATCTTTGGATATAAAAATCCTCCTAGTGTCTAAAATGGATTCCTTTAAAACAGAAGTTCAAAATGAACTTTCTAATGTGCATTAGGAATTAATTCAAAATGGTATAAGGGACCTTAGCCTAAGGGTCCTCTACATTTTCAAAAAAATTTGGATTATGTTTCATTTAAGGTTCGAATGGGCCAATTGTATTAATCCAAAAGTTGGGATAAGATAAATCCAAATGAATAAAATAAAATACCCAAAAATGAGTAAATGCTCACATAAGATGAAGAGTTGACTGAGTACAAGGTTTATTAGTTGAAAATTATGAGATATTACTAAAAAAATGAGATATTTTAGAATAATGATGCATTTTTGACACCTTGGTAGGAGAGGGGAAATCTTGAGGTAGGCTCCTATTTCACACGTCGTGTGGAAGGATTTTTAATGCAAAACAATTGTGATATTTTTATGTCTCAAAAAGGGAGCCAAACTGGTCCAAATCTTGTCCAAATTGAGTCAAACTGAACCTGGAAAATTCTAGAACCCAGTTGGACTTGGTTAGTGGCCTCCCTCACATATAAATAGCCCCTCACTCATTTGTAAAAAAATATGGGAGCTATACCATGCCAGTATTATATTAAAATAATCATATTTTCTATTATCTCTTAAATTTTCCTCTCTCTTGGGAGCTTGGAGCTCTGTCTCTCTACAACAACTCTTGGAGTTACTCTTCTCCTCTTGGTGGACCAATTTATTGGTCGGGGGCTTCACTGCTAATAGAGAATCATGCCTAACTTGGAGGTAAAATTAAATTTTATGGTTTTTTCTAATTTATCTCAATGACTTTCTTCTTCTCAACCCCTCTCAAGCTTGAGAAGCTTTCTAAATGAATGTTTTAATTCAAATCAAGCTATCCCTTAAAGTCTTAACAATTAATTAAGAGGAAGTTAATCTTTATGCTTATTTGTAATGCTTTCTTCAAATAAATCTCTCTCTCTAAAAGAATAGCCATCTTTATGGCTAAATCCCTTTAAAAAGGATGCTTCTCAATGATAGTCTCTTAATTCAAAGCTAAACTCTAGGCTTGATAAGCTAGAGATTAAAAAAATGATATTTTTATGATTTTATGTTAACAAAATAATGGTTATTTCTTTTAGATTATTTATAAGTAGTTAAAAACTACTTTTATTGATTCTAAAGGAGAAATAGATTATCCTATCAATTTGGAAAAAGATAAATATTGGAATTAACTTAATCTAGTGGGATAATCATAATTAAGTTTATGATTATGGTTAAAATTATGATTTAAATTCATAGTTTGATTTTAAGCATAAAAGAGGAACTACTATCATATTTTCATTACAAGATTTTATTCATTAGAAAAAAATTAAGAATTATCAATAATAGCAAAGCAAAGCTATGGTAAAATTTTCAAAAAATAATATATATCTTATTTTTATGCATAATGCTAAAAGAGGAATTCCCACCATATTCTAGGATTGGACATCCTATGCAAAAAGAATGATTTTCATCATATTCATGAGAAATAGTTTTTTTATAGTTCTACTTAATTAATTGACTATGAGAAAAGAGGAATTTCTAGTAAATTTATTTTTATGCAAAAAAAGAAATTCTCGTGATATGTGAGATCCAAGTATTTAAATGGTAAAAGAGAAATTTTTGTTGGTAAATTTATTTTTATGCAAAAAGAGGAATTCCCATGATATTTTAGATCCAAGTAATTAAATGGTAAAAGAGAAATTTTTGACATAGTTCAAATTATGAGTATTTATTAAAAGTGAAATTTTGAGCATTATTAATTTTATTAGGAAATATGGGTAGAATTGATTTTTGTAAATCCCATGAATCTTTTACTCAAAACAAGAATATTTAATATATTTCAGTTGAGAAATTTGAGAAAGAATATGAAAATATCCCTCGAGAAAAAGTACCTTTAACTAGGCCATGCAATTTGGCAGACACTTAGAAACATCTTATCATCAATAATTGAAAGTAGAAAATGGTACTAAATGTGAATGCGATGTTAATAAGATGTGAATGTGATGTGATGAGATGTGATGAGATGTGGGTGAGATGTGATGTGATGTGATGTAAATGGATGTGGATGTGATGTAATGAAAATGGATGTGGATGTGGATGTGGATGTGGATGTGGATGTGATGAGATGTGGATGAGATGTGATGTAAATGGATGTGGATGTGGATGTGATGCGATGTGGATGCGATGCGATGTGATGTAAATGGATGTGGATGTAAATGTGATGAGATGTGCATAAGATGTGATGATATGTGAAAGGATGTGATGTGATATAAATGGATGAGAATGAGATGTGATGTGATAGATATGCATGTGAATGAATGTGGGATGTGAATGGGTGTGATGGATGTGAATGGATGTGATGAGATGTGGTGAGATGTGAATGTGATATAATGAGATGTGAATGGATGTGATGTGATGTGGATTTGGTTAGATATGAATGGATGAGATATGATGTGGATAGATGAGATGTGATATGATGTGGACGTGGGTAGATGTGAATGGATGTGAAGTGATATGAACGTGATGTGATGATATGTGGATGTGATGTGGATCTAAATGAATGTAGATGGATGTGATGTGATATGAATGGATTAGATGTGATGTGATGTGGATCTGAATGAATGTAGATGGATGTGATGGATGTGATGTGGGTCTGAATGAATGTAGATGGATGTGATGTGATATGAATGGAGATGGATGTGATGTGATATGAATGGATTAGATGTGATGTGATGTGATGAGGATAGATGTGGATAGATGTGGATAGATGTGGATAGATGTGATGAGATATAATATGATGTGATTGGATGACAATGGATGAAGGACGATGGAAATACATATGACTGGATGTGGAATAAGAAATGTGAATTGATGTAGAAGAATGTGGAATAACAAGAAATGATGTGGAACAATGTGGAAAGATAAGAGTTTGATTTGAAACTGTATTTATGAAGCCTGTTTTTAAATGACTGTTTTATGTCAAGAACGTTGGGGAAGCATTTTGACCATCTTGTGAATGAGGTGGTGGAGACCTAAGTGATAAAGTTGCAAGAGCTAACGGAGAGTCAATAGAGGACGTCTCGCATAGCAAGGTCGACCGAGGTCTTGACCAGCCTCGGTTCGATTTAAATGGTGAGTTTCCGGTATGGTGGATGAGGTACCAAGGAAGCGGCCTATGAGTGAAGTGCTAGGTGACCTGTGAAGGAGCCTAGAGAGTGCTGACCATACGGTGCTTGGGCTCTGGGTGGCCAAAGATACCCATGCGTGCATCGAGGAAGAAAATGAAATAAGGTGTTAGAGTTGTTTTCTGAACTCGGGCATGGATCTGGTTGATTGGCCTTGCTGGTCCTCCAATGGATGAGTCCATGGCTCTTTTATATGAATCTGCTGGCTGATCTTGCTGATCTTCAATGGAGAGTCCATCTGGATTTTCTTATGTGATTATATTGCTGGGTACTATGAGCTAGAAACTATTGAAAAGGCCCCTGAGTGAATAGGTGGGAGCGTTCTGGTTGCCAATGATGCCATAGGTATAACGATGAAGTAATGATTATAAATTAGAATTCAAGCTAGATATTTTAAAGGATTATGATCAGTGATACTATGGTTTTATTAAAAGATTGTTTTAAAGATAGCTGAATCTGTGAAACATGCAATTTCATACGGGGTGTGTAAGTGGTGTGATTATCTTGAAGTTTGCTTGAAATGCCGGCTAGGGGGCTTGGGAACTCTTGTCCCTTGTACCTAGGGCAAAACATAACCAAATTTCTAAATGGATCCTATGACTATAGTGGTTACGGTTGGCTAACCCATGGGATTGTGGACTGATGGATCCCTAAAATGAGACTCAATTCTGTTAAATTACGATAGTTGCAGTAAATCCCGGATAACTCTTGTTCTATGGAAAAGAATCAATGATTGTGCCTCTTGATGAGGAAAAACACATTGGACTCTATGATCCAAGTGCAAGTCTCTTCCTTGATCTGACCATGAGACTTACAGGTTCGGTCGGATCAGTTTGGTTAGTGAAGACCTTGACTACGTTAGAATAAAATATCTTGGAGGAATTGCCTATGTCTGCGCGAGGGAAGTTTTTCCGAGTTCGGTTTTGGAAGAACCGAGGAATTAGTTTCTTGTTCGGATATCCGTGGGCAAGGCCCGAGTGAGAGGCTCTGCCTTGCGTAAGAAGTGCTACTTCCGCTGCTAGCACTCCAAAATTCATTGCGCCGAGGGGACAGGTATCTTTCAATTCTACCCCTCAAGATGATGGGATGTGAGGCGTTGAGAATGGCAGTGGTGCCATTCTTTCCTTTTAGGTGATTGCCTTGAATGTAAGGGGATCGGAAGTAGCGCCATTCTCCCCTTCAAGAATGTAAGGGAAAATAGCACCACTTCCATTCTTCCTTAAATGTAAGCGAGAATGGCAGTGGTGCCATTATCCGCTTCAAGGTCATGGGATGGGAAGCCTTGAGAATGGAATCACTTCAATTCCTTGAATGTAAAGGAGAATGGCACTGGTGCCATTCTACACATGAAGCGATGGGGAGGCCTTGCAAACGGCACCACTATCATCCCTTGAGTGTAAGGGAGATTGCCTTTGGGTGCATCATTCTCCCCATGAAATGATGGGAGGCCTCAAGAGAATGGCACGACTACCATTCTTCCTAGAATGTAAGGAGGAATGGAAGTGGTGCCATTCTCCCCATGAAGTGATGGGAGGCCTTGAGAATGGTACCACTGCCATTCTTCCTAGAATGTAAGGGAGAATGGCACCACTACCATTCTTCCTTAAATGTAAGGGAGAATGGGAGTGGTGTCATTCTCCGCTTCAAGGTGATGGGATGGGTAGCCTTGAGAATGGCGCCACTTTCATTCCTTGAATGTAAAGGAGAATGGAAGTGGTGCCATTCTCCCCATGAAGTGATGGGAGGACTTAAGAATAGCCCCACTACCATTCTTCCTAGAATGTAAGGGAGAATGACACCACTGCCATTGTTCCCTAAATGTAAGGGAGAATGGCAATCGTTTGAGTTTTCCCTTCAAGGTGATTGGAGATCTCGAGAATGGCAGCGAGGACTGTCATTCCTCATTCCTCCCTGAAAGTAAGGGGAATTGCAATGGTGCAGTTCTACCCCTTAACATGATAGGATGGTAGGCCTTGAGAACGGCAATGGTGCCATTCTCCCCTTTCAGGTGATGGCCTTGAAGTAAGGAAGAATGCCAGTGGTTCCATTCTCCGCTTCAAGATGATGGAAGACCTTAAGAATGGCACCACTGCCATTCTTCCCTTACTGTAAGGCTAAATGGCAGTGGTGCCATTTGCTTCTTAAAGGTGTCATGTGAGGGCTTGAAAATGGTACCACTACCATTTGTTGCGGCATTTACCGCACACCGCAACCACATTATTGTAACCGCATTGGATAAATTGTTATGCGCAATAGTCAGTAGGGATTCTAAGGGATATCATTAGTAGATGTATCTATTCGGATCACAGATACTATTCCTATATATGGATGTAACTGTATGTACGAATCAAGGGAATTCTTCCATGAATGAAATCTGCTGCAATGTTCTGTGTAATTTTTTCGTATTTGTCTTCAATCTGTGATGCTGTTAACTTAATCTTTTGTCCATCTGTAAGACAAGTATGCTCTAAATGAAGGTAACCACTCCCGTGATTGCTTACTGTCTATGCCAGAAGTAAATGTGATTACACTTGGCAACCATGATGGGATTCGAACCCACGATCTTTGGATATTCGTGAATGCGCACGCGTTCTCAAGGGCCTCCTGAGTTGGTGGTCCTAGCAACTAGGCGCGGCAGAGCCACCGTCTCTTTAACGAAGCTCGTCATGGCTCGACGAGTAGCCTGCATCTTTCCCTGAGACAAGGGCGGAGGCCAAGTGGCAACGACGGAGCCGTTCCTGTCCTCCTATCCGCACTCCAAAGGCGGGTGGGCGTCCTTTGACACCCCAAACCTCTCCTCGGACGGCGGCGCGATGGCTGTTTCCTTCACCACCGCCGGTGGTTACACAGGGGAAACAAGGAGAAGATCTGAATGCACATGTTCGGCAGTTTGACAACTCTTATGGCCTAAATGTGCCTCCACTTATGCTGTGAAATTTCGAGTGCTATTGCAGCGGGTTCCGCAAGCGTAGCGGCCAGCCAGGAAGTCTTGAATGACTATTTCTTGAAAGGATTAGCAAAGGAATTACGCACGGCCCTGGCCACTGTGGAAAAAGTGAATACGCCACTGGCGGAGGTCATTACTCAGTCTATTCTTACCGAGGAGTCATTGGAGGATAACGATTCCACCACCATGAGGCAATCCAAGAAGAAATCTAATAGCAGCATGTCACGGGGACACCGTGGACACCATGGACACAGCAGCTCGGAGGAGGATTCGGACACACGGAGCTCGGACAGTGAATCGGAGGATAGTAGCAGTACAGATTGTGATGAGGCACCAGTGCGGGAGACCAGGAAATCTCACAAAAGTGGGAAGGTCAGCACGGGCCCGTAGGGCAGTCTTCGACTGCTAAGTCCATGAAGGAAGTGTGGTGTTCTCGTTGTTGTAATCCTGGCCACCAAGTAACAGAATGTGCGATGAACGACAAGTGGTGTGCTATCTGTAGTATCAGCAACTCCCATAACATGTCAGAGTGTTACTATAATGGGAGGGGGCACAAGGCTCTCCCCGACAATCAGGTCAACAACATCGGGAGGAAAGACACAGAACCGCCAGAACTCTTAGCCCCATGGGTACAGGTTGGGAGCAATTCTGAGCAGTCCTATCGCAACAACAGTGGCGGTAGGGGTGGCAGTCGTGGTCGTGGCTGTGGAGGCCGGGCCATAGATCATCCAAAAATTTATCTTTTCTACACAGAGGAAGGACATTGGCACCAAGATTGCCCAGAAGGTGAGAGAGGCTAGTTACAAAATGGGAAGCTTGGTGAGGTATGAACCTTCTCTTCAATTCACTAGCTAAGTTATATTTAATATTTGGGATTGTCATGCAATCACAAGTTATGTATAATAAATAGTACACATGATTGCTATGTATTTAGGTATATATCCTTAAAAAAGATACTACATCCATTGAGATGGCTTGTCTCAACACTATTGAGGTAGTGTGTATGATCAAGGAAAACTTTCCTAGAATAATTCTCACTAGCCAATTGCATCTTATGGTGCATTTGGTTGATGAAGTGGCACTTTTTGTGGTGTTGTTCATGTTCGATGGATGTTTTTTCTTGACAGGTTTATGAAACATTAAAAGACTTTATGAGACAAAGAGCAAGGCTGGAAGCAAGCATGGAAGAGGAATGGTTGATATGCAAGAGTCTCTTGTGTATATCTCAAAACATTTCTCTGGCATAGATCCTTCCATGCAAGCATGGCAGAGGTATGGTTGATGAAAGAGTCTCTTGTATATCTCAAAACATATCTCTCACATAGATCCTTCCATGCCACGAATGTGGAGAAATGAGGAGGGAATTGACTAATCACTAATGTGCCACAAGGAAAAGGAAGGCAACAAAGACTAGATGAAGCATTATGCCAAAAGGTCAATACATTCTGCAATCTAAATAGTCCCATCATGGAGAAGCGGATTGGGAGATGCAAGGATGCAATCAATAGATGAAAGGATAAGAGAAAGGCTTTCATAAGAGCAAATAGATGCTTGTGATTCCCGCCTAGCTTAGAACCTCTACCAAATGTGATAATGTGATCAATATAGAATGGCTTCGTATAGTAATATCGATGGAATCAAAAAAATGAAGAGATTATTACAAGAGAAGAGCATGAGTATGCATGAGGATGTGACCCTCAAGTAAGTATACTCTTCATCTTTGTCTCATGCTTCGATTGTTATATACCTTGTTTAATGTTTTATAATAAATTTCATGCTTTTTTTAATGTTAGTATACAAACTATATAATGTAATATGGTCAAAAGGAAGGCACTTTCAGATGGAGCTTGTGGATTCTAAAAGAAACACATTTGATTGGGCGATGTTAACTTTTGACCAAGAAAGTTGACCTAGTAGACATGATACCAATGTCATAGAGCACAATGTTGAGTATTACGGAACTATTCTCAAGATATTCTTACGGTTGGGTTTAGAGCATTTATTCTATTCATCTTTTATGTCAAATGGTTCAAGGTGATATATAGAGGTGATCAAGCAACCGGAAACACCCAAATGGTTTTTTTCAAATTGACTCCACCAAGTTTTGGAATGATGAGAAAGATACTTTCATATTTCCTCAACCCAAGCAATCATTAGTAATTCTTGATGTAGTATAATAAAAGTGTAACCTCTTTGCTTTGTGATTTTAGGTTGTGTTTCACGCCAATCAAATTGATCCAAAGTGGTGGTATGTTATACACATTTTTTGAAAGATCCCTGCTCCCTCCGCCCACGGATAGCAGCGGAAGTAACACTTCTTGCGTGGGGCAGGATCCCTCGCTCGAGGACTCGCCCACGGATATCCGGACAAGAGACTAATCCCTTGGTTCTTCAAAAACCGAACCCGGAAAACCTTCCCCCTATCGGAAAGCACAAGCGATTCCTCCAGGATATTTGTACTCCATTACTGACCAAACTGATCCGAGCGAACCTGTGAGTCACTTGGTCAGATCAAGGAAGAAACTTGCTCTTGGATCATAGAAACCAACGCTTTTTTCCCCATCGAGAGGCAGAGCCGTTGATTCTTTTTCCATAGAACAGTTACTATCCAGGATTTACTTCATCTATTGTACTATAACATAATTGAGTCTCATTTCACGGATCCATGAGTCCAGCCTAACCCCATCCAGTCCCATGGGTTAGCCAACCGCCCAACCACAATAGTGATGGGATCCAATCAAAAATTTGGTTAGGTTTTTTTTCATGCCAGGGAAAAGAGTTCCCAGGCCCTATAGCCGGATATTCATGCAAATTTGATGCCAGTCACACCACTTACACACCCAATATGAAATTGCCTTTTTCATAGATTCAGCTATCTTTAAAACAATCATTTAATGAAACCATAGTGTCACTGATTATAATCCCTCAAAATATCCGGTTGAATCCTAATTTCCAATCATTCCTTCATCGGTGTACCTATGGCATCATTGGCACAACCAGAACGCTCACCACCTATCCCTCAGGAGCCTTTTCGATAGTCATAGTACCCAATAATATATTCACTTATAAAAATCAAGATGGAATCTCCGTTGAAGATCAGCAAGATCAACAAACAGATCCATATAAAAGAGCCATGGACTCATCCGTTGAGGACCAGCAAGGTCAATCAATCAGATCCATGCCCGGTTTTAGAAACCAACTCTTACTCCTTGTTCCAATATCTTCCCCGACGCACTTGGGTATCTTCGATGACCCAAAGCCCGAGCACCGTATGGTCAGTACCCTCTAGGATCCTTCGCAGGTCACCTAGCGCTCCACTCATAGGTTGCTTCCTTGGTCCCTCATCCATCGTACCAAAATCTCACCATTTAAATCAAACCGAGGCTGGTCAAGACCTCGACCGACGAACCTTGCTACTATGCGAGACATCCTCCGTTGACTCTCCGTCAGCTGTTGCAACTTTATGAGTTAGGTCTCCATAACCTCATTCTCAAGACAGACAAAATGCTTCCCCAGCATTATTGACATAAAAAAGTCATTTAAAAACAAGTCATAAATACAATTTCTATAATGAACTCGTCTTTCACATTGTTCCACATCTGTCCACATTACTTAATCCATATCCAATTCATATGTATATTCCTATTCTCATCTAATCACGTCATTTTTCATCTCATCACATCTTTCCTCATTTATCCTCATCCACTCGCATCTACCCATATTCACATCCCATCAACCTCATTCATTTACATCACATATCATTCATTCACATCTATCTCAATTTACATCACATTCATTTCACATCTCATTTCATTCATTCTTATCTCGATTCACATCTCATCCATTCACAACCCATATCATTCATTTATATCTGATTCACATGACATCACATCTCATTCATTCACATCCTGATTCACATCACATTACATCTCATCCATTCACTCACATCGACATCACATCCTTTCACATACACATCCACATCCATTCTTCCACATACACATCCACATCCATTCTTCCACATACACATCCACATCCATTCTTTCACATACACATCCACATCCATTCTTTAATGTTTTTTTAAAATATACATTATTTTATTGTCCCAATTTTTCTCTTACTTCATTGGAATACATGTAGTTCCATTTTCATGGGGATTACTCTTTTAACATAAAAATGAATTACTAGAAATTCCTCGTTTTCCTAATTAACTATTTATGCATAAACATAAAAATCAATTTTTCCATGATTATAATGAGAATCATTCAATTAATCTAGGATGATTAATCCTAGAATATGGTAGGAAGTCCTCTTTTCAATTTTTCAAAAATTTTATCATAGCTTCGCTGCTGCTATTATTGATAATTCTCAATAATTTAAAAAACATAAAGTTTAGTAATATCATATGATAGAATAACCATTAATTGGATCAATATCCAATTATGGACTTGATTCCTGATTTTTTCATGAATTATATAGCATAAAAGCATTAAAAAGCCACTTATTTGTCCTTAATTTGACAAGCATAGAAATTACTTTTAGATTAGAGAATTGCTTCATGAGAAGCTTCATTTGAATATAGAATAGGTCATAGGAATGACCATTCTTTGGGGGAGAGAGAGACATGCTTTTAAAAAAAACATTTAATTTAAGCATAAATGAAAATTTATGTGTTTTATCACTACAATTCATTAAAGAACTTCAATTGTATTAAAAAGCCATTCAATTGAATGCTTCTCAAGCTTGAGAGGGGTTGAGAAGAGATAACATTTGGAGATTTTTTTATTTTTTTTAAAGACCATAAACCACACTTTACCTCCTAGATTGCTTGATTCTTTAATCAATGTAGAGGCCCCCAACCAATCAATTGGTTTGATATGTTGATGAAGACTCCAAGGAAGATTTAAGAGAGAGAGAAACTCTAATCTCTCCAATTTGTAGAGGATAATAATAAATATCATTATTTCAGTATAATACTGGCATGGTATAGTTCTCATATTTTTTTTACAATTTAAGGGCTTAGGATTTATTTATAGGTGAGGGAGGCCTCTAACCAAGTCCAACTAGTTTCTAGAATTTTCCAGGTTCAGTTTGGCTGAATTTTGACAAGATTTGGACCTAGTTTGGCTCCCTTTTGATTTGGTTTGATCCAGGAGAGAGGAGAGATAAAAATATCACAATATTTTTGAGTTTAAAACTCCACCACACATGTGAAATAGGCACCTCCTTGAAGAGCCCCCTTCTCCTTACCAAGGTATCAAAATTGAATCATTATACCCAAAATATCTCATTTTTTTAGTAATATTCATAGTTTTTTACTAATAAACCTTGTACTAAGTCAACTCTTCATCTTAAGTGGGCATTTACTCATTTTTGGGTATTTTTCTTTTATAGATTGGATTTATCTTCTCCCCACACTTGGATTGATCCTATTGGCCCATAGGAACCTTAATTGGACCATAATCCAAAAATTTCTAAAAATCTAGACCCTTAGGCTAAGGTTCTTTATACTTATTTTCAATTAATTCCAAATGTGCATTGGAAAGTTCTTTTTGAATTTCTGTTTCAAGGGAAAACATTTTAGACACTAGGAGGATTTTTATATCCAAAAATATCTGCCCATGACTTAGAATACTTAAATTAATTACATGACGTAAAACATAGTACGTCTCAATGTCCGTCATAGGTTAACAAGTAGTCATTGTAATAGCATCAGGCCTCTTATGAGCCTAAAGTGCTCAATCGAGCCTAAAGTGCTTGACCAGCCATAGTTTAAGTGAGTGTGAACACTTATGGCCATGTATATAAGCAAATATCTCTCATAATATAAGCATACTCTCCCATTGTGCAATAGATTCTTGCTCTTGCTAATTCTATTGCTAATCTCTCTCTCTCTAGTTCATGCTAGTGAGTGTGTGTGAGTGAAGTGAGGTGAGAGGAGGGACAAGTACACATAGTGCAATGTGGCGGTGTGACAACGCTCGTGGGAGATGCGGTGGAATGACTTCTCAAGGAGTTGTAGAGCTTGGAGACCTTGAGGGTTATGAGCTCGGCCATTGGAAAGATCCTCACGATAGTTGCGGTTCACCAGGTAATCTCTTGTTGGTAAGGAGGGTTAGGGGGTGATCCATAACATTTTTGACACCGCAACCGAGGAGCCATCCCTTGGGCTTTTTCCATAGTTTTCCATGGAAGACTCTGTAGAGCAAGAAAAGGGGTAGTGATGGGATGATGTTGTAGCATTATAGAGCAACATGGAGGAGGCAAGCAAGCAAAGCTACAAGAAGAGGAGACAAATTGTAGCACCAAATCCAAAGAAAGGTGTGGCTCAGCTATGCGAACAGGTGGAGGTGGTGTCTGTTTCTTAGACCTGTCAAAAGGGGAGGAGTGCTACATAGTTGAGTCATATAAACGTTGATGGGTAGACCACTATAGGCTATATCATCAGAGAAACAACCTGTAGTTGGTACACACTGACACCAACCTCCACATGCATAGGAAGCAAGAATCAATGAGGGCTTTGGGCATTAAGTGAGGCACACACAAAAGAAGGACATCTAACATAACTTTTTTGCAAAAGGCCATCACTTGCATATACTTCAAAGAAGGGGGCCACAAAACACTAACACCAACCTGCAAAAAGAAAAACAGCACCCAGAACAAACATTAACACTAGCCAGCACAAAGAAAAACAGCACCTAGAACTTTGATTTTGTATTAGTTTTGTTATATCTAAAAACCCTCTCCCTTAAACACCTGGCCAGTAAAAGTTTGCCCCCTTTATTTTTAATAAATTCACCCATCCTCCTCTTATGCTTTCATTAAAACCCATGTCTTACACTCCCATTACAACACCTTACACCCTTATTCTCATTTTCTCAAAAATACATCAAATATATACACCCTAGTGAATATTTAAAAAAATCTTTTTTATTTTTATCCAACCTCCCCTTAGCCTTTTTTTCTCCTTTTTCTCCATCTCACTATCTTTTTTAACTTGTGTATATTCTCTCTTTTTTACTAAACCCTCTCGCATCTTTTTTACTTTTTATTTTAAATCAAAACTCCAAATTAGAGGAGTTTTAAAAATTAAAACCCAACATCAAGCTACACATTTTTGCATGGAGGGAGGGAGGGAAAGAGAGAATCAAAAGTAGAGGGAAATATATATTTCAAGTTGTTATATCGGTTTGGCCATAGCATTCACTTTAATGACTGTTTTGGAGATGCGAAGATCAAGGACTATTATTCCTCTATATGGTGAAGATGTAGGCCTTGCTTTGTCACACACCTAAGTCCACATCTACCCACTCCTCTTAGCATGTTCACATTATAGACCACTTGTATATAGTCTATTATATGTGTGTTAGTCACTTTATCTTCTTTGTAGGCCTCTTTTGTTGTGTGAAGAAGAAGAAGAATTTTTAGCCTCTCACCCTGTGTGTTCTCTTCTAGGGTTTGTGTGAGTGTGTATGTGCTTGCAAGAGCTCAAGCTCTCTTCTCCCCTGCATCTTTTCATGGTATCAAAGCCGGGTTCATGCTAAGGGCTGAGAAGCAAGCAAGAGAAGCGCAGGAAGTGGTACGAGGGTAAGAGCTTCATCTACTCTTCCCCCTTTGTCTTGGCTACTACACCCTTGTCAGGAGCTCTTCGAGAGGCACCGACAAACGAACTCTGATTGAGGAGCGTTCTTCGCAGGAGGAAAGCTACAGGGCAACTATGATGTCTTGTTGTCCTATTGGATAAAAAGTTTCGAGTCGAAATTGCGTTTCGAGCGCGTCTAGACCTCCGTTTTTCAATTCACAGAGGCGTTCACAAGCGCTGCGGCGGGTAAGTTTCGATTCTTTGCAGAACTCTATTTTTGGAACTGTAGGAAGGGCGTTTGGTTATGCAAACATTGTGTGTGCTGCAAAGAGGTCTCAAAGTTGCCATTGGGTGTATGTATGCAAAGTATGGTCACTAGTTGTGACAATTTAAGTGCAATATAGTACCGTTGTAGAGAATACAATAGTTTGTGTAGGTCAAGCAGTGCAGGTCAAGAAAGAGTGCTGCTGGTAAATTTGTGTTGTAGAAAAGATGTCAAATGATGGAATAAACTAGATTTTTGCAGAGAAGCTTGAGAAGAACAACTTCCATGCTTGGAGGTTTAGATTGACCAATTTCCTGATGGGAAAAGGTTACTGAAACTACATTGAAGGTGAGTATGAGGAGGCATCGTAATCCAACTGCTGTAGATATAAAAGAGTGTATGGATTGGAATCAAGGAGCAAGGAAAGTCATGTATTGGCTTTCTGTCAGCATACAAGACACTATGATTGGGCATATACAGGATACCAAGTCACCTAAGGAGGCATGGGACACCTTGGTGAAGCTATATGAAACCAACACTAAGGCACGAAAAAATTAGTTGAAGAATGAGCTTCATACTGTGGAAAAGAAGAATATGTATGTGAATGAATATGCTTTGAAGATCAAGGGCATTGTGGAATCCCTTGCATCAATTGGTGTTTATGTCGATGATGATGATAAGGTGGAAGTGTGTCTACATGGTCTCGGGCCACAATACAAGGCGTTCAAGACGTCTGTTCAAACTCAGGAGAACATTCCCAACTTCACATATTTAGTATCAATGTTGATCATTGAAGAGAAGAACTTGGGTGATGATCAACAGTCTCTTCACAAAACAGAAACAGTTCAGAGCAACAGGCCTTCTACACAAGTGCAGGTAGAGGACAAGATAGAGGTCGTGGACATGGCCAAGGTGGTGGCTAAACAGGGAATCAAAATTATAGTCAGCTGCAGCAACAGTCCCAAGATTCACAATAACAACTACATGTGAAAGAGGCCAATTTAGAGGCACGGGGAGTCAGAGAGGTCATGGTAATTGGCAAAGGCAGCATAATGATACACGAGGGTGTTTTTATTGTGGTAAGCCTGGACATGTGCAAGCAGATTGCTATAAGAAACCGAGTGACATGCGAAATGGAAAAGTGCAACAAAACAACTGTGCATCCTCTAGCAGAAATAATGAGAGGTTGTTTGTTATGCAACATGTGGTTAATGTTGTGTGTGGAAATGATGTAGCAGCATGTAAGGATGATGTATGGTATGTTGATTCACGTGCTTTGAACCACATGACAAGCCATGGTGAGTGAATCAAGGAAATGAAGAGTCTTGAAAGACCGGGTTTTGTTGAAACAGGGGATGACACTGCTTATCCGATTGCCCATGTTGGAGATGTGTCATTATCTATGCAGGATGGTAAGGTGAAGTACCTTGCAGATGTACTTCATGTTTGGAACATTCGGCCATCTTGATGCCAATTCGCAGCGTGTGAACCTCCTCTAAGCTCAAAAACCTCTTATTAAAGTCTATGCAAATTGGGGGGGGGGGGGATTGTGAGGTGTCCTTAAGGGCAAAAACGTTTTGCTTCAAGGGGGTGAGGGCTGTAAGTCCCTTCACACAGAAGGGGGGAGGGGGGCAGAAGAGTTAAGGACACCCTCTCCTCACAAGGTGGGGTGATTGAAGAAAGGGCTTGTCTGAGAGATGGTTGATTAGGGGGTGCTGTGAGGAAGGCGGTGAGGGCTGCAAGGCACAGTTGTAGATAGTAAGTACAATCGGGCACGACCACAGGTATAGCAAATAGTCGGGCAACAACTTCTACACAGTATTCAGGCTAATGCTAGGGTTGCAGCTACTACACAATCTCGCATAGAGTGGCGGTACGGACTCGTGCTGGATGTCAGGGGGTGTAGCCTAGGGGTGTACTCTACGCAATGTGCTGTTGGCCATGGAGTACACGGGGGTTTATATAGATATAGGGTATGGTTGCAGAAACATAACAAAGTACGGGTAAAGGGACAGTGCACCATCAAAGTGCACCGGTCAAACACTGGTCTCCATGAGCCTGGGGAAAGGTACGGTGGTGGTGCACAGGCAAAGGTGTGGTACGCATGTACCCTTTTGGCCACCCAGAGACAGCATGGGCGTCCACATGGCGGTACATGTGGACCATACAATGGGTGGTCGGCCTTTAGTCCTTACGTGGCCATTGTACGGGTGCCCTGGTGAGTGTGTATGGTCTTTTTAGGTGGGGTCCCCAAATTTGGGGCATCAACCTCGATTTACATACTAGAGCGCCCGGGAGATCGAAAAAATAATCTTCAGCAAAAAATGTCGAGGATGTTCCCCTGGTCGTTTTGGGATGTAGACCATCTGTCAAACGGACACCTGGTCGTGCATTTATTAAGGTTTAAAGGTCGTCGTTTTTTAAACTAAAAATAACTAAAATTCACGTATAAGCTTGATCCGGTGTCCATTTTGGATGTTGCAAAATCCTATATTGGGTAAAATCGCATGCTGATTCCAAATTTGGACTCCGAATTTGAAGATTCTAAGTGAAAATGGCTCATTTTGTAAAATCACTGATTTTACACCATAAAAACTCATAAATTCATCTATTACAGGGATATTTTTTTAATTAATGAAGATGGGCATGTTACAAGTTCTGTTGATAGACCATGGAGTGGCAGGCTGTGTCATAATACCAATCTTGAAAATGTAGTTGGTACATCACATAAAGGCAAAGAGAAAGTGGTTGAGCCCCTTGGTATGCCTGATATTTCTGCAAGGCATTCTCTTGTTGATGGACATTCTAGTGGCTCGGAGATGAGCCTTGATGAGGAGATTGGGATTCCAGCAATGAGGACACCTGGTGTGGAGGCTATAGAAGCCATGAATACAAAGTTGCGAAGATCTGAAAGAGTCAAAAATCCTCTGCAAAGGTTGACTTATGCTGGTTATGTGGCACATCACTATGCGTATATGGAAAAAGTTGTGCAGGTTGTAGAACCCACATGCTTTGATGAGGCTATTGGAAATGTGTGTTGGGAGAAAGCTATGGATGAGGAGATGGATGCATTGTATGGAAATGAGACTTGAGATTTGGTGCCGTTGCCTGAAGGCAAGAAAGCTATTAGCTATAAGTGGGTGTATAAGGTGAAACATAACAGTGATGGTATCATAAGTAGGTACAAGGCTAGAATGGTAGCCAAAGGATATGCGCAGACACATGGGATTCATTATGAGGAGACATTTGCCCCCCAATTGGAAAAGATGGCAACTGTGAGAGTTTTGATTGCGGTGGCTACAGCTAAAGGCTGGTTTTTACATCCATCAAATGGATGTCAAAAATACGCTCTTGCATGGTGACTTGGAAGAGGTGTATATGGATCAACCACTAGGTTTTGAGGATACAAGTCACCTAGAGTATGTGTGTAAGCTTTGTAAGGCCTTGTATGGGCTGAAGCAAGCTCCATGAGCATGGCATGACAAGATTGTTGAGTATCTTGTCACTATTGGTTTTCATATAGCAGATGCAAATCACTCTTTGTATGTGCGCAAGAGTGATAAGGGTATTGTGATCATCACCATATATGTAGATGATCTTATTGTTGGGGGTTACAACTTGGAAGAGATTGAGCATGTGAAAAGTCTTCTGAAAAGGAAGTCTGAGATGAAGGATTTGGGAGATTTGCACTACTTTTGGGGAATTGAGGTCATTCGCACACCTGAGGGTATTTGGTTGTCATCATAGAGACAGTATGCATTGGACATGTTGTCCAAGCATGGGATGGCTGATTGTAAGCCAATCTCGGTGTCATTAGATCAAAATGGCAAGCTTAGTGCAGATGCAGGTTGTGTTGGAGGATCCCACTATGTATAGGAAGATTATGGGGAGTGTGATCTATGTCACGATCAGTAGGCCAGATTTGAGCTACACTGTTAGCTTAGAGAGCCAGTTTATGTAGGTTCCATGCAAACTACATCTTGACAGTGTGCGATGCACACTTCAATACTTGAGGGCCACTGCTGATTATGCATTGTTTTATGCAGCAGGTGTACCATTGGAGCTATATGGGTACATAGATGCAGATTGGGCAGGTAGCATTTCAGACAGGAGATGTAAGATTCCTCCCCAACCTTCGAGGTATACAGGAGTAAGAATCTCCCTTTTTGATCTTATAATTATTCCCTCTCTAAAATAAAAGAAAGATTCTGTTTAAAAAAGGAAGACCCTTTCCCTAGAATACTTCTCAGGAGTTCCACCTGTTTTAAGGATTCAGAACAATGAGTTCAGAAGTAAAAATCGGTGTTTTGGATACCAAGGTTTTGGTCTTCATTTGAGTACGGCCCAAAAGAAGTTCTTTATCTATTGGGGAGTTTAAGAAGTTATCCCCCAGATATTGTGAGCCTTATCTGAATTCAAAGAAAGTAAGTGACTTAGCTTACGAGCTTCTTTTATCTCCTCATCTCAAAGTTCTTAATGTATTTCATAGAAATATGTGCCAAAACCAAATCATGGAAAGACGGTAAAACTTCAGTGGCAAGTTACCGTTGGCTTCTAAGTTACGCTAGCTCCTTCCTTTATATAAGTCGTAACTTTTACTTGTCGTTCACAGTAATCTTACTCCCATCGATCTCCTTTCTTTCTTAATCTCCTTCATGGCTTGGCAACAAGAATTAGTTTTATCCATAATGATTCCTCACCTTCAAGACGCAAGTGAGTCTGTGAAGAAGGATTTTATAGAACAGTATCAGCGCTCACTTTTTCCTCACCTAGGAACTTCTGTAGCGCAGACCAAATGGCGGACCTATCAAGACATAACTAGGGTAACACCCTGGGGTCAGCAACACTTTCGTAACAATGTCCGCTTGGCCATGGTTATCGAAGCCTTGGGTTTGGGTCCTCGATACTACTGCGTCATGAGATCAAGACATCTTGGGTTTTCTGAGCGGGTCTTCTTACTGGCGTGTTTTCTTCCTCATGAGAAGATATGCCTTTACCCCGTTTTTGGCTTGCCTCTCAGAGGTCCTTTTGTTAGAACACCTCATACCACTGAGATAGGCACAGCAATAACCAACAGAATCATTCCCATAGATGAGTTACCTTATACTTGTGCAGCTTGTGAGGACTGCTTTTGTGATCATATGATGGACGGGCTTATGGAAGTGTAAAGAGTTCCTCTATCTTTACTGTATAAGTTCCGAGAATGAAAAAAGTTTAAATCTTGTTCGTATTTTGAATCTTGCTCTCTTTAAGACTTATCTTGGTGGTTAATCTTGATTAAAATTTTTCTCTAAGTCTCATATTCGTGCATCTTGCGAAATTATCACAAGTTGCGAGATGAGGACATCTCGCGTTTTTTAAGTGGGGTAGAATGTAAGATTCCTCCCCCAACCCCCTTTTTGATGTCTAGTATCTTTCCTTGTAATCAACCCTCTTCAGAAATATAAAGACCCTGTTTTGCTAACTATTTTAGCCTAGAGAGAGAAAAATTATTCTAGAGAGAGAATATTCAGATTTTGAATATTTTTGGATAGAAAAATATCTCTTATAATTCAGATGAGTTCCCCTGAAACAGAAATTCAAAAAGAATTTTCCAATGTGCAATTGGAATTAATTGGAAATAGGTATAAAGAACCTTAGTCTAAGGGTCTAGATTTTCAGAAATCTTTAGACTATGGTCCAATTAAGGTTCCTATGGGCCAATAGCATCAATCCATGTGTAGGGAAGAGATAAATCCAATTTGTAAAAAGAAGATACCCAAAAATGAGTAAATGCTCACATAAGGTGAAGAGTTGAAAATGTACAAGGTTTATTAGTAAAAAACTATGAGCAATATTAAAAATATGAGATATTTTGGGTATCCAAAAATGAGTAAATGCTCACATAAGATGAAGAGTTGAAAATGTACAAGGTTTATTAGTAAAAAACTATGAGCAATATTAAAAATATGAGATATTTTGGGTATCCAAAAATGAGTAAATGCTCACATAAGATGAAGAGTTGAAAATGTACAAGGTTTATTAGTAAAAAAACTATGAGCAATATTAAAATGATTCCATTATGACACATATGTAAGGAAGGGGAATTCTTTAAAGGAGGTGCATATTTCACATAAGATGAAGAGTTGAAAATGTACAAGGTTTATTAGTAAAAAACTATGAGCAATATTAAAATGATTCCATTATGACACATATGTAAGGAAGGGGAGTTCTTTAAAGGAGGTGCATATTTCACATGCTTGAATGAGTTTTAAACTCATAAAAATTGAGATATTTTATCTCTCCTCTCTCCTCATTCAAGTCTAGTTCCAAAAAGTTAGCTTAACTGACCTAAAAATGGTCAAAAATTGACCAAACTGATTTAGAAAATTCTAGAATCAGTTTGTTTGGTTAGGAGCTCAATTTTTCCTATAAATAGAAGCCTCCCCCTTGTTGAAAAATAGATAGTGTTTATGCATCGTTACTCTACTCCACCTAAGCCAAGAACTGTGAATTCATTTAATAATTCACTAGTTTTTGGAGCTTCCCTCTTTCTTCAATCCCAATTAGTGGCTCCATCAACATACTTAACCAATTGATTGGTTGGGGGCCTCTACCGTGAACAAAGAATCAAGCAATTTGTAAGGTAATTAGTGAATATTAATCTTTTCTATAATTTCTCAATGTTTCTCTCTTCTCAACCCCTCTCAAGCTTGAGAAGCTTAATTGGTATGGTTTTTTTAAATGTTATTGAAGTTAATTGGTGAATAGTAGTGAAGAGTTACATAATTTAATAAATGCTATTGAAGTTAATTTCTATTTATGTTTAAATTCTAATGGTTTTTATGTAATTTCTCTCTCTCACTCAAGAAATGGTCATACTCATGACCCGTTCTCAATCCAAATCAAGCTTTTCATAAAGCTTTTCCTTAACCCAAGATTAAGCTATGCTTGAGGCCAAATTAATGGCTTTTTTCTATGCTTTTAGTTTATGTATATTGATGATTCAATCCATTTATGGATTAATAATCCAATTAGAGATCATTTTAATTATTTTCTTAATGATAAGCATTATCCCTTAGAAAAATTGAGATTTATCAGTCATAGCAGCGGAGCTATGGCAAAATTTTTATAAAAATTATGCATAAAATAATTACATTCAAAGCATAAAAAAAGGACTTCCTACCATATTCTAGCAATTATCATCCTAGATTAATTAAAAGAATTTCATTATAATCATGGAGAAATTGAATTTTAATATCATGCATAAAGGATAAGTTTTTATATCAAAAGTGTTATTTTTACCATTTTTATTTCATGCATAGAAGTATGCATAATGGATTAAATTTTTATATCAAAAGTGTTATTTTTACCATTTTTATTTTCATGCATAGAAGTATGCATAATGGATAAATTTTTATATCAAAAGTGTTACTTTTATCATTTTTAATTTTCATGCATAGAAGTATGCATAAAGGATAATTTTTTTATATTAAAAGTGTTACTTTTATCATTTTTAATTTTCATGCATAGAAGTATGCATAAAGGAAAATTTTTATATCAAAAGTGTTACTTTTATCATTTTTAATTTTCATGCATAGAAGTATGCATAAAGGAAAATTTTTTATATCAAAAGTGTTAACTTTTATCATTTTTAATTTTCATGCATAGAAGTATGCATAAAGGAAAATTTTTTATATCAAAAGTGTTAACTTTTATCATTTTTAATTTTCATGCATAGAAGTATGCATAAAGGAAAAAAATTTATATCAAAAGTGTTACTTTTATCATATTGGATTTCATGCATAGAGGTATGCATAAAAGTTGATTATTTTATTATAAAAGTGTTACTTATATCACAATTGAAATTCATGCATAGAAGTATGCATAAGAGTTGATTATTTTATTATAAAAGTGTTACTTTTATCATATTTGGATTTCATGCATAGAAGTATGCATAAAAGATATTCTTTTTATACTAAAAGTGTGATTTTCATCATAAAGGGATTTTATGCATAACTTAGATGCATAAGAGAAATTCTTTTATTCTAAAAGTGTAATTCCTACCAAATTGAATTTATGCATAGGAAGATGCATAAAAGATTGATTCAAAAGTGTCATTCTCATCTAAATTGAATTCATGCATAGGAAGATGCATGAAAGATTGAATTTTAATTCAAAAGTGTCATTTTCATTTAAAATGAATTTATGCATAGGAAGATGCATAAAAGATTGATTTTTACTTCGAAAGTATTAATCTCCTTAAATGGAATTTATGCATAAATAAATGTGTAAAGAAATCTTATATCAAATATAAGAATTCTCTTGTATTATATAAATAGAAATAAGAGGTGATAGGATGTGATAAGAAGTGTATAAGATGTGATAAGAGGTGATAAGATGCTTATGAAATAAGTTAGGAGGTGATAAGATGAATTAAGATGTGTATGGGATGAGGTAAGAAGTGTATGTGATAGGATAAGGGTTGTGATAGGGGGAGAATGTAGGGGGAGAATGGATGTGATGTAAAAGATTAGATATGAAGGCTTATGGGGTTATATGAATGGGAATGTGGATGTGGATAAAAGATTAGATGTGAAGGCATATGGGGTTATATGAATGGGAATGTGGAAATGGATGTATGTATGTGGATGTGTGGATGTGGAGATGGGAGTGTGGATGTGTGAATGTGAATGTGGATGTATGCATGAGGATGTATATGCATAGATGTGAATGTGGATGTATAGATGTGAATGGGAATGTGGATGTGGATGTATGTCAATATGGATGTAGATGTGGATGTATAGATGTGAATGTGGAATGTGGATGTGGATGTATGTATGTATGTGGATGTAGATGTGGATGTATAGATGTGAATGGAAATGTGGATGTGGATGTGGATGTATGTATGTATGTGGATGTAGATGTGGATGTATAGATGTGAATGGGAATGTGGATGTGGATGTGGATGTATGTATGTATGTGGATGTAGATGTGGATGTATAGATGTGAATGGGAATGTGGATGTGGATGTATAGATGTGAATGGGAATATGGATGTGGATGTATGTGAATGTGGATGTAGATGTATGGAAATGTGGATGTGGATGTATGTGAATGTGGATGTAGATGTGGATGTATAGATGTGAATATATGATATGTGATGTAAAGGAATCTGAAGTGAAGAGATGGAAAATGATGTGATTAGATGAGTACATATATAAATGGATGTGGATATGGATATGGATGTGGATGTGGATATGGATGTGAATATATGATATGTGATGTGAAGGAATCTGAAGTGAAGAGATGGAAAATGATGTGATTGGATGAGTACATATATAAATGGAATGTGGAATAAGTAATGTGGATTAATGAGGGATAATGTGAAAAAATGAGAGTTAATATCGAAACTGTATTTGTAAACTGTTGTAAATGCTGTTTGTAAATGGTTGTTTTATGTCAAGAATGCTGGGAAAGCATTTTGACCGTCTTGTGATTAAGGTCGTGGAGCCTAACTGATAAAGTTGCAACTGCTGACGGAGAGTCAATGGAGGACGTCTCGCGTAGCAAGGTCGGCCGAGGTCTTGACCAGCCTCGGTTCGATTAAAATGGTGAGCTTCCGGTACGGTGGATGAGGGACCAAGGAAGCGGCCTATGAGTGAAGCGCTAGGTCACCTGCGAAGGATCCTAGAGGGTGCTGACCATACGGTGCTCGGGCTTTGGGTCGCCTAGGATACCCATGCGTGCGTCGAGGAAGATATTGGAACAAGGAGTAAGAGTTGTTTTGTGAAACCGGGCATGGATCTGGTTGATTGACCTTGCTGGTCTTCAATGGATGAGTCCATGACTCTTTATATGGATCTGTTGGTTGATCTTGCTGATCTTCAACGAGAGTCCATCTTGATTTTTATAAGTGATTATATTGTCGAGTATTATGGGCTAGGAACTATTGAAAAGGCCCCTGTGTGGACAGGTGGTGAGCGTTCTAGTTGCCAATGATGCCATAGATACTCTGATGAAGGAATGATGGGAAATTATGAATCAACCGGATAAATTGGAAGATTGTGATCAGTGGTACTATGGTTTCATTAAAGGATTGTTTAAAGTTAGCTGATGCTAAGAAAAAGGCAATTTCATATTGGGTGTGTAAGTGGTGTGGCTAGTTTTATGTTGCATGAACTTCCGGCTAGGGGGCCTTGGAACTCTTTTCCTTGGTACCCGGGACAAACCTAACCAAATTCCAAATTGGATCCCATCACTACAGTGGTTGGGCGGTTGGCTAACCCATGGGATCGGATGGGGTTAGGCTGGACTGATGGATCCGTAAATCGAAACTCAACTTTTGTTTTTACGATAGATAAAATAAATCCCGGACAGTAAAACTGTTCTATGGATAGGAATCAACGGCTGTGCCTCTTGAATGGGGAAAAAAGCGTTGATCCCAATGATCCAAGTGCAAGTTTCTTCCTTGATCTGACCAAGTATCTTATAGATGCAATTGGATCAGCTCGATCAGAAATGACCTTGACTACGTTAGAGTAAAAAGTTATCCTGGTGGAATCACCCGTGCTTTCCGGTAAAGGAAGTTTTTCCGGGTTCGGTTTTGGAACAACCGACCGATTAGTCTCTTATCCGGATATCCGTGGGTGAGGCCCCGAATGTGGGACCCCTGTCCCGCGCGAGAAGTGCTACTTCCGCTGCTAGTATACCGAATCTGTTGCTCGGTGGGAATAGGGACCTCACAGTTGGTATCAGAGCGAATTGGTTAATAAAGATCAACTGAGAAGCCAAATATGTCAAAAAATTATCAAGAAGCACAAAAAGGTTGTAATTGTGTGATATAATTCATACAATTTGATATTCAAACTGAAATTCGTAATTTGGTAATTGGGTCTTCAGATGGAAGTACCGTAATTATATAGAATCCCTGACTTGCTTAAGGCCTAGACATGATGGTATTTACCTTATAATTCCAAGGGCCATGACTACCCGTATATACCGAGAGTATACTGCAGCTCTTTACTGACAGTATATACGAGTAAATCTAAGACTTGAAATTATAAGCGTTATCCAGGATGATTTCGAATGTGGTTGATATGATTTTTAATTCTGTTTGAGAATTGATGAATTGATTTGGATTCTGATTGAAAAATGATGATCCCTGAAATTTGGTTGAAATGTAATAAGCTGAGCGAAACCTCAAAGAGGATGAATGGGATGAGTCCCTGTGATGATATTCATAACTGGAATGATGATAATGATTTCAGCAAATCACTATGAGATTAGTGCATTGTGCTGTCAGATTGCTACTATTAATACTTGACCGCTAGATCAAGTTAAGGGATGACAAATTGAGAACTTGAATGAAATTCCCGTGGAGGAATGTTCAGAAGGAAATTTTTCGGTCTAATGGACCATTATCATGTTAAAGATATGAATGATATGATCTGAATAAATTGTTGATGAGTTCTAAGGGATATTTATCCCAGTATTCTGTTAGGTTGACCAGAATATAAGGAACCCCAGAATAAAATTGGATCTTAAGAAAAAGAGTTACCCTCTACCTTGCGAGATGAGGACATCTCGCACTTTTTAAGTGGGGTAGAATGTAAGATTCCTCCCCAACCTTCGAGGTATACAGGAGTAAGAATCTTCCTTTTTGATCTTATAATTATTCCCTCTCTAAAATAAAAGAAAGATTCTGTTTAAAAAAGGAAGACCCTTTCCCTAGAATACTTCTCAGGAGTTCCACCTGTTTTAAGGATTCAGAACAATGAGTTCAGAAGTAAAAATCAGTGTTTTGGATACCAAGGTTTTGGTCTTCATTCGAGTACGGCCCAAAAGAAGTTCTTTATCTATTGGGGAGTTTAAGAAGTTATCCCCCAGATATTGTGAGCCTTATCTGAATTCAAAGAAAGTAAGTGACTTAGCTTACGAGCTTCTTTTATCTCCTCATCTCAAAGTTCTTAATGTATTTCATAGAAATATGTGCCAAAACCAAATCATGGAAAGACGGTAAAACTTCAGTGGCAAGTTACCGTTGGCTTCTAAGTTACGCTAGCTCTTTCCTTTATATAAGTCGTAACTTTTACTTGTCGTTCACAGTAATCTTACTCCCATCGATCTCCTTTCTTTCTTAATCTCCTTCATGGCTTGGCAACAAGAATTAGTTTTATCCATAATGATTCCTCACCTTCAAGACGCAAGTGAGTCTGTGAAGAAGGATTTTATAGAACACTATCAGCGCTCACTTTTTCCTCACCTAGGAACTTCTGTAGCGCAGACCAAATGGCGGACCTATCAAGACATAACTAGGGTAACACCCTGGGGTCAGCAACACTTTCGTAACAATGTCCACTTGGCCATGGTTATCGAAGCCTTGGGTTTGGGTCCTCGATACTACTGCATCATGAGATCAAGATATCTTGGGTTTTCTGAGCGGGTCTTCTTACTGGCGTGTTTTCTTCCTCATGAGAAGATATGCCTTTACCCCGTTTTTGGCTTGCCTCTCAGAGGTCCTTTTGTTAGAACACCTCATACCACTGAGATAGGCGCAGCAATAACCAACAGAATCATTCCCATAGATGAGTTACCTTATACTTGTGCAGCTTGTGAGGACTGCTTTTGTGATCATATGATGGACGGGCTTATGGAAGTGTAAAGAGTTCCTCTATCTTTACTGTATAAGTTCCGAGAATGAATAAAGTTTAAATCTTGTTCTTATTTTGAATCTTGCTCTCTTTAAGACTTATCTTGGTGGTTAATCTTGATTAAAATTTTTCTCTAAGTCTCATATTCGTGCATCTTGCAAAATTATCACAAGTTGCGAGATGAGGACATCTCGCGTTTTCTAAGTGGGGTAGAATGTAAGATTCCTCCCCCAACCCCCTTTTTGATGTCTAGTATCTTCCCTTGTAATCAACCCTCTTCAGAAATATAAAGACCCTGTTGCTAACTATTTTAGCCTAGAGAGAGAAAAATTATTCTAGAGAGAGAATATTCAGATTTTGAATATTTTTGGATAGAAAAATATCTCTTATAATTCAGATGAGTTCTCCTGAAACAGAAATTCAAAAAGAATTTTCCAATGTGCAATTGGAATTAATTGGAAATAGGTATAAAGAACCTTAGTCTAAGGGTCTAGATTTTCAGAAATCTTTAGACTATGGTCCAATTAAGGTTCCTATGGGCCAATAGCATCAATCCATGTGTAGGGAAGAGATAAATCCAATTTGTAAAAAGAAGATACCCAAAAATGAGTAAATGCTCACATAAGGTGAAGAGTTGAAAATGTACAAGGTTTATTAGTAAAAAACTATGAGCAATATTAAAAATATGAGATATTTTGGGTATCCAAAAATGAGTAAATGCTCACATAAGATGAAGAGTTGAAAATGTACAAGGTTTATTAGTAAAAAACTATGAGCAATATTAAAAATATGAGATATTTTGGGTATCCAAAAATGAGTAAATGCTCACATAAGATGAAGAGTTGAAAATGTACAAGGTTTATTAGTAAAAAAACTATGAGCAATATTAAAATGATTCCATTATGACACATATGTAAGGAAGGGGAATTCTTTAACACTAGTTCTGTAATTGGACACTAAAGTGTCCTGAGGACACTAAAGTGTCCTGAAAGTTAGCATTTTTCTTGAATTTTTGTGGGCAATCTATTAAGAGTTTTGAAATGCTTAACATCCACAGATGTTCCTCAAGACCCCAAAAAAAATTGAGATTTTTTAAATTGCACTTTTCTTAGCTTTTGCAAGGCAATATTTTAATTTTCTTAGACACATGCTGATAAAACGCATGATTTTTACTGTTTTCAAAATAGTAGTAATTTGTACATAACTTTTAGAAGGGACATAGTTTGATCATGAAACTTGGCTTGATGGAAAGCCCATGATGTAAACTAAATCTTGGAATCATCAAACGATAATTATTGGATAAATTTTTGACTCGCTAATATTGAAATGATGTTTTTTATACAGGTGGAGCATGAATTTTTCTCCTTCCATATGCAAGCTAATAATGTAAAACTTGAGGTGCACCCATGTTATATAGGGTAAATACTACTTTGTTTTGAATTTTCCAAAACTTTAGAGCCACTTTTTGGGCCTCTTCTCATACATGGCCTTTTGCGCAACCTGTTTTTACTACGTAAAATGTCTAATTATGAGCCTAATTTTGATTTTCATCAAAGGGAAAAGCTGTGTAAGTGCATTATTTGTTGTAACTATAGGTGTAGACTACTTGTGCAAGCATAGTTATGATTAGTTTTTGAAAAAAGATGATCAAATTTTGTATTTTTATTTTTTACAGTTTTTTTAGAACTAGGCGATAAGAACCTACTTAAGTGGAGGCTAAGTTAGTGTCATACACATCAAATTATGGCTTATTTATCTCATCTCAAGCATGAAAACCAATAATCAACATTCTCATTGATAGGGCTACAATTTTGTTTAGTGGCGTGATTGAGTTTTGATAATACGCGTTACTTTTGCTGATTTTATACAACTTTTTTGGAAAAAATTCTAGGAAAGGAAAATGATTTTTTTGGTGAACTTCTACCTCCTTGGACTGATGTATGCTATCAAAATATCTTGGGAAAAATGCTATTGATATCATTGGATTTTTTTTTGAGAGAATGATGCTTGCATATTTGGAAAAATCCTGAAAAATCCTGAAAAATATTCATTTTCAAGACATATGCTACTTTGTTGCTTATGTACTTCCAAATAAAAAGGCATTTTATATGTTTAGCATTTTTTACATAAGCATAGGGTTATGTTCTACATGCCCAATGAAGCATTTTGGTTTTTAAAGCCTACATTAGGAGTTTGATTTTTTTTCGCAACCCCCAAAAAAGGACACTCAAGTGTCCTGTTTTGGTACCAAACTAGTGTTAAAGGAGGTGCATATTTCACATAAGATGAAGAGTTGAAAATGTACAAGGTTTATTAGTAAAAAGCTATGAGCAATATTAAAATGATTCCATTATGACACATATGTAAGGAAGGGGAGTTCTTTAAAGGAGGTGCATATTTCACATGCTTGAATGAGTTTTAAACTCATAAAAATTGAGATATTTTATCTCTCCTCTCTCCTCATTCAAGTCTAGTTCCAAAAAGTTAGCTTAACTGACCTAAAAATGGTCAAAAATTGACCAAACTGATTTAGAAAATTCTAGAATCAGTTTGTTTGGTTAGGAGCTCAATTTTTCCTATAAATAGAAGTCTCCCCCTTGTTGAAAAATAGATAGTGTTTATGCATCGTTACTCTACTCCACCTAAGCCAAGAACTGTGAATTCATTTAATAATTCACTAGTTTTTGGAGCTTCCCTCTTTCTTCAATCCCAATTAGTGGCTCCATCAACATACTTAACCAATTGATTGGTTGGGGGCCTCTACCGTGAACAAAGAATCAAGCAATTTGTAAGGTAATTAGTGAATATTGATCTTTTCTATAATTTCTCAATGTTTCTCTCTTCTCAACCCCTCTCAAGCTTGAGAAGCTTAATTGGTATGGTTTTTTTAAATGCTATTGAAGTTAATTGGTGAATAGTAGTGAAGAGTTACATAATTTAATAAATGCTATTGAAGTTAATTTCCATTTATGTTTAAATTCTAATGGTTTTTATGTAATTTCTCTCTCTCACTCAAGAAATGGTCATACTCATGACCCGTTCTCAATCCAAATCAAGCTTTTCATAAAGCTTTTCCTTAACCCAAGATTAAGCTATGCTTGAGGCCAAATTAATGGCTTTTTTATATGCTTTTAGTTTATGTATATTGATGATTCAATCCATTTATGGATTAATAATCCAATTAGAGATCATTTTAATTATTTTCTTAATGATAAGCATTATCCCTTAGAAAAATTGAGATTTATCAGTCATAGCAGCGGAGCTATGGCAAAATTTTTATAAAAATTATGCATAAAATAATTACATTCAAAGCATAAAAAGAGGACTTCCTACCATATTCTAGGAATTATCATCCTAGATTAATTGAAAGAATTTCATTATAATCATGGAGAAATTGAATTTTAATATCATGCATAAAGGATAAGTTTTTATATCAAAAGTGTTATTTTTACCATTTTTATTTCATGCATAGAAGTATGCATAATGGATAAATTTTTATATCAAAAGTGTTATTTTTACCATTTTTATTTTCATGCATAGAAGTATGCATAATGGATAAATTTTTATATCAAAAGTGTTACTTTTATCATTTTTAATTTTCATGCATAGAAGTGTGCATAAAGGATAATTTTTTTATATTAAAAGTGTTACTTTTATCATTTTTAATTTTCATGCATAGAAGTATGCATAAAGGAAAATTTTTATATCAAAAGTGTTACTTTTATCATTTTTAATTTTCATGCATAGAAGTATGCATAAAGGAAAATTTTTTATATCAAAAGTGTTAACTTTTATCATTTTTAATTTTCATGCATAGAAGTATGCATAAAGGAAAATTTTTTATATCAAAAGTGTTAACTTTTATCATTTTTAATTTTCATGCATAGAAGTATGCATAAAGGAAAAAAATTTATATCAAAAGTGTTACTTTTATCATATTGGATTTCATGCATAGAGGTATGCATAAAAGTTGATTATTTTATTATAAAAGTGTTACTTATATCACAATTGAAATTCATGCATAGAAGTATGCATAAGAGTTGATTATTTTATTATAAAAGTGTTACTTTTATCATATTTGGATTTCATGCATAGAAGTATGCATAAAAGATATTCTTTTTATACTAAAAGTGTGATTTTCATCATAAAGGGATTTTATGCATAACTTAGATGCATAAGAGAAATTCTTTTATTCTAAAAGTGTAATTCCTACCAAATTGAATTTATGCATAGGAAGATGCATAAAAGATTGATTCAAAAGTGCCATTCTCATCTAAATTGAATTCATGCATAGGAAGATGCATGAAAGATTGAATTTTAATTCAAAAGTGTCATTTTCATTTAAAATGAATTTATGCATAGGAAGATGCATAAAAGATTGATTTTTACTTCGAAAGTATTAATCTCCTTAAATGGAATTTATGCATAAATAAATGTGTAAAGAAATCTTATATCAAATATAAGAATTCTCTTGTATTCTATAAATAGAAATAAGAGGTGATAGGATGTGATAAGAAGTGTATAAGATGTGATAAGAGGTGATAAGATGCTTATGAAATAAGTTAGGAGGTGATAAGATGAATTAAGATGTGTATGGGATGAGGTAAGAAGTGTATGTGATAGGATAAGGGTTGTGATAGAATGGATGTGATGTAAAAGATTAGATGTGAAGGCTTATGGGGTTATATGAATGGAAATGTGGATGTGGATAAAAGATTAGATGTGAAGGCATATGGGGTTATATGAATGGGAATGTGGAAATGGATGTATGTATGTGGATGTGTGGATGTGGAGATGGGAGTGTGGATGTGTGAATGTGAATGTGGATGTATGCATGAGGATGTATATGCACAGATGTGAATGTGGATGTATAGATGTGAATGGGAATGTGGATGTGGATGTATGTGAATATGGATGTAGATGTGGATGTATAGATGTGAATGTGGAATGTGGATGTGGATGTGGATGTATGTATGTATGTGGATGTAGATGTGGATGTATAGATGTGGATGGGAATGTGGATGTGGATGTATAGATGTGAATGGGAATGTGGATGTGGATGTGGATGTATGTATGTATGTGGATGTAGATGTGGATGTATAGATGTGAATGGGAATGTGGATGTGGATGTATGTATGTATGTATGTGGATGTAGATGTGGATGTATAGATGTGAATGGGAATGTGGATGTGGATGTATAGATGTGAATGGGAATATGGATGTGGATGTATGTGAATGTGGATGTAGATGTATGGAAATGTGGATGTGGATGTATGTGAATGTGGATGTAGATGTGGATGTATAGATGTGAATATATGATATGTGATGTAAAGGAATCTGAAGTGAAGAGATGGAAAATGATGTGATTAGATGAGTACATATATAAATGGATGTGGATATGGATATGGATGTGGATGTGGATATGGATGTGGATGTGGATGTGAATATATGATATGTGATGTGAAGGAATCTGAAGTGAAGAGATGGAAAATGATGTGATTGGATGAGTACATATATAAATGGAATGTGGAATAAGTAATGTGGATTAATGAGGGATAATGTGAAAAAATGAGAGTTAATATAGAAACTGTATTTGTAAACTGTTGTAAATGCTGTTTGTAAATGGCTGTTTTATGTCAAGAATGCTGGGAAAGCATTTTGACCGTCTTGTGATAAAGATCGTGGAGCCTAACTGATAAAGTTGCAACTGCTGACGGAGAGTCAATGGAGGACGTCTCGCGTAGCAAGGTCGGCCGAGGTCTTGACCAGCCTCGGTTCGATTAAAATGGTGAGCTTCCGGTACGGTGGATGAGGGACCAAGGAAGCGGCCTATGAGTGAAGCGCTAGGTCACCTGCGAAGGATCCTAGAGGGTGCTGACCATACGGTGCTCGGGCTCTGGGTCGCCTAGGATACCCATGCGTGCGTCGAGGAAGATATTGGAACAAGGAGGAAGAGTTGTTTTGTGAAACCGGGCATGGATCTGGTTGATTGACCTTGCTGGTCTTCAATGGATGAGTCCATGACTCTTTATATGGATCTGTTGGTTGATCTTGCTGATCTTCAACGAGAGTCCATCTTGATTTTTATAAGTGATTATATTGTCGAGTATTATGGGCTAGGAACTATTAAAAAGGCCCCTGTGTGGATAGGTGGTGAGCGTTCTAGTTGCCAATGATGCCATAGATACTCTGATGAAGGAATGATGGGAAATTATGAATCAACCGGATAAATTGGAAGATTGTGATCAGTGGTACTATGGTTTCATTAAAGGATTGTTTAAAGTTAGCTGATGCTAAGAAAAAGGCAATTTCATATTGGGTGTGTAAGTGGTGCGGCTAGTTTTATGTTGCATGAACTTTCGGCGGCTAGGGGGCCTTGGAACTCTTTTCCTTGGTACCCGGGACAAACCTAACCAAATTCCAAATTGGATCCCATCACTACAGTGGTTGGGCGGTTGGCTAACCCATGGGATCGGATGGGGTTAGGCTGGACTGATGGATCCGTAAATCGAGACTCAACTTTTGTTTTTACGATAGATAAAATAAATCCCGAACAGTAACTGTTCTATGGATAGGAATCAACGGCTGTGCCTCTTGAATGGGGAAAAAAGCGTTGATCCCAATGATCCAAGTGCAAGTTTCTTCCTTGATCTGACCAAGTATCTTATAGATGCAATTGGATCAGCTCGATCAGAAATGACCTTGACTACGTTAGAGTAAAAAGTTATCCTGGTGGAATCACCCGTGCTTTCCGGTAAAGGAAGTTTTTCCGGGTTCGGTTTTGGAACAACCGACGGATTAGTCTCTTATCCGGATATCCGTGGGTGAGGCCCCGAATGTGGGACCCCTATCCCGCGCGAGAAGTGCTACTTCCGCTGCTAGTATACCGAATCTGTTGCTCGGTGGGAATAGGGACCTCACAGGAGATCTACCAGTGGATTTATGTTTTCATTGGGGAGTGTTGTTGTGACATGGAGCAGCAAGAAGCAGCCCACAGTTGCCTTGTCGAGCACAAAGGCAGAGTACAGAGGAGCTGCAGTGGCAGCATGTGAGGTAGCTTGGTTACGCAAGCTACTTTGCTAAGTTTGGGGTTGCATGTGGAGACAAAGGTTGTCATATATCGTGATAATCTTAGCAGACGTATACAGTTGGCCAAGAACCCAGTTTTCCATGCGTGGAAAAAACACATTGAGGTACATTACCACTTCACAGGGAGAGAATCTTAGCAGGCGACATCGACTTGGCCTACGTCAACACACACAGGATGAGGTTGCTAACATCTTCACGAAGGCCTTGGGAGCTGAGAATCTCTGCAGATTTTGAGATATACTTGGAGTTCATGAGCTAGAGTTGAGCTTGAGGGGGAGTGTTGATATGTCAAGCTCAACATGAGCTGACACTCATGAGGCGCCTGCATGACCGTTTGACATTTATGTCACTGACGGGTTTGGTAGCTAGTCACCGACATATCCTCGCCTGAGATTCTACAGCTATAATACACCGACTAGTCTACATATACCCACTCCTCTTAGCGTGTTCACATTATGGACCACTTGTATATACTCTATTATGTGTGTTAGTCACTTTATCTTCTTTGTAGACCTCTTTTGTTGTGTGAAGAAGAAGAAGAATTTTCAACCTCTCACCTTGTGTGTTCTCTTCTAGGGTTTGTGTAAGTGTGTGTGTGCTTTCAAGAGCTCAAACTCTCTTCTCCCCCCCCCCATCTTTTCATTCCCTAAACCTAGGGTGTGGCTAGTGGATGTGATGGGACATGTCTACAACCGCATGAGATACAAATGCTTCAAGAAAATGGATTTGTGCTTCAAATTGGGGGTCCGCCTCTACTATTTGTAAAGGAGAAAATGGGATTCAAACCCATGATATAATCTTCAAACCAAATGCAACTATAGCAACAATTCCTAGTGCATTTCATCCACAATACAAGGATCAGAAGATTGTTAAGTGGAGATCCAAATTGACTAAGAAACTCCATGAGAATGTAGAGAAGGGAAGGATCCTAGATGCACAGGTTATTTATGAGGCCATTATATTATGCAATGAATGTCACATCTTTTATGTCAGTATTGAAGGGTACTAAGCAAAGGGTGTGAGGTACTCTATGTCCATATTAGACTTTTTGTGAAGCACATGTAAAGGGTTTTAAAAATGAGAAGAAAGCACCTAGCATACATGCCATGCAAGCACTTATAATTCATGTTGTACTGCTGCAGATTCTAGGATTGGATTCGTTGGCTCATGAGTTGCAGCACTCACTAAGGTGGAGTTTTTTCAAGCCCTTATTGGTAAAAGATGCAATGTGTCTGCGTCAGGGGCGGGGATGTTTTTTGTATCACTTTTTGATGCTGAAATATAGCACCTAGACATATGGTAGAAATTTTTGTTTGGGAATTGAATGTTGCTAAAAAACAATTCTCACATGTGGTGATCTCAATATTAGAGCGATGCTTGTACCCTTGGGATTTGCACTACAAAACCTAAACTTAGATTCACTCTGGCTAAGTTTGAATAGCATACAAGGAAACCAATGTTTTCATGTTTTTTCTCTAGGTGATGAGTGACTAGTGTCAAGTTTGTTCAATTAAATGCTCTAATTTGTATGTTAACTATAGTGTTATTCTTACATTTGCATGTTAGAAAGTGTAACCATTTCCATTTTTTGGAGGCTATTTTGCAAGTTTTGCTCGGTTTTTCCCTTTGCTCGGAGAATGGTTTTCCCCTACCAAAATAGAGCCTTAAATCCATTACCTTTTACTAACTCTCTATTAGATGTCATGATATGTATTCCTTTTTGGATGAATTTAATGGCTACAATTACATGATGTTGATGGCACCATAAAGTAGAGCTAAAATAGCCTTTATCATTGAAGTAGGGGTGTTTTTCTCTAATATTATGACTTTTGGGCTAAAGAAAAATGGTGCAAGAGAAATTTTTTTAATTCTTGTGAGTGTTTATGGATGATTTCAATTTCTTTAGAAAACTTCTCCAATACCAAAAAGATGCAAATATACATTGCCAACTAAATATGCACTCATTGTGGGCCCAATGTGGAATAATACTTTGGGCATGTGGTGCCCAAGGCCCTTGATAGATGGGGATGGGAAGAAAGGGAAAGCAATTAAAGCCTTAATTTATCCTTTGAATCTTAAATAATTGAGTAGATTCTTGGGAAAATTATGTTCGCAGAGTAGGTTTCTAGATTTGTTGCAAATAGTCGTTTCTCTCTATGAGCTTACCAAGAAGGAAGCTTTGTATATCTTGACAGAGGATTGCTCTAATTAAATCAACTCGGTCACTTCTAACCACCAATCTATCAAGGTTTAACCACCCAACACACAGGACTATCAAGAGGATATTGTCATTTTGTGTTACCGAGGTGGTTTCCATTTATTGGGTAGTTTGTAATAACTATAGCCCAACTACATGATAGATAATGTTAGTTTATTATTAGATCATTCAACATGTAAAAATTAAATATTTTTAATTACATCTATTTTATGGTGAATTAGGCTATTAAAATAATCAAAGCTCGATGATGCAAGACCATCATATCAATTCGTCCTTTAAACAAAAGTAAAGAAACTTGTGGAGGGACCAATTATCACACAACACTGCATAGCCCTTAAATGAGAGCAGCTATTAATAATCACTTATCTTCTTTGTTATTAAGTGCACTTTCCAATGCACACTTGATTTTCTATATTTATAGAATAAAATTTTATGTTTTGGAATAAACTTTAATATCTTATATCTAGTCTAAGATACATGTGTCACTTGACAAGTTTCATTTGCAATGGTTTAGTGAATAAAATAGCCTGGTCAATTTTGTAATCTTCTCATTTCAAATCAAAGTTTAGAATATGTAAATTAGTTTAGGCAACAAGTAAGTATTGCATAAGTTATGGGTTGAGTAAGTTACCCATATGGAAATTATTTCGTGAATCTTACAAAAACAATTCTACACCCAATCATGCTTCTATCCATACAAGCATTCAAAAATACCTAATGAAGTTTACACCCATGACAATGTATTTCTAGGTCACTAGATACTTTAAAAATACCCAATGAAGTTTACACCCTTGACAATGTATTTCTAGGTTATAAAATACTTGACAATGTATTTCTAGGGTTATGTAACACTTGTATTACTACGACATATTTAATACAACATATTCATTCTATAGACATATTCATTAATTAGTGCATTACTATGACATATTTATTGCAACATATTTACTAAGACATATTCACCTACAACAACATATTTAGTCTATAGACATATTCATTAATTAGTACCTATAGCGGGCACTAATTAATGAATGACTAAGGTTCTCGAACTTAGGTTTTTTTGCAAAGAAAAAGATATATCTGTAAGAAAGAGAAAATTTCTACTTTTGGCATAGGAAATTTACATACTTAGACCGCATATGAACGTGGGAAGCAACAAGATTTACACAAATTTATAAAAATATACAATCAGGGAATATTTATAAATTTACAAAACAGTAGACCACAAGTGAGATCTAGAAGGCGTGCAATAGGAATATATTCATCTTGTTTGGTTACAGCATGAAGAAACTGTTGAATCTTCTCTTCCTGGCCTTCCATGATGTCGGACGGATCAACAGTAGGAAACTGCATTTCTTCCAGTTCTACGTTGGTGTGATGTGATCCATGCAGGAAGTAACATGCATGCTCTCCTTCAATGTAGTTATTGTGGAAGAAAACCCTGTGCACATCAGACAAATTATCACTAGCAGGATCTTTCATGCACTTCCACATGGCTCTGGCCTTGGCTGAGCTCAAGCCATTTCCTTTGCATGGAACAACCTAATAGGTAGAGGGGAAGAACTTGCCCGGTTGTGTATCATCTTGAGAGGAGAGTCACTCCAAGGGTTTGCTGACATTCTGTTCAAAATGAAGTTCTTCATGAAAATGAATGCCCTCTCAAAGATGTTGAGAGAGGTCAAGCAAACTCGAATCTTGAGATCGCCTTGACCGTACTGTGCAGAGACAATACTGCCTCGATTTATTTCATCATCAGGCAAAAGAAACATTGTGCACAAAACCCTAAAATGTGATTTGTGCATATCCTTCATGCAATATCCCAGCATTCCCTCAAAGGTATGCATCTTCACTTAACGTAGAGCACGACACATAACAAGGCCACCATCAGGCTTGCATGTGTCTCAATGCATGTACGACTTTAGTGAATTGTCGATAGCAATCAGAGAAGATGCTCGCATCTTCACGAGACCATTGGACAATGCAGGTGGTCCATAGTCCCACACCACCTTCTCTAATGCATCCAAGCCCTTGGTACACTCGTGCTTTATAAAATTACATATGGATACCCAAAAAGAAACATCAAGATCACTGCTTCCCACACCGACCTTAATGGAAACTTTACAATCCTTAACCTTCACATGTTTTTAAACTCTACACATTTGTCTCCTCTTGGAAGGTGCATCCATGGACTTGGATACACCTGTAAACAAGAATGCAAGCAACATGAAAAGAGAGAAATAAAAAATGTACACAAATATGTGAAAAAAAGCATGCGGGTAAACATATATCTCTAGCTCTCGTTTTCAATGCCCTCTGAAAAGAAGGAGCACTACTCTGAGGATCTATGTTTTCTTTGCCTACTAACGGACGACCAATTTTGAACAAGCATGCTCAAAGAGTCATTGACAGCTTGTAATGTAGGATGGAAGAGAGGGACCATAGTGCCAATGGAGCACAATGAAACGAACAAAGACGTATGTCTTTCCCTGCCCCTACTATCGACAAGGCTAAGACAAGCCAAGTGAAGAGAAAGAGGGGCAGGCAAAGAAGAAGAAGAAAACACGAACGTTCGAGATAAAAGCACACACAAACCACCCAAAGCGCAAAACAAGCGGCTAAAACAAGGGGCAAATTACAAGGTCCAAATAATTTCTCTAGCAACCATAATTTGGCAGCCATATTCTTGTAGCAAAAAATATAATTATGTGACACATAGTGTTTCAAAAAATATCTTATTAGGGAAACACTCTCAACACAAGATGCTAGTTGAAAAAAATATTAAGTGCCAAAAAACTTCGAAAAACTAGTCTTTATTTTGACATTTTTCATTTATAAAATGTTTTACTTTGAAAACACCTTAAGTACTTTTTTAAGCACACTAAAAATGCAATACAAAAATTCTTTTTTATGTATTTAGGCCATTTTCATTATACATCCCCTTGAAGAGATAAGGCTATGATATTTTTAACAACTTTAAAAATCGTAAATTTCCTAGGTTCATGATGTTTTACTTTTACCATTAGATTGATGTACTTCAACCAAGCATTCTCAAGTAGTTTCAAGGAATTTTAAGTTGATTTGCCTTTCCACTATCATAGTCTTTATTGTCACATTTTTTCCTTATTTTGTTGGGCAGCATGAGGTTTGACATGCAAGGTAATTGCAAAGTGATTTAAGGTAGTCTTGACAAAGGTAAGCCTTCTTCTCCTAGTCATTGTAAGAACACTCACAAGAAAAATAAATCAATATCACGAAAGTTTCCTCCCAGTATGTGAAGGTAGAAAAGGGGAAAAATAACCTTTATGAATCCTTTTTCTTAAAAAAAGTTACAACCTTGCTACCAGATGGTGGATGGTAGAAATAGAAATAGCATACGACCCTCATATGTCACACACAAGGTTCAATAGGGCATGGTTTCTTGGGTGATGCTTAGAAGGAAAGTATAGTTGCTAAAGCTAGTGGAATTTGATAAAGCCTTGATAATAGTTTAAAATTATTGATTCTTGATTGTTTTATCTATTTTTGTTGGGACTATGGTGAGTTTGTATAAAAATCATCATTGGCTCATTAACACAAACTTTTATCATGGTTGACCCATGATTGTAAAGTGTAAATCTTGAAAGCCTTATTAAGCTGGTACCTAAACAACAATCAAGTTGTACCCTATTAAGTCCAAATATATCATTTTATAGAAACCATAATTTTTTATTGGGCTTGAATATGGTTAGTATTGTAAGCAGCAATATGTAGTCTTTCAACTTGATATGAAAAAACTTGTAGGTAGTCAAGATGGGTTTTCACAGTCAAATTGCAAGGTTGGCACATGTTTTGACAGAAGACACTTCTTCTCATATGTTTTTGAATGGTTCAACATTTGCATATGTAGAGATCTATGATTAGGAAAGTGTGCCCATTATCTCCTCTCCTTTACAATGTTGAAATTCAATTCTTTTTTGCTTTGTTTGATCCAGAGACTCATGCAGGAGGAGGGATAAATAATGGGGATGCTTATTCTTGATGGGTATCAATTTGGGTCTAAAGTTTTGTAGATGACACTATAATGTTCCCGTAGGCTAGCCTTGGTAACGTTGAAAAGGCCTTGAAATTGATTAACGAAATTGGAATTTTAAGCTTTACTAAAAATAGCCACTCCCCTTAAAAGTGAGGTATACAAAAATCGCCCTAGAGGGGCTATTGTTTTGGTCTTCTTCTTCATCTTTGTAAGACAGAAGTGACCAACCTTTGGTTGGAAGTATTTAAGCTCCTTTTTGTAGATGGTATTAGCACAAAGTCAATGAAAACCGCACTAACTGGGATGAGAAGCCGTACTCAGAATTGTGGGCCTTCCACGCCGCCTGCAAGGTATCCACAGGAAACTCCGTTCACAGCACAAAAGCAATGGTGACAATGGAGTTCTTGGGGCCATGCCTTAGGATTTCCATAGACAAAAAATTAAGCCCCAAGGAGTCCCTGCAGCACCCTCTAGAGCAGCTCCTCGAGCTAGATGAAGATAGCTTCATGAGCTTGTGTTTGCTATCATAAGGTCTTGTTTTATCTTTCAACTTTGGTATGCCAGAAATGAGTATGGCTTTAGGTGTTGTTTTATCTTTCCTTTGAGGTGTTTGTTCCATACCTCAAGGATTTTGTACATATTAAACATGCTTCAACCTCAAGGGTTCCACACTATTCTAGCCGCATGGGACGAATACACTTGGAATCCTAATAGCTAGGGAGGACCAAAGCAAATAATCAACCTTATAATCGGATAAACAAGATAGTTGGACCTTAATTAAAAAGGTTCAGCAAGATAAGCTCAACGCAAGTCACAATATAAGCTCAACACAAATCACATCAATCATTTGGTTTACAATCAGATTTATCACAAGCATTTTGGTTGAGTGAGATTTTGATTCATCGAGGAACCTAGCTTCCACCATGTTCTAAAATATACTTAAATCCCCACCATATTGTTACCATGCTCCAAAGTCTATAAGCCAATGCTTCATGGTATCCTTGGCATACTTAATCAACTTAATCAATAATTGTTTTACCGAAGCCAACGCTTCATTGTAATACTTTATCAATAATTGTTTTACCATGCTAAATTGACCAAAAACCTTGGCAAATTTCTAGCACTTTGACAAAATATAGGCTCAATGATCAACATAGGCTCAATGGTCAATAATGTATCAGACCGATGATCTATATAGGCTCTGATTAAGGGAGCACAAAAGAATATCAGCTAAGCTAAGCTTTGCTAGATTGTAGCAAAGTTTGGTGAGGTTCTTAGCTATTTTGTGAGGCTATCAACTTGGGAAAGGCATAACTTTGGAATCTCTTATTTAACTGTAGAAATGTTTGACATTACTAATCTGTATATTAATGCGAGTTACCCCATCGTACTTGTGCTAAATGGATGATAATCTGGGTGTGCGTAAAATGCTGCATTTGAGATAGATGCTTCTTGGGTCTTTTTCTTTGGTGTGCTAATGAGTCCAAATCTATATCCTCAATGCTTCTTTAAAAATCTCTAAATGAACCCCATTGACAACTGTGTGCGCTTTAAACCCTACATTTTAGAAAAATGCTTCTCATGGTTTTCTTTCAAGGTGCCAGTGAGCACAAATCTACAAAGAGGCTGCATTGACAATCTCAGAGTGTACCTATTCACAAGTGCATGCCCTATATTCAACCGATTTGGTTTTTTCACAAACATGAAAAGGGAGGAGACAGGGGCCTCAAGGCGTTTGCAAGGAAAAAGGGGGGTGTGGTTGGGGGGGGGGGGGGGGGGGGGGGGGGGGGGGGCAACAATTTTAACATTGAAATTCATCCTCACTCATCCTAAAAATTGTAACTGCTCTTAATTCAGATTCCAAAACGTGTTAGTTAAATTCTACACAGATCCTTAAGATATTTCAATAATTAATAAGCATTACTTGATTTGTTGCTTTTTAAAGAATTTCAGAAGCAGGTAAGTATCTTGTGCATTTCTTTGTATAAAGGAAAAATCCAAGTATGCCTTGTCACCACCACCTTAGACAACAAACATAAGTTGGTCACAAAAACTCTTTCCCCGAAGTAGAAATATTGTAGTTTCAAAATGCCATATAACATAAAAGAGTTATTTATGAATGAAGAATACTGCCAACTCCCATTAGAGTTGTTCTAAAACACTATTTTCTTAGATGTATATGCTTGCTTTCTACAAGGCAGACTGCAAAAATTAGCTCTTTTCCCCTCATCCTGAGCAGATAGAGCTAGGAAGCCATTTAGAGGGCTTTTTCAAGTAAGCAATCATCCAATCAAGCAATCATCCAATCAAGCACCCCTGAGGCAAGGGAGCATTTCAAAAAAAACTGTTGAATGGAAACTTTAAATTCTCGAATAACACTTGACTTCCATTGCCTGTTAAGGCAAGCTCAAACATATGAACAAAAAGGAGCATTTTGATCCTGTTATGAAAGAGTTCATCTAAGTAACCAACCTCCATGCAAAATTTGCAATGCAAAACCATGCATGAGAATCTTAAATGACAGGGTCCTCCTAAGGTCTTTTAGTGTAAGCTACTTAGTCTTACAATGTCCACCTGAAAGCATATAAAATAAAACCAGGGAGTTCTAGCAGTGATTACGAAAAAAGTCAAAACGACAGATGCTCTCATAACTTTACCATTCTAAATGCTGTCGGTTTGAATGTTGGTCGGAGTGAGGGTGGATGCGACTTATTTCTACTCACAAGGAAATTGAGTTGTGAAAACCCGAATACCACACTGGACGGTAACGACATAAGAACATCTGTGCAAACACCTAGCTACCTCCAATTTCGAGCAACCAACAGGACCTGGAAGCTATATTTGAAAGGGCGAGTCCTGTCCAGCCAAGCTAGGCCACACACAACCATGTTCTGGATCACCTTCAAATTCACGTTTTAAGCATATAAAACATAAATAATACGATCATGTCAAACAACACAATGAGTTGAGAATTGCACAATCTGAAAACGGCCATGAGGCAGAACGCATGGCAAAAAAATAGCACCAAAAGAAGGAAAACAACTAGTAAGGTCTGGTCCTCTTGTCATTCACACACGAGTACTCGTGGGAAACCCCAGTAGTCCAGACGCCGAACTCTCTTGCTCATCAAGAAAGAGGTCGTCGGGGCAACGGAACGCAGCATGAAGGCAGATGATGATTATGCCAATGATGAGGGCAGATGTTAGGGTGAAGCCTGCTTTGGTGAGGAAGAGGCCTACAATGGTGGCGATCCCCAAAATGATAAGAACTTGGTTCTCACTAAAGGTCCGGTTGAACACGATGACAGGCTCTGACCGCCCGAAATAGAAGTACATCCACGCGAGCACCAAGATGGCAAGCACGATGAGGGAGACCGGATGCCACAGAAGGCTTAACCCAATCGCAATCAGCATGAAAATTATGTAGTTCATGCGGAAATAGGTTATGTTCTTCTTCATACGGCCTGTGGCATCAGCAAAGGACTCTGGCTTGGAAAAAGCTTTGCGATCCATGAGCACTGACCATGGGCGTTGGCGTGCTACCGCAGCCTGTGTTGTCTCTGTCACTTGAGATATGAAGGCTCGCATTTGTGGAGCACTCGATGAGGAGACCCCGGCTGTTGTTGTCGTTGCAGATTGACCATTTGCAGAACTTCCTTGGGTAACCATGGCTTTGGAATAGAAATGCTTCTACAGACAGTATTGAAATGCCAAACTCTGTATACTGTGTGTTAGCCCTGATAAATACTTCTGATGATGAAGTTCCCGCTGTACTCGTAGTTTGCAATATGTATCAGAGCACTGGTCTGCAAGGCTGATCACAACAAGGAGTAGTGTTCAACAAAGATAAACAGATGTAAAAGTTTCTTTCTACAAACAACAAGACAATGGGGACAACCTTGTTCAGAATCAAAGAAGTGGAAAAGCTCAAGCTCTCTCTCTCTCTACTAGAAATCGTGACGTGAAGCTATAGCCACTCCGACATGTGCACACCCATCTCGCACCCTCCCCCTTCTCTCTCTGTCTTAGATATTTGCCTCTAACATGGTGCAATGACAGGCTGGCAAGCTCTCTCTCTCTTCTCTCTCTCTCTCTCTCT